>NC_134806.1:7001279-7601279 GCF_046742065.1 Oratosquilla oratoria | reverse complement strand
ATGCCAGGAATAAGCCACAGGCAACAGTTTTTTGCAAGGAACATTTGAACAATTTTATCCAGTATACTGTGGTAATTGTGGTTACGGGAATGACTTTGTTTACCTGGAGCTACGGCAATTTCCCGAAAGCTCGTTTAATTTTTTATTTGGGAATCTTCCTGTAACTTCGTACCACACTATTGTAATTTTGATTAATATTATTAAACTCCCCTCCCTCTTTATTATTTATTTAAACCTATGTCATAATTTGATTAACAAATCGGGAACTTGAGAACTTACGTCAAGTATCTGTTGTCCCGTGACTTCGAAACCATTTTGAAGGCTCAATAAAACTCCTGCCGAACAAGACCAACTTTCTGTCACGGTACGTCAGACTAGCTGCAACCCTCGTCCCAGTGACTAGCTTCAACACTGGTACCGTGACAAGCTTTAACCGTGTCTCCAAAAGGACGATAAAACCTCGGCAAGGAACTAGCCATCGAAGTCTCAAGCATATATATATAATTCTAACAATTTTTGTTAGAGAACTCATTCAGGTAAGATTCTCTAACGTTCTGTTTTGTTGATCTAATTACGACATAGGTTTTTTCTCTAACAAAAATCAAGAATTCCGATCAGTCTTATATTACTATAGCTTTTTTTCCCAACTAATCTGAATTCTCGGCTTTAGTTTTTTCATCTCTGAATTTGAGAATTTACTTAAAATTTAAAATTTAACTTTAGAAGTCGATTTCGACTTTAACTTATTTCCCCCTTTGTGTCGTAAGCCGCTATGTAAGCGTGTTTCCATTCATAAGGTTACGATAGTGTGTGTACGAAGTCCGGTTTCCTGTTCTTTATACCGAGTTTGTTCGGTTTTATTAATTTCCTCGTTTGAGGACACTTAACTTTCGGGAAATTCTGCCGGCTTTGGTACCTTGTTTTTCTCGTGAACATTCAGAAATTTCCGAATAGTTCTCTATTCTTGGTGGCCTCTATTGTTGTATTGTCGTGGTTTCTTTTGATCCATTGCCTTCATCCAATTTAAGCTAATATTTAAATCAAATTAATAATTTTTTACTTAGTTTCTGTCTTCGTTGTGCTTAGTCCATAAGACTGTTTTCAGCACGACTATTTGCTCATGTATTTGTACTGAATCGTTTGGGTTGGAGTTGTTGTGGCTAGCCACGATAAGACGTTGTCCGATTCGGAAGTCTTACAAAAACTCCGAAGACAGAGAGCTCACAAAAAGGGGCTTATCACTAAGGACCTTAAGGCTCTAAATGCCAAGTCTGACTCTCTATCTATTTCCGTCCTTGACGATATGTTAAATCAGATTGAAGATTTCCTCTCAAAAATACAAGATCATGACGAGGAAATCTTCGAGATGCTCCCCGAAGAAGAAAAGGACGAGGATATGGAGACATCTAGAACTTACCGCCTGTCCGTTCTTCTTCAATTGTCTCCGTATAAAGAACGAAGACAAGAATTGAAGGGAGTTCTTGAATCTCAAAAGGGTGAAAAACTAAAGTCCACTGATAATTCTGTAAAACTTCCTCTTCCTCCTATTATTCTTCAACATTTCGAGAATAACTCTAGCAATCCCTTTGCCTATTTAAACTTTAAAAAGGGTTTTCTGAATGCTTTAGCTGGTATCCCCAATCTGACCAATAGTCAGAAATTAATTTATTTGAAGGGATACCTCAGAGGGGAAGCTTTCCATTTAGTAGAGAACCTTCCAGTGGATGATTTAAGTTTTGACTCTGCTTTCCATCTTCTTGATGAATTATATTTCAACAAGGAAGAAATTCTTGATAAGGTGTTGATTTCAATTATCAATGCACCGGAGGTCTCGCTCATGAGAGACCTTGAAAGTTACATTAGGTCTGTAGATTCCAAGCTACAAGACCTTAAGGGAATTGGGGTAGATTTCACTAGGCCAGGAAGCGAGGGCCTCCTCTTAATAAGCAAATTAATTTTAATTAAATTGCCTAAATTTTTTCTTATTGAATTGTCTCGGGTGATTAATTCTAATTACCCCAATTTTAACCAAATCAAGGAAGTTTACCAGTCAGTTCTGGTTAGACTCAAAATGGGATCAGATGATCTTGGTGTCAAACCGAAAAGAAGCCTTACTACCAGCTCCCTTGCTTTCAAGGAAATTTCCTTGAAAAAACCAGTTGATTCCAGTAAGGGAGTTGATGGGTCCTTTAAGGCCAATTCTAATCCCATTAAAAAGTCTATTAGTATATGTAAATTTTGCCCCGCTTCCGACCATGCTAGTTCGAAGTGTACTTCTTATAAATCCCTTGAGCACAGGAAAGTTAGAGCATCTCAGTTAGGACTGTGCAATAGATGCCTAAATCATGGAGCCATGTGTCCTATGACTTATAAGACACCACTTTCTGAAGGGAAAGTGTTTAATTTTCTTAATTCAACAGATTCTATTGTTCCTTTGGTCTCCCTTCCTATTAGCAGAGGAAAAAGAACTGCCCAATGTCTCTTTTTGTTGGACACTGGAGCACAGTTTTCTATCATTAATAAGGAATTTGTAGAGGACAAAGTTGGACCTTGTTTAAGTCCTCCTATGGACAAGTTAGTTTCTTCCTTTGGTTTACCTCTAATGAATAAAAGAGGTTTTAACTACACTGCTAACTTAAAACTCCCTTCAGGGATGAATTTGTTTAGTTTGTTCTTTGCCATTGAAGGATTCAACTTGTCCTTACAAATTCCTGCCTTGTCTTCTATACTACTTAGTATGAATAATCACCAATTTTTTGTCTCGCCAAGTTTTCCAAAGGTGAAGGGAGACCAATTAAACGTTTTGGGGATAATCGGAAACAATATTCTTCAAAACTTCTCAACTTTTTCAATAGAAAGTGCCCCCTTGTATGGTAGCCCATCATGCAAGGTTATCAAACTTGCTAATGGTTACATTCCATACAGGACTGGGGCCCAATACACTCCTAGTGAGAAGCCTTTCTACTTAAAGAGAATGATAAGGGGGATTCCTGAAATGCCTTCTAATGAAAACAAAGATGTTGATGGTTTCAAATGCAAGGAGAGGCCTTTGAGGATAAAACCAGACTCTGACCTTGGAGTGGATTCTTTTAATTGCTTAGAGGAATATAATGGAGATTCACTTGTTTTCTTTAATTCTTCTTTTAAGACCAATGGAGTTTCTCTAAAGAAAACTGAGAAAGGCTCTTCCCTTACTCAGTATTGTAAGACTGTTAAATATTTTCCTCCCAAAAGGTTAGGCAAGGAAAAGTTTCTTGTCAACTTCTGTTTAGAACCTGTAAGTTCTCAATTTGATCCTTTGCAGGAAGTTTTTATTAATTCTAATGTTGAGTATGGTCTTGACAATTTCTATTCTTTAGAGTCCATCGGTATTAAAGAGGAACTGACCCCAGATATTGATGATTTAGATGAATTTAAAAAGTCCATTTCCTTCAAGAATGGACATTACTATGTGAAGATCCCGTGGAAAAGGGATTTGGTGGATCTTGTTTATGACAAACTTGAGCAAAAGGGGCTTAGAGAGGATTATGAAGCTGTGTTTGACCAGCAAGAGGCCTTGGGTATTATCGAGCCAGTAACTAAAAGAGTCCCTATACAAATCTTTATACCCCATAGACATGTGCTGAAGGATGATGATCTTTCCACTTCGAGAATAAGGCCAGTTTTCAATTGTTCTCTCAAAGTAGGAAAAGCTCCTTCCTTAAATGAAGTTGCATTCCCGGGAGTTGACTTGATGAACAATCTTCTCTCTCTCTTGTTGTATTTCAGGACCAATAACACTGGCCTGCGTTTAATTTTCTTTTTTTCAGAGGTCGAAGGTTTTTCAAGTGATTTATAGGTTTTTTGGTGCACTGAATCCAAAAATGCCATCCGTTTCCTTGGATCAGGTCTAGTTTTTGAGATATGAGAAGTGCGACTTTTGGGCCTTGTATAGTACTAAGTATAAGGAAAACGAGGCTGCAGGTATAGCCTATTCTTATTTTTTTTTTCATAAAAATTATACTGTAGCACCCCGAAACTGATACTGAAACCTAATTATGTGTTTGTTTACTTTCAGGAAACTGAAACTGAAACTGCATTGACAACACTGAAACTGAAAATGGTTTAGAAAAGTGTGATCTCCAATCAATGTGACTGATTTTATAAGAATCTGTGCTTTTTACAAGAATCTGTGCTTCTTGTGTTTCTATTTTGGACACGTATCTTAGATTGACAGAAAATGGAACGCAAATGCACAAATCATCCTGATAGGTTCTGCTACATATGTGGTAATGTGATTCTTCCTCGTCGACTAGCAAATATAACTGATTTTGTGAAGAAGGCATATCATGCTTACTTTGGAGTTAAACTTGGGGACCAGGACAAGCCATTTGCACCCCATGTTAGCTGCAAAACATGTGTCGAGAACTTGCGTGATTGGAGAAATAAAAAAAGGAAGAGTATGCCATTCGCTGTTCCAATGGTTTGGAGAGAGGGTTAAGATCATGTGTCAGACTGCTATTTCTGCATGACTAATCTTAAAGGAGTCAACCGCAAGAACAAGCATTATATTCAGTATCCTAATGTTCCCTCTGCCATACGACCAGTCCCTCATGGTCCAGGCCTGCCCGTTCCCGAGCCAGATGTTGCAATGGAATCTAGCTCTGAATCTGTATCTGATAACGCACTAGACAGGGCAGAGGGTGGAGAATACATGCCAGAAGAGAATGACCGGCCAGTGCCTCTAACACAAGCAGATCTCAATGACCTGACACGGGATCTAAACCTATCAAAGGAATCAGCACAGCTTCTGGGTTCTCGTCTTCGTGAGAAAAATTTGCTAGCACCTGAGACAACATTCTTTTGGTACCGAGAGCGTGAAAGAGAATTTAGACAGTTCTTCACAACCCAGAAGGACTCGTCATTAGTTTACTGCAACAACATTGCTGGTTTGATTCAATCAATGGGGCTGGACTATGTTGCTACTGAATGGAGACTGTTCATCGACTCTTCCAGCAGAAGTCTCAAGGCAGTCCTCCTTCACAACGGAAATAAATACTCTTCAATTCCAATCGGTCATTCGGTGCAAATGAAAGAAACTCATGACAACATGGATCAGCTACTGTCTGCTCTGAACTACAATGACCATGGTTGGTTGATCTGTGGAGATCTTAAGGTAGTTAGATTGGTTTTGGGACTACAGGGTGGGTACACAAAGTATCCATGCTTTTTGTGTTTGTGGGATAGTCGGGCTGATGATCAATATTTGGTCAGACAAGAATGGCCACCACGACAACGTTTGGAACCTGGTTCACACAATGTTCAGGCTCGTTCTCTTGTTGAACCAAACAAGGTCTTACTCCCACCTTTACATATCAAACTGGGACTGATGAAGAACTTTGTGAAGGCAATGGACAAGGACGGCATGGGATTTACTTTTCTTCAGCAGAAGTTTCCTCGGATCAGTCTGGAAAAGCTTAAGGCTGGCATCTTTGATGGGCCTCAGATAAGGGAACTTATGAAGGACTCAATGTTTGACGATGCACTGAATGCAGTTGAGCTGTCCGTTTGGTGGTCGCTTAAGTCAGTGATAAGAAACTTTCTAGGAAATAACCGAAGTGCAGAACACGAGAAAGAAGTCGATGAGCTCTTGAACAGCTATAAAAAATTAGGGGCTCGCATGTCAGTCAAAATGCACTTTCTACGGTCCCACTTAGACTATTTCCCTCAGAACTGTGGTGACTTCAGTGAGGAACAGGGAGAACGTTTCCACCAGGATATTCGTGTCATGGAAGAACGCTACCAAGGCCGGTGGGATGTGAACTTTCTTGCGGACTACTGTTGGTGTTTGAAACAAGACGTGGTGGCTGCCCAACACAGGAGAAAGTCACTGAAAAGGCCCTTCATCCATGATTAGATTTTCTCTTTATCTTCTGAACTATGCAAGAAAAAATTATTTCTTTTGTCAAGAATTTTTTTTCCAAAATTAAAGGGAATAAATAGCACTATATTGCGTTTTTAATTATTTTTACCGCCTTGTATCTCAAAAACGTGACCTGATTGAAGAAAATGAGTGTGATTTTTAGATTCTGCATAGCAAATTACCCTAGAATCAGTTATCAGATGCTTTACCTTTGAAACTTCGCAGGCCAGTGTAATCAAGTAATTTTGGCAGATGTTATGAAAGCCTTCTTGCAGATCCGTTTGAAGGATGAAGCTGATCGAAACAGATTCTGTTTCTTTAGGAGGATTGACCAGTATATACCCTTCAGGTATAATACTATCATTTTTGGCTTCATTTGCTCTCCTTTCATTCTAAATTTCATTATCCAACACCATCTTTCTTTGCAGCCTGACTCTCTAACTGCCTCCTTAATAAAGGATAAATTTTATGTAGACAATTTGGTCTACACTACTAACGAGCTTTGTTCCCTCCCTGCAATGGTCGAGAAGATTAATGAGATCATGCTCAATGGAGGTTTACCTCTCAAGGAGTGGACATGCAATTCGACTTCTGTTCTCTCTGTTCTTGATCAAGAAGTAGTTTGCAATAAAGAGGAGGTTAAAGTCTTGGGTTATATTTATAATAAAGATCATGATACTTTGAGAATCAAGGATGTTTCCCTTGACCAAAATGCATCGACCAAAAGACAAGTTTTGTCTTCCTTGTCTTCTGTATTTGATCCTGTGCTCTTGCATGGAAAAATCCTTATTAGAGAGATGTGCCAAAGGATGGTGGATTGGGATGGGAAATTGGATAGAGAGTTACTTGTTAGATGGAACAAGTTGTGTGAAAATTTTAAGAAGGTTAATAACCTATCCTTTAACAGGAAAACCTTTTCTATAGAATTTCCCATTAAATTGTTTGTATTTGCTGATGCTTCCAAAGAAGCCTATGGATGTGCCATATATGTAGGGCAAGAAGAAAGAGAATTACAGGAGTCTAATACCTCTCTTCTATTTGCCAAGGTCAAGATGGCTCCTATTAAACAGAGAACTTTACCATCTTTGGAGCTTATGGCAACTTTTCTATCTTTGAAATGCCTCAACACTATTTTTGAGGAAGGACTGGTGTCTGCACCACTGGTTGAATCAGTGGTTCTTTTTATTGATAGTCAAGTTGCCCTTTCTTGGATCCTGACCAACAAGGCTCCTAAGAAAAATATATTTGTCAATAATAGATTGAAGGAAATTTCCAATCTTTTGGAAATTTTCAAGGCCAAGTTCACACCCATTTCCTTTACTTATGTTCCTTCTGAACATAATATGGCTGATTTCTTAACTAGACCTTGTAGTGCTAAGGTGTTCAAGGAAAAATTAAATTGGTGGGTCACTTGGGATGTATTCCCTCCTGTTTCAAGGGAGACATTGTCAATGCTGCTGTTGTACAAGTTGACACTCCTCTAATAGATGTCTTTAAGTTTTCTTCCTATAGTAAACTTCTTCATCACTCTTCTTTGATTTTTAAGGCTGTCTTTCTGTTCAAGAAGTCTAATGCTGACCCTGTTAAGGCAGCATCTAATTATTTGATGAGTATTGTGCAAAGGGATTCCTTTCCTGCTGAATTGGCTTATTTGCAGAATTCCAACACTAATGACGTACCTCCTTTGGTAAGTCAAATGAACTTGTTCTTGGACAAGAACGGTTTGATTAGGTCCAAGGGCAGAATTGACAAGAACATTAACCTCAAATATGAGGTTGTCAATCCCCTTCTCTTGTCCAAATCTCATCATTTAGCTAAGATCCTAATTTTCTTTGCTCAATGTCAAGTTATGCACATGGGACTACAAGCCACACTTAATTTCCTTCGTATGCATGGATTCTGGATACTTAAGGCCAGACAAGCTGTTTTAAGCATTTTGAAGGATTGTATAGTTTGTAGGAAATACAATTCCCATGCAGTTAATTATCCTTCTCCTTCCTCTTTACCTGCCTCTAGGGTGAATCTAAGTGTGCCCTTTGCCCATACTGGTGTAGACTACACTGGACACTTATGGGTTAGAGACAGGAATGGAGAGAAGGTTAAAATATACATTCTTATCTTTACATGTTTCAATACTAGAGCAGTTCATTTGGAAGTTGTGAATACTATGTCCACTCCTGAGTTTATTTTGGCTTTTGTTAGGTTTGCTAACAGGTATGGAATTCCTTCTGCTGTTTATTCTGACAATGCTAAATCTTTCGTTCAAGCAGGAAATGTTATTGAACAACTTTTATCTTCTTCAGAATTTGAAGAGAAATTTAAAACTTCCCCTGTTAAGCATAGAACCATTCCTGTTTATGCTGCTTGGTATGGTGCCACTTGGGAAAGGTTAATACAGACAGTGAAACAATGTTTGTATAAGGTATTGGGTAGGTCTGTTCCTGCCCTGGCAGAGATTACCACTCTTTTGTCTGATGTTCAAAAAATTTTGAACAACAGACCACTAACTTATCGTTCAAGTGAAAATGAGGTAGATGTTATTACCCCAAATAATTTTCTTATTGGAAGGACCATTCCTTCCTTGATGTTTGGAGACTTGGAACAAGTCCCTGAATGGGAATCAGGAGAAGACTACCCTTCTCTTCTCAACTTGGTTATGGACTGTAGGGATTATTTCTATGAAGAGTTCAAGAAACGATGGTTGACAGAGTACTTGGTCAGCTTAAGGGAAAGGGATAGAGCTGCATATCACAGTTCGAGAAACTGGGAAAAGGGAGATATTGCCTTTTTGAAACTCCCCTTCAAGACCAGACCCTTTTGGCCCTTAGTTCGTATTGTGGAAACTTTTCCGGACCAAGACAAGGTGATACGTACAGTCTCTGTCGTTAAGCCTGATGGAAACTCTATTAAAGTGAATATCAAACTACTAATCCCTCTAGAGCTCCATGCTGAGTTGAGTTCCTGTCTTGAGGATGAATCCCCTGGGGTTCCTAATGTTCAGGCTAGAGAGTCTGAACCCTTTGAAGAGGTCTCAGACGCAGAGGAGGTTAACTCTTTACAAGACGATTGTCTCTCTGGAACCTACCTCTGTGAGGCCGACTCGTGGGACTGCACTGGCCTCTAGAGACCTAGTAAGGTCTCTTGCAAGAAAAAACTTGTTATAAATTTTGTTTGAAAGTGTTGTATTTTTTAAACACTTTCTTTTTGTTGTTGGGGAGGCTGTGGTAATTGTGGTTACGGGAATGACTTTGTTTACCTGGAGCTACGGCAATTTCCCGAAAGCTCGTTTAATTTTTTATTTGGGAATCTTCCTGTAACTTCGTACCACACTATTGTAATTTTAATGAATATTATTAAACTCCCCTCCCTCTTTATTATTTATTTAAACCTATGTCATAATTTGATTAACAAATCAGGAACTTGAGAACTTACGTCAAGTATCTGTTGTCCCGTGACTTCGAAACCATTTTGAAGGCTCAATAAAACTCCTGCCAAACAAGACCAACTTTCTGTCACGGTACGTCAGACTAGCTGCAACCCTCGTCCCAGTGACTAGCTTCAACACTGGTACCGTGACAAGCTTTAACCGTGTCTCCAAAAGGATGATAAAACCTCGGCAAGGAACTAGCCATTGAAGTCTCAAGCATATATATATATTTCTAACGATTTTTGTTAGAGAACTCATTCAGGTAAGATTCTCTAACGTTCTGTTTTGTTGATCTAATTACGACAATACTAAGATATGCATTAATTTAGATATGTAATGGTTTTACTATAGAGGATGGCTCTTGGGATTTGTTTAACATATTCTTTAAGGCTTTACATGACCTGGTACTTAGTATTAAATTATACACTGCACTGGACCTGTGCTTGGATGCCATGCAAAGCTAAACATGGATGAAGGATGGTTGGAAACCCAACAGCCAAGACCTTCAATCAACCTCAAGCTAGTATATACTCCTTAGACAACAACACAATATCTCTTTATTGAATGACTTAGGGGCAAATCTGGAGGCAGTAGCCAGATCTGTATCAAGTTCCCTAGAACTTTTTTTTATCTATTTATCTATTTATCAATTGATTTAAAGCTAATGCCTTGCTACTACTTTTCTCAAACTAATGCAATATTGCTCACCTAGATCTAGACCTTGAACGAGACCTTGAACGACGAGATTTCCTTCTTGGGCTCTTACTTCGACTTCTGGATCTTGAGTCAGATTCCTTTTTCTTTTCTTCAGGTTTTTCAGGACTTACAGACCTGCAAAAATAAATCAAAGTGTACACTTGTACATAACTTATATGAAAAGTAATCTGACAATTAATAACTTTCTTTATGTTTTTCAGGACTTGCACAACTACAAAAAAATCCAAATGTACATTTGTATACATACAGGGCGTTCAGGATCAATTTGATAATTTTTTTTATCTTCTGTCATTTCAAAACCATTTGAAGGATTTACATACATATACCAAAGGCTTTTTTCCCCTTTATAAGGGAGGTAGCCAAAAAACAAAGGCACAAAAACCACTTCCACCCTTTCCATCCCCATCACACTCCACTCCCCTCCACCATCTTCCCTCCCTCTTATCTTGGCACCTCCTGGATGATGGGTCATCCCTGCACCTTGCCACTGCCCTGGGTCAGAAGCAATGTCACAAGACACAACACATCCACAGCAAGGCCGCTTCATTAATTTGGCGATCCCTCCTCTCTGTCCCCTCATGCAGAAAAGGAGATGGAAAGAAATCCCTTTGGGCTGCATCAAATTATTTCTCATGTATACTCCCTCACCCTCCATCCCCCACCCATTCCACCTCATGCATCACAGTATCATCCATATACAACCATTCTCCATTCACCCGTCTTCTGTCCTCTCCTGTCCTTCCTCAACAGACATTCCCTTCTTTCCCAAAGCCCCTTTTACCCATCCATCCATCTCATCCTAGGTCGACATCTCATGTTCACTAGTTCCACATCTGCCTTCCACACCTCTTTTACTAGTCTTTCTTCACTCATTCTTTCCACGTGTCCAAACCATCCCAACACTCTTTCATCCACACTATCTCCCAGCTCCCTTTCCACCCCTGTTCTCCTCCTCATTTTTCACTCTATCCAGCCTAGTAACCCCTATCATACTTCTAAGACACCTCATCTCAAACACATTCAAACTCCTTCTCTCTTCCTCTCTTATGTTCCATGTTTCTGCCCTGTAAAGTGCTGTCAGCACAATCACTCCTTCATACAATCTCCTCTTAGCATCCATTCCCAAATGTCTATTTCTCATTACACTTTTTAATCCACCAAGGCATTTACTCGCTTCTCTCAATCTACATTCTACCTCCGCCTCCACTCCTCCCTTTCCTGCCACATTCGCACCCAAGTATCTAAAACTATCCACTTCCTCCAGTCGCTCTCCCTTAATACTCACTTCCAGTCTGCTGCCACTTTCACCCCTTGTACATCTCAACACCTTACCTTTACCCACATTTATCTTCAACTTCCTTCATTCACACACCTTCCTAAACTCTGTCACTAACTTCCTCAATCCCTCCTCCGATCCTGCTACAAGCAGTGTTGTCTGCAAACAACAGCTGGCTTATCTACCATTTTTCTCCATTTTCTTTAACCATCTCCAATCCCTGACCCACTACCCTTGCATTTACCTCTCGCACCACCCCATCCATGTATAGATTGAACAGCCAGGGTGACATAACATATCCTTGACAAAGTCCCACCTTTACCTTGAACCACTCACACAATCATGCATGCAAACAACACAACATACACTCTATAAAGGATTTGTGGGAAAACCCAGTTTCAGCTGTGGCATTCCTTGGGGAGACGGGACTGCTCAGACAGACAGTCTAGGGAACAACAACAACAACCACTCACTCTCTCCATTTCTAATCCTAACACACACTCTACTACTCTCATAAAAACTCTTGACAGCTCCTAAAAGCTTTCCTCCTATCCTGTATATCTGCAATATGTCCCACAGGGGCTTCCTGTCTACCCTGTCAAAAGCCTTTTCCAAATCCATTAACCCCTTCCATACGGTGCCGCATACGTAGGCGGCATGAGGAGCAAGTGGATACGCGAGGCTGCCATATCGGCGTCTTGATTATATTTAATGTAGTTGCCCCTGCGTAATGACATACTCTCTAAACTGTCTTCATCACATTTTCTATGGTTATCAAAATTCACGGGTAAAAGAGAGAACGACCAATATAAGCGGTGACTATATTTTATGATGCGAGTATTATTACGACACATCGTACGTTTGACAGCTAATGCTGCCCGCGAGATTTTGAACCGTACTGAATGGACGTAAATTGTCCTACAGAATGGACGTAAACTGTCCTACAGAATGGACGTAAATTCATAAGAATCAGTACAGAGAAGAATGACCAAAATGATACAAGGACTCAGAAATTTGCCTTACGAAGAGAGGCTTAGGCACCTAAACTTACGCTCACTGGAAAGACACAGAGTGTGGGGTGATCTAATAGAAGTGTTCAAGTGGATCAAAGGCTATAACAAGGGTGATGCAAACAAGGTCATGATAATAAAACAAGAGGGCAGGACTCGCAGTAATGGGTACAAACTGGAAAAATTTAGATTTAAGAAGGAAATAGGCAAGAATTGGTTTACAAATAGGGTGGTCGATGAATGGAACTTAGTAACCATGTAGTGAGCGCTGAAACTATCAGTTGTTTTAAAAAATGATTAGACAACTTTATGGATGGGGATGACAGGTGGTGATGGATACGGAGCTGCCTAGTGTAGGCCTTATGGTCTTTTGCAGTTTCCTTTATTTCTTATGTTCTTATGAAGAGGTTAAATCCCCAAAAAACATCCTTACCTTTTCCTATAGCTTTCTCACATGTCTTACCACAAAAATCTGATCTATGCAACCCCTACCTGTCCTAAACCCACACTGTTCTCACCAATTATTCCCTCTGTTCCTCTCCCAATCCTCTCAATCAAGACCCTCCCATAAGCCTTCCCAACTACACTTAACCACTTCACTCCAGGGCACATCGCATGTCTGGCAGCATTAGCTGCCCGACGTGTGATGTTGCGTCATAATAATCGCATTATAAAAAAAATAAAGTAAGTGCTCAATCGTTCATTCTCTTTCACCTGTGAATTTTGATAACCATAGAAAATATGATGAAGCCAGTTTAGAGAGAATGAAGGTTACGTAGGTACGACTACAATATAATCAAGACGCCGATGTCGGCATCATCGCGTACCCACTGGCTCCTCATGACGCTAAGGTAGGCATCACCATATGGAAGTGGTTAACAAGCTGATCCCCCTGAAACTATTACACTCACACTTGTCCCCTTTTCCCTTGTAAAGTGAAACTATACTGGCACTCCTCCAGTCCTATGGCACTCTACCCTCTCTTAAACAAATAGCCTCACCAGCCAGTCCACCATCACTGTACCTCCTTTCTTCAGGCATTCTATATGACATCCATCCAGACTAGGTGCCTTACCTGCTTTCATCATCTTAACATTTGTTTTCACTTCATCTTTCCTTATTTCTCCTCCATTTTCCTCACTCATCACGGTCATTTTCTTAGCACTTTTCACTGTAACTGCCTTTCCCTCCCAATCCTCCTTCACATTTAGCAACTCCCTAAAATATTCTGCCCATCTTCCTCTTACTGCCTTCTCTTCCATTATCATCTCTGAATCTGCACCTTTTACCTTTTCTTCTCTACTTGATTTCTCTCCTCTTCCTTCCTTAATTTCTTTCCAAAATATATTTTTATTACTTTCAAATTTTCTGTCATACTCTTACACTTTTCACATCTGCTTCTTCTCTTCTACAACCTTCTTTGCTTCCACATCCCACCACTCACTACCCTTCCTTTTATTTCCTCCCATCTTCCTTGTTCCACACACCATCTTTGCACACTTTGTGACTCCCTCCTTGAACCTTCCCCATTCTTCCTCCACTCCTAGTTTTACTCTATCCTTCACTTCCTCCCACTCCTCTCTCAGCTTCTTCTTATACTCACTCTCCTTTTCTTTCTCATTTAAATAGTTCACTCTAAGCCCCTCACTACCTTTTGTCCTTTTCCTCTTTCTCCATCTATCCTCCACTCTCAACTTACCTTCCAACAGAAAATGATCTGATATCCCTACACTCTCTCCCCTTAGAACATGCACATCCTTCATTCTTCCTATTATACTGCTATTTACCACTACATAGTCCATTAACACTCTATCTACCACCCTTCCCTCCACCACCCTCTCCCATGTGTACTTATGGTTGACTTTCTAAACACTATTTGCTATCATGAACTCTCTAGACACATTTCCACCATCAACTCTCCACTATGATTCTTTCCTGGAACTCCACACTTCCCAACCACTCTGTCTATTGGTTCATTTCCTAACCTAGCATTACGGTCTCCCAATACCACTACAATGATGTTTCTCCCTAATCCCTCTATGCACTCATTTAAATCTATCCAAAAAGCCTCCCTTTCTTCTACACTCTTCTCACTACCAGACCTATATGAACTTACAAAAACCCACATGCACAGTGACAGTCGAACGGATCGGACATGCCTGAGAACGCTCTGCAAGCTAGCGCTAAATCTAGCAATTTTTTGACCGAAAATTGACAATTTACCTAATTGTAAACAGATCGGAGGGGGGCTATGACGAGTGGTACTGTGATGTAGCAAAGTGATTTAAGTGTAACAAGAATAGAAAAAAGAAGGGAAATGGATGATAAACCAACATACACAGAGACAACCAAAAGAAGATTGGACATGAGTAAGTATGAAACACCTTTGGGAGTAGTTAGAAAGAAAATATGTAACATACATACATATACCAAAGGCTTTTTCCCCCTACACTAGGGGTAGCCAAAAAGAAAAAGGCATAGAAACCCCTCCCACCCATTTAATTTCCTATATATTCCACTCCCCTCCACCCTCCCTCTTATCTTGGCACCTCCTGGATGACAGGTCATCCCTGCATCCTGTCCACTGCCCTGGGTCAGAAGCAGTGTCGCAAGACACAGCACATCCACAGCAAGGCCGCTTCATAAATTCGGCGACCGCCCCTCTCCGTCCCCTCATGCAGAAAAGGAGAAGACGGGGAGAAATCCCTTCGGGCCGTGTCAAATTTTTTCTCATACATACTTCCTCAACCCCCATCCCCAACCCACTCCCCCTCATGCATCACTGCATCATCTATACACAACCCCTCTCCATTCACCCTTATCTTCTGTCCTCTCCCGTCCTTCCTCAACAGACATTCCTCTCTTTTGTAAAGCCCCTTTCACCCCATCCATCCATCTCATCCTAGGATGCTCCTTCATATTCACTCCTTCCACATCTGCCTTCCACACTTCTTTTACTAATCTTTCTTCACTCATTCTTTCCATGTGTCCAACCCATCCTAATACTCTTTCATCAACCCTATCTCCCAGTTCCCTTTCCACCCCTGTTCTCCTCCTCACCTCCTCATTTCTCACTCTATCCAGCCTGGTAACCCCTATCATACTTCTCAGACATTTCATCTCAAACACATTCAAACTCCTTCTCTCTTCCTCTCTCATATTCCATGTTTCTGCCCCGTACAATGCTGTTGGCACAATCACTCCTTCATATAACCTACTCTTAGCATCCATTCCCAGATGTCTATTTCTCATTACACTTTTTAATCCACCAAGGCATTTACTTTACATTCTACTTCCACCCCTACTCCTCCCTTTCCTGCCACATTCGTACCCAGGTATCTAAAACTATCCACTTCCTCCAGTCTCTCACCCTTAATGCTCACTTCCAGCCTGCTGCCACTTTCACCCCTTGTACATCTCATCACCTTACTTTTACCCACATTTATCTTCAGATTCCTTCTTTCACACACCTTCTCAAACTCTGTCACTAACTTCCTCAATCCCTCCTCTGATCCTGCTACAAGCCCAGTGTCGTCAGCAAACAACAACTGGCTCACCTCCCACTTTTCTTTAATCATCTCCAACCCCTGACCCACTACCCTTTTCATTCACCTCTTGCACCACCCCATCCATGTAAAGATTGAACAACCAGGGCGACATAACACATCCCTGACAAAGTTCCATCTTTACCTCGAACCATTCACTCTCTCCATTTCTAATCCTAACGCACACTCTACTACTCTCGTAAAAACTCTTGACTGCTCTTAACAGCTTACCTCCTATCCCATATATCTGCAGTACCTCCCACAGTGCCTTCCTGTCTACCCTGTCAAGCCTTTTCCAGATCCATAAAACCCCAAAAAACATCCTTACCTTTTCCTATAGCTTTCTCACATATCTGTCTTACCACAAAAATCTGATCTACACAACCTCTACCTGTCCTAAACCCACACTGTTCCTCACCAATTACTCCCTCTGTTCCTCTCCTAATCCTCTTAATCAAGACCCTTCCATAAGCCTTCCCAACTACACTCAACAAGCTGATCTCTCTGAAACTATTAAACTCACACTTGTCCCCCTTTACCTTATAAAGCGGAACTATATAGGCAGTCCTCCGGCACTCTACCCTCTCTTAAACAAACATTAAATAACCTCACCAGGCAGTCCACCATAACTGTACCTCCTTTCTTCAGACAAATTGCATGGCATCCATCCAGACCAGGTGCCTTACCTGCTCTCATCATCTTAACAGCTGCTTTCACTTCATCCTTCCCTATTTCTCCTCCATTTTCCTCACTCTCATTTTCTTAGCGCTTCCCACTGCACTACCTTTCACTCTCTGGAGGAGAATAATATACTGAACTCGAGCCAATTTGGATTCAGACAGGGAAGATCATGTACCACTAATCTAATTTGTTTCTATTAACCCCTTCCATACGGTGCAGCACACGTAGGCGTCATGAGGAGCAAGTGGATTCACGACGCTGCCATATCGGCGTCTTGATTATATTTATTGTAGTCGCCCCTGTGTTTTTACATTCTCCCAAATATGCCCTGAATCCCATTCTCTGTGGTTTTCAAAATTCGCGGGTGAAAGAGAGAACGATCGATATAAGCGGTGACTATATTTTAATGATGCGAGTATTATTACGACACGTCGTACGGCTGGCACTGGCTGCTGCCCGCGAGATTTAAGTTCCGTACTGATGTGGTTAAGATTGATAGATACATTGCAAGAAAGGGATGGCTGGGCAGACTGCATTCCTGGACCTACAAAAGGCATTTGATAAAGTACCACACAGAAAATTACTATATAAGTTGGAAACAATAGGAGGTATACATGGAAAACTATTGAATTGGATGGAGGCCTTCTTACATGGAAGACAAATGAGAGTGGTGCTCAGAGACAAATATTCAAAATGGGAAGAAATGAGTAGTGGCATCCCACAGGGGTCCGTGCTAGCTCTGATAATGTCTGCTATATATATAAATGACATGGACGAAGGCATTGAAAGTTACATGAACTGCTTTGTGGATGACACAAAATTATTAAAGAGAATAAACTCCAAAATAGACTGTGACTGTTTGCAGAGGGATCTGAACATCTTAGAGTGGAGCAAGAGATGGGAGGTAGAATTCAACATCAAGAAGTGCAGTATAATTGAATTTGGAAAAAGCAAGAAGAGAATAACAGGACAGTACAAAATTGATGGAAAAGAAGTAAAGAAAGTAAATTTTGAAAGGGACCTAGGAGTAATCATCACCAAAGACATGTCGCCAGATAAACATATAAATAAAATAGTCGGAGAAACATACAATTTGTTGAGATCAATAAAGGAATAAGGAAATGATCAAGAAAATATTACAAACACTGATATGGCCAAAACTGGAATATGCAGCACTGATATGGTCACCCAGTACAAAAAAATATATAAGAAAATTAGAAAGAATACAAAGAACAATGACAAAGTTGGTCCCAACACTTGCAAACCTGACACATGAACAAAGACAGGTCGAACTGGAATTGCCAACCCTAGAACAAAGAAGAGAACGAGGGGACCTACTAACCATCTACAGAATTACGAAAGGAAAATGCTTTGATAGAGAGGAAAAACAAGAGGACATGCAATGAATCTCAAAAAGGATAACTACAGAAGAAACCTGAAAAAGAACAGATTCCCACACAGTGTGATAGATATATGGAACAAATTGGATGAAGAAATAGTGTGTGCAAACACAATACAAGAATTTAAGAACAAACTTGATCTTGTGAGATACAAAAACGGGTCACCACGAGCATAGCTCCCCTTCCTGTATAATACAACTAGGTAAATACATGACAGATTAATTTCTCTAAACCTGTTACATTTATATTTGTCCCCTTTTCACTTGTATTGAGTAACTATAAATGCGCTCCTCCAGTCTACCAGAACATTTTCTTCCTTAAGGCACATATTAAACAATCTCACCACCCATTTCACTATAACTACTCTCTTCATCATGTATTCCACATGATAACCATCTAATCCAAGTGCTTTACCAATTTAATTTCTTTCAACACTTTATGTATCTTTTACTATAAACCTTTTATTCTCCTGTCCTATCATAGTCATTTTCCTAGCATCTCCCACTACCACAATCAAAAGCTTCCTGATTTTCCTCAACATTAATCATATCCACCTTCACTTCCACTAACATCTGTCTATCTGCACTCTTTATCTCACCCCGCTTGCCTCCCATCACTCTTTTCACATCCAAAATGTGCTCTCATTCTTTTTAAAATTCTTCATTAAATACATAACCCCACCTCATATCCATTTTCCTCTTGGCCTTCCTCACCTTGCATTTTCCTTCCATTCTCTTTAGTTTATCTTTCATATGCTTCCCCATTTCTTCTTTGTGACCATTCTTTATATGCTTCTTTTCTAGCACCACTGCCTTCAATTCTTCATCCCATTATTCATTGATTCTCCTGTTCCCTCCTACCCATTCATCCTCTAATACCTTCCCTTCCTTGCATCCCATATCTCTCTCAGCTTTGCCTGGTATTCTTTCTCTTTCTCATTGTAATTCCACTCCTGTCCTTCTGCACCTCATTAACTTCCTTTTCTTCATTCTCCACTTAAGTTCTCCTCTTAATTTTCCTTGCACCAGATACTGTGACAATTAACTGCCCTTACTCCTGAACACATTTATGTCCAGAACTCTTCCAAGCCTCCTTTATGGCACCTCTACATAGCACTTTTGACTAACCTTCCACCAACCACTGTGGATCACATATACTTATACTTTTCTTAAACACTGATATTGCTATCATTATTCCCTTTTCTGTATACATCCCAACATCTCTTTGCCTACTACCTCATACCTATCACATTTACTGGCTCATCTACTCAAGTATTAAGAACCCCTAACACCACATTTAAATTTTTCCCAAAACTCTTTACATACTCATTTAAATAAATTTATCTTTATACCATTCCCATAAATCTTCTTTAACATGAATTTGATGCTAGATATGGAGAACAGGAGATGAGGCTTAACAAGAATTGCTCCTTTCCTGTGTATTACAATTAGGTAAATGTATGTACGAGAACATAATGGTAACATTTTTCTCTCCTCACAACAGGGGTTTGCATGAATAAATTGTAATTATTTTTTCAATGTATAATACATGCTGTTTCTCACAAGGCAAGGTAGCTAGGCATGGGAGAGAATTCTTCATTCCCATCATTCATACTTCATGCATCCCTTTTGATCCTTCCTGGTTAGAATCACGGGATAATTACACCATATTCCTTTCCCACCATTACTGTCAGTTAATTTTATATACATACCACATGAAACAGGTTGTCACTTTAATCTATTCACTCTTCTTCAATTCACTCTGTCATTTACAGATATTCTCTTCTGTTCAAAATTGAACCCAAACTTTCATAGCTTAATTAATCTTGTTCATCCACCTTGTGTATGTATGATGTTGTGATGCATGGAAGGGGATGGGGTGGGACATAGGGAGTGGCTATGTGTGAATGTTATTTTGATGCAGCCCGAAGAGATTTCTCCCTGTCTTCTCCTTTTCTGCATGAGGGGACAGAGGGGGAGTCATTGATTAAATGAAGCGTCCTTGCTGTGGATGTGATGTGTCTTGCTGCAATGCTTCTGACCCAGGGCAGTGGGTGAGATGCAGAATGACCTGTCATCCAAAGGGAGCCAAGATAAGAAGGAGGGAAGGGTGGTGAATGGGAATGAAGTGGAGTGGGTGAAGATGAAATGGGTTGAAGTGGAATTATGTCTTTTGACTTTGGCTACCTCTCTTGTAAGGGGGAAAAATCCCTTGGTATATGTATCATTTATCACGATGCCATCACTTGTTGGACTTACCGATATCTTCGGACGGGTTGTTCTGGTTGCTTCTCCTCCTCTTCTGCAGGAGGTTCTATAACAACTGGTGAAGGAGATCTTGACTGTTCTCGGGCCCCACTCTCAAGATCTGCTTCATGCTGTTTAACTGCTTGACTCTTGTTCTTGTAGTAATCAAACAAACCAAGCTGCTCCCATCCCTCACTGATAGAAATGAAGTGTATAATAAATATTATTATCAACATTACTATAACTTTTTTTTTATACTTTATTAGTCACTAATTCTCATGGAGGTAACACAAAAGACCAAGTAAAGGCTACATTTCCAAACAGAAGTGAGAAAGTTGACAGGTTTGATGACTGGTAGTAGTGAGATTTCTCTGACCTCATTCTTGCAGGACGGACAAAGATGATTGTGATATATATATATATATATATATATATATATATATATATATATATATATATATATATATATATATATATGTATATATATACGTATATATATACACTCCTCCCTCAATTTAAGAACGCTCCATGTATGAATTTTTGCCAAAATGAAAAAAAAAAATTGTCCCAAAAATCGAAATACGAACTAAAAATTTGCCATAACGAATAAAATCCTGTTGAAAAAATGATTGTATTTTTAAATCATAAATATTAAAAAATAAAATTATTTTTACATCATAAAAAAAAAAAAAAAAAAAAAAAAAAAAAAAAAAAAAAACTGCTATATGTCCAGGTAAAAATAAAATAAAAGTGAAAATAGATACGTACATACTGAGAAAGAACCAACCGCCCAGTTTGTTATTGTTTTCAAAACAACTCCGTGTACTGCTCGGTCTACTCACTCGGTCTCGGTTAATCGTGGATTATTAGCATTATTTCAAGTGACATTGTGCCTCCTAAGTGTTATCATCTACTTTGCATATTAATATTTTATGTGCCTGTATGTAATTAGCAGAGAACAGTATTCAAGATTATGCATATTTAATGTTGTGATGACTTTATAGGGACATAAAATTTGTTAGTAAGAACCTATCTCACATAATATAATGGGTTTATATGGGAAAAAATTGCTTGATTTAAGTATATTCGATATACAAACGGTTTTTCAAGAACGTAATTAGTTTGTAAATCGAGGGAGGAGTGTATATGCAAGGTTGACCACGAAGAAAAACTATTAAAGCAGAGCGCTTTCATATATTCACATCTTCAGTACAAATAATACATAGTGAAAGGTACAAAGGTGCAGAATATAGAGGTGGGAAACAGATGTGGAGACATCCTGGTGAGAGAGGTGAGGTAGTACCCATGGACCAACTGTCCGTCCGCGTTTACAATGGGTGTGGAAATGTCCTACATGTTTACAATTTATACATCTTATAAATTTTCTTTACAAATAAAGTTTAGTTTATATTATCATTTTTCAGTGCAAATAATACATAGTGAAAGGTACAGAGGTGCAGACAATATGGGTTATAGTGCGGTCCAACTGTCTGTCTGTGCTTACAATGGATACAAAATGTCCTACATGGTTACAACTTACATCTTAGAAATTTCTTTACAAATAAAGTTGTAACCATGTAGGACATTTTGTATCCATTGTAAGCACAGACGGACAGTTGGACCGCACTATAACCCATACTGTCTGCACCTCTGTACCTTTCACTATGTATTATTCGCACTGAAAAATTATAATATAAACTAAACAGCTTTATTTGTAAAGAAAATTTAAAAGATGTATAAATTGTAAACATGTAGGACATTTCCGCACCCATTGTAAACACAGACGGACAGGGTCCTGGAGCTGCAACGTCTACGTCGTGGGACCACCCCCCAACCCCAAGAGTTGGGGGCCAATCAGCAGCAACCACCCCTGGCCATCAGCTCTACGCAGATGGCACCGATCCCCAAGGAGGAGCTACGCCTACCTGGGGGAGTACCACAATCCTTTTTTCCAACATACAATGTTACGTTTTTTCTGCACTGAGGGGTGATTTTCCGGCGATCACCCCTCTTCTTCTACTTTTAGCCGGAGATGTAGAGAGCAATCCTGGGTCCACCACAAAATACACATGCCCAACATGCTCTAAACCCATTACTTTGAGCAGACAGACAAAGGGCTCAGTTCAGTGCAATATGTGCAAAAACTGGGCCCACCTCACTTGTACAACACTTGCTGACACAAACCAATACACAAACACTTGGACATGTTCTACCTGCCCTCCAGTAACCCCACTCCCACCTCCCCAACCACAGCCAACACCCTTACCCACTCCCAATTTCCCTTTGCCCTTACCCCCGATTAGTACTCCCCTTCCTTTGTCCCCAATCTCTCCTTTCCCCCCCTCTGACCCAGATCCTACACCTTCCCCACTACCACCCCAACCTCAACCCCAAACGGCAACATACAACACATACAAAACACACAACATCAATATATTACAACACAACATTGACGGTATTAACACTAAAAAACATGAACTTGAACACTTTCTTAAACAACACAACATACACATTGCGATTTTATAAGAAACAAAACTAAGACACTCACACAAAACACCATCATTTCATAATTACACCACCATCAGACAAGACCGGACTGACGGCAATGGCGGTGGACTCATCACCCTGATCCACCACTCCATCTGTTTTGTGGACACAAGTGCCACAACCAAAATTCTCCTCCCTACCACAGATAACACAACAGAAACCCAATCCATTCGTATCCGCACAGGCAACAATTCAACACTGACAATAGTTAACATGTACATTCCCCCCCAATCATCCCCCACAGTTCCAAACACCTTCAGACCTCAACTTAGCCAACTAACCTCAATCCCCAACCTGATCATGGGTGGTGACTTCAACGCCAAGTCGTCTGCCTGGTATGTCGACAACCCTGACACAGACAGAGGGCTTGATATACAGACTCAATTCGACTCATTGACTATCATGAACAACACGCATAATCATACACATATCCCATACCAAGCCCTCTACACTCCCTCCTCTCCTGATATCACCTTTTGCTCCCCCTGCCTAACCCCAACAACATCATGGAGAGTGGTCGGAGCCCTTGGCTCTGACCACCTTCCAATCATCATCACCACCAAAACAAGATGCACCCCAGCTGGCCACAGACACACTTACACCAATTACAAGAGAGCTAACTGGGAAGCCTTTACTGAAGAGACAGAACAACATTTTGAAACACTTAACAGTACACCAATCACAAACATAAACAATGCTGTGCACGCTTTTAATACAATCATACAAAACGCAGACAAGAGATACATCCCTAGAGGCAACAGAAAATCACACAACCCCAACTTCACACCAGAAATCCAAGGCCTCATCAGACAACGTGACACACTTAAACACGATACCCCCACACCTATCCCTCAAAACATAGCAGACCAAATACAAACACTAAACACTGTGATTGCCAATAAAATACATGGAACAAAAAACACAAAATTGGCAAAACTTTATCAATACACTTGATCACAAAACAAACACCAGCAAATTGTACAAAACACTCAACAGCATCACACTATCCAACACTAACACTACATGCTCTCACGCAGCAATAATCACAACAACAGATAATCTACCCTCAAACAGACAACAAGCAAACACACTCATACGTCATTTTGCACAGACGAGCCATCTTACATCTCACCCTGACGACCGACGCACCATTCGACGTAAGAAAGACTTCCCCACAGACTCAGACTATACACCCTTCATAGACAGTCAGACAAAACTCATAATGCATAATCTCAAGCACTCATCTGCCTGTGGCCCTGATAACATAAGCAACATCCACCTAAAACACATTGGACCACAAGGTATACACGCACTCACAAACATTGCAAACTACAGCTATTCACACAACACTATACCCGACATCTGGAAGCATGGTAAAATAATCACCATTCCAAAACCGAACAAAGACCCAACAATCCCAACATCGCACCGCCCAATCACACTTCTCTGCACCCTCTCTAAAGTCATTGAACGCCTATTACTTAAACTTGTCACACCATATATTCCCCTTGCTGACTCACAACATGGTTTTAGGCCACTACACTCCACAAACACTCTTCTGACAAACCTCACACCAAAAATTTAGATGGCATCAATTCAGATAGGCCCCACCACAGAACACTTCTTATAACATTGGACATTAGTAAAGCTTTTGATGCTATCCCCCGCCACAACCTAACAAATAAAATATATAACACAGACATGCACAATAACACCAAAAGATGGCTGGCCAATTATCTGGCAGGCAGGAATGCTCATGTGTCATATAATGGCCAATCATCGCACATCAGAAACATTAAGAACGGAGTACCACAGGGCTCAGTTCTATCCCCCACATTATTTAATCTATACATGCATGACTTACCCACACCAGACACCTCAGAAATACAAATCTCTTCCTACGCAGACGACATAACAATCACATGCACACATCGTAACACAGACAAAGCTGCAGAAATAATCCAGCCTTACCTTGACACACTCAACACATGGTTCATCACAAACAGACTCAAAATAGCTCCAACCAAATCTACAGCAACACTTCTCACCAACTGGACAAAAGAACACAAATACATACCTCATCTCTACATCAACAACACTCTAATACCACACACAAACACACCGAAAATTCTTGGTGTAACATACGATACATCCATGTCTTTCAAACAACACCTCACAAACATAAAAAACAAATGCACACCTAGACTTAACGCACTTAAGTCAATCACTGGAACAACATTTGGACAAAACAAAGAAACTAATATAACAATATACAAACAATGCATACGCTCAGTGATGAATTATGCGAGTCCTGCATGGGCTCCTAATCTCAGTGAGACACACCACAACACCCTTCAAATCATACAAAACAAAGCCCTAAAAACAATTACAGGCTGCACAAATACAACACCTACAGACCATTTACACCATGAAACAAAAGTCCTCAAAGTCAAGGACCACCTCGACATGAGAGGTACACAAACACTTGCTGCAGCCACCACAAACACATCACACCCGCTACACTACATAGCAGAACACCCACACACACCAAGAAACATTAAAACTACACCCAAAGACCTTTATTACGCACAGATACTCTCTTCTCTTCCTCCACAACCACCAAATACCAGCCTCCGGAAACATATTCATAATCATATCACTCACCGCTCCATTAACACACTGAAAGACAACACACTGCTGCATGCCAGACCCCCTGATAACCACCCTTCTGAATCCTCTCTCCCACGAAAGGACAGAGTTCCACTTGGCCAGACTGCGATGCGGTCACCACCCAGCACTTCTAAGCTACCAGAAGAGGCTGGACGACCGTGTTGTGAACAGCTGCCCAGGATGTAACACTTCACCCCATACCATACAACACATAATGGAAGACTGCATTAAAACAATCATGCACGCAAACAACACAACATACACTCTATAAAGGATTTGTGGGAAAACCCAGTTTCGGCTGTGGCCTTCCTTGGGGAGACGGGACTGCTCGGACAGACAGTCTAGGGAACGACAACAACAACAACAGACGGACAGTTGGTCCATGGGTACTACCTCACCTCTCTCACCAGGATGTCTCCACGTCCCCCATGTTTCCCACCTATATATTCTGCACCTTTGTACCTTTCACTATGTATTATTTACACTGAAGATGTGAATACATGAAAGCGCCCTGCTTTAATAGTTTTTCTTCCTGGTCAACCTTGCATTTCAAAGAACACACGCTTCCAGTGTTTTTCCTGCACACACACACACACATATATATATATGTATATATATATATATATATATATATATATATATATGAGAGAAATTTGCTAGTAACAGCGACATCAATCTGATCATTTTTATGACAGTCGCATGCAGGATTTGAACCCACTGCTTTCAGCCACCCGTAACATTACCTTCACAGAGCCTTAACCCACTACACCACAGTCTCTGTGGTGTAGTGGGTTATGGCTCTGTGAAGGTAATCTTACAGGTGGCTGAGAGCAGTGGGTTCGAATCCTACATGCGAGTGTCATAAAAATGATCAGATACAGGTACTCCTCGTTTAACGACCTACTCGGTTAACGACAACTCGGAGTAACGACGGACTTTCTGACAGACCAATATTCGTTTAACGTAAATCTCCCGAAGTTACGACGTCGTGTACGATAATTAAGTTGGCTGAGGCAAATTTGTATGATGTTATAAATGAACTTGTATGGTGGATATTAGCTGTGAGGTAAAGTGTTCTGAAGCTTAGGTCTACATTACCATCCTGCAAGCTGGAAAAACTACCTGGGGTACAATATATACCGGTAGTGGTAAATTTTTTGTTTCGACCATGGGCGCAATATAACAATAGAAAATTAATTATTAATTTTGTAAATTATAATGTATCAACGTAATATGTAATTTTGTGAGCGGAAATGAAAAAAAAAATGCTAAAACAAATTTCGTAAGTAACGAAGTCATGTCCTGACGAATGGTACACCATGTTTGTTATGATAGATGCCGATGTCGAGGAAATGAAAGGATGATAAATTCGCCTAACCTAAACTAAACTAACCTAACCTGTGTTTGATAAATCATTACCTGCAAATTAAATGTCATCCGGCTCGTCCTCATTGTTGTCGTCGTGAGAGACGTTGGCAGACGACAAGATGGCGTCCCGATCCTATGCTACCGACTTCGTTCATTAGCATATTTTCTTGTAGCATGGTATTTTTTACTTTCATTTCCGCCCACAAAATTGCATATTACGCTGATACACTTTAATTTACAAAATTAATAATTAATTTTCTATTGCTATATTGCGCCCATGGTCGAAACTAAAAAAATACCCTGGTATTCAATATGGAATGTCAGCATACGCGGATTTGGTCATATACGGTAATTTTGGGAACATAACCACCGTAAATAAACAGTAAATAAAGCTTTAATGTACTGTATAAAAGAGGGAAAATACACGAAAATAAAGATACATGTATTGCTGGACATTGTACATACGGTACATGTACATATATGTATACAATTTCGCTTAACGACCAATTCGGTTAACGACGGCGCGCTGGTCCCAATTGTCGTCGTTAAACGAGGAATGGTTGTATATATATAAATACACACACACAAACAGAAAAATGTAAGGATCAACCAAAACTTTATAGATATGAGAATGGTAAATTGAAAAACAAGCAAAACAGGGAAATTATGCCAGGGGAACATGGAATACTTAGGAGATATAGAAATGGCTGAGGTCATGAATAAACCTTTCAAATTGGTTTTCACTAGAGAAAAAGTATGGCACCGGGATGAAGGGTGAGAAGTGAAATCCCTCCCCTATGGAAGATAATAGCAACACTAGCTGAAATATATATATATATATATATATATATATATATATATATATATAGAGAGAGAGAGAGAGAGAGAATCTATCTCACAAGCCCTCATGTCTAGACCCATCACTGTTCATACAACTGTCTTCTTCCTCACTGAGGGACCAATGACAGGCAGTTGATTGTGGTGGTCCTGCAAGGTCAAAAACAAAGTTATCCACTTTCATAATCTGTTAGCCCCTTCACTGGCAAGAGGTGCACCCAAGGAACACAATCCATGGACTGGGCCCAATATTTCTCTCTCTATCAACTTCAACATGGAAGTTAGTGGGTGAGGGATGGGGGGTTAGGGAGTAGTTACATGTGAATGATATTTTGATGCACACCAAAGGGATTTCTCCCTGTCTTTTCTTTTTCTACATGAACAGACAGAGAGGGGGGCTGCTGACTAAATGAAGTGGCCTTGCTGTGGATGTGCTGTGTCTTGCTGCATTACTTATGATCCACAGCAATGAGTGAGATGTAGGATGACCCATCATCCTGGAGGAGCCAAGAAAAGAGGGAGGGAGGGAGGGATGGTGAATGGGAGTGGAGTGGGTAGGGATGAAATGGGTGAGAGTGGAATCATGCCTTTTGACTTTGGTTACCTCCCTTGTAAGGAGGGAAAAAAGCCTCTGTATTACTAATATCTTTTCACACATGAGAGCTAATACTCAGCAACTGTTCTCCAGTGACTGCTCCCCTCCTTCTGCTACTTTCATCCAGTGACACAAACTGTCTACACCAATACAACACCAACAACATTTCAAGGTTTCTTCATAGAGGTCTGTGGGAGGGTCTAAGGATTGTTGCTAGCCATGGTGAAACTACTGGTTTTCCATTCTGTGAAACTTGAGGCAACAACTGTCATTATTATTATTCTTTACTGGGGTATTGGCTGCATGTTATTGTGGCAGTTGATACTTTAGGGTCTATATGGGGTGCCCCTATGGACCAAACCCACACATCATTTTGTCTGTGATAGAGGAAAACTCTGTTCATAGAGAAATCATGACACTTTTATACTACGACTGTCCCTCCGTTATGCTGTCCCCCAACCACATTACTGTCCTGTACCATTTCTCTGAATATTCATTTCCTTTTTTTGCCTACCCTGTGGTGGGGGAAGAGAATGCTACCACAAAGTCTTTCCACTTGAGTCGTAAGAGGCGAAAAAAACGGGACGGGGGATGGGATTAGGCTACTACCTGTAGCCTCAAAGGGGACATTCCTAAAAAAAAGTAAAGGCATTAGAGGGTCTGGGAGTTTTCTAACCAGTACCCTAAGGTTTGGGTCTTTTAATATGCATGGATGTGGTACAGATGAGAGTAAGAGAGAAGAGATAGGCAGTATGTTTGTGAGAAGAAAGATGGATGTCCTGGCTTTGAGTGAAACTAAAATGAAAGGGAAGGGTGAGTGTGAGTTTGGGAGTGTGGCTGGGAGGTACTCAGGAGTGAAGAGGGGACAAGGGAGAGAAGGGGTGGCTATACTAGTAAGTGAAGAGATAAGTAAGCATGTAGTTGAGTGGAAGGAGGTTTCATCAAGGTTGATGTGGATGAAGGTGAAGCTGGGAAGGGAGAAGTGGGTTTTTGTAAGTGTGTATGGGCCTGGTAGTGAGAAGAGCGTAGAAGAAAGGGAGGCTTTTTTGGTAGATATACATGAGTGCATAGAGGGATTAGGGAGAAATGTTGATGTAGTTGTATTGGGAGACCTTAATGCTATGGTATGAAATGAACCAATAGACAGAGTGATTTGGAAATATGGAGTTCCAGGTAAAAATCGTAGTAGAGAATTGACGGTGGAGATGTGTCTTGAAAGAGAGTTGATGATAGCAAATACAGTGTTTAGGAAGAAAGTCAAGCATAAGTACACATGGGAGAGGGGGGTGGATGGAAGGGTGGCAGATAGAGTGTTAATGGACTATATAGTGGTGACCAAGAGTATGGTAGGAAGAGTTAAGGATGTACATGTACTAAGGGGAGAGAGTGGGGGAATATCAGATCATTTTCTGGTAGAAGGTAAATTGAGAATGGAGAGTAGGTGGAGAAAGAGGAAAAGGGCAGAAGGTAGGGAGATACTTAGAGTGAACTGCTTAAATGAGAAAGAGTATAAGAAGCTGAGAGAGGAGTGGGAGGGAGTGAAGGATAGAGTAGAACTAGGAGTGAAGGAGGAATGGGGATGGTTTAAGGAGGGAGCCATAAGGTGTGCAAAGATGGTGTGTGGAACAAGGAGGACGGGAGGAAATAGAAGGAAGGGTAGTGAGTGGTGGGATGAGGAAGCAAAGAAGGGTGTAGAAGAGAAGAAACAGGCATTCATAGATTGGCTACAAATTAAGACGAGGGAATTGTATGAGAGGTACAAAATAAAGAGAAGGGAAGTTAAGCATAAGATAAAGGAAGCAAAGAGAAGAGCAGATGTGAAATGGGGTAAGGGTATGACAGAAAATTTTGAAAGTAATAAAAAGATGTTTTGGAAAGAAATTTAAAGAGGAAGAGGAGGCGAATCAAGTAGAGAAGAAAAGGTAAAAGGTGCAGATGGAGAGATGATAATGGAAGAGAAGGCATTGAGAAGATGGTGGGCAGAGTCTTTTTGGGGAGTTGCTAAATGTGAAGGAGGATAGGGAGGGAAAGGTAGTTGCAGTAGGAAGCGCTAAGAAAATGAAAGTGATGAGTGAGGAAAATGGAGTGCCTGTATAGTTCCATTATACAAGGGAAACGGGGACAAGTGTGAGTGTAGTAGTTTCAGAGGGATCAGCTTGTTGAATGTAGTTGGGAAGGCTTATGGAAGTGTCTTGACTGAGAGGATTAGGAGAGGAACTGTGGTTTTAGGACTGGTAGGGGTTGTGTAGATCAGATTTTTGTGGTAAGACAGGTATGTGAGAAAGCTATAGGAAAAGGTGAGGATGTTTTTTGGGCTTTTATGGATCTGGAAAAGGTTTACGACAGGGTAGACAGGAAGGCACTGTGGGAGGTATTGCAGATATATGGGATAGGAGGAAATCTGTTAAGAGCAGTCAAGAATTTTTACGAGAGTAGTAGAGCTTGTGTTAGGATTACAAATGGAGAGAGTGAATGGTTTGAGGTAAAGGTGGGACTGCATCAGGGATGTGTTATGTTGCCCTGGCTGTTCAATCTATACATGGATGGGGTGGTGCGAGAGGTGAATGCAAAGGTAGTGGGTCAGGGGTTGGAGATGGTTAAAGAAAATGGAGAAAAGTGGGAAATAAGCCAGTTGTTGTTTGCTGACGACACTGCGCTTGTAGCAGGATTAGAGGAGGGATTGAGGAAGTTAGTGACAGTTTGAGAAGGTGTGTGAAAGAAGGAAGCTGAAAATAAATGTGGGCAAAAGTAAGGTGATGAGATATACAAGGGGAGAGAGTGACAGCAGGCTGGAAGTGAGCATTAACCACTTCCATACGGTGACGCCTACGTAGGCGTCATGAGGAGCAAGTGGGTACGCGATGATGCCGACGTAGGCGTCTTGATTATATTTATTGTAGTCGTACCTACGTAACCTCCATTCTCTCTAAACTGGCTTCATCATATTTTCTATGGTTATCAGAATTCATGGGTGAAAGAGAACGAACAATTGAGCACTGACTTTATTTTTTATAATGCGATTATTATGATGCAACATCGCACGTCGGGCAGCTAATGCTGCCAGACATGCGATGTGCCCCGGAGTGAAGTGGTTAAGTGTAGTTGGGAAGGCTTATGGGAGGATCTTGATTGAGAGGATTAGGAGAGGAACAGAGGAAGTAATTGGTGGAGGGGTGGAGTGGGGGTGGAGGTAGAATGTAGATTAAGAGAAATGAGTAAATACCTTGGTGGATTAAAAAGTGAAATGAGAAATAGACATCTGTGAATGGATGCTAAGAGGAGGTTATATGAAGGAGTGATTGTACCAACAGCACTGTATGGTACAATTGTTATTCTTCAGTTTCATTGACTGGAATCCTTGGGCCCTCACACCAGTATCAGCCCCTCAGGTATTCATCTCCAGATGGAAGTAACAAGGTTGATGGATTTTGAAATTAGGCAGCAGGATGATGATTCTTTCCACTGTCCATCTTGCAGGACCACCACAAACAGGTATCTATCACGGATCTCTGGATACAAGTATTACACTATAATGTATAGTGATAAGCAAATAACATGTTTCTGACATTATTGTACATACCTATTTCTTGGTCTTTCGTGTGAAGGTGGAGCATAAAATATTTCAACAGCCCGCAGTAGCCGTTCACTCGGTGGCGTTGGTGGAGGTAATCTCAAGTCCTTTGGGTCCAAAGGTCGATATTTGTGGTCTTCTGCTTTAACCAGGGGTGCCATAAGACCAGCAGGTAATTCATAGTATGGCAATGAAGGTACCAAGTTCTCCTTTTGTTCTTCAATTGGGAAACCAGGAGGAGGCTTGCTAAAATCAACCACTGGTGGCAAAGCTGGTGGGGGGAACAAAATAGAGCAAAATTTTACATATAAGACCTCTACCAGATGTTACTAAGGATAGAATTAAACTCTGCAAATACCATTTCCTTTGACACACTCTTAGAAGCTTTGCCCACAGCGATATGAAAAGTTGTAATACAAACAAAATACAATAAATAATGAACAAGGCCCAAATAGCTGTATCATATAATATTGTCTGTAAATGAGAGAGAGAAAAAAAAAATATATATATATATACAGTAAACCCTCAATATAATGGACGATATGAGGATAGGGGTATGTTGTTATATCTGAAGATCTGTTATAACTGAGGATCTGTTATATCCAATGGAAATACCAGACAGATCCATTATATCCTGAAGTTTCTCTGGTATTAGAAATTAGTAGAATTAGAAATTACAGTAAACCCTCAATATAACAGATGATATAGGGATGGGTCTGTCATTATATATGAGGATCCCTTGCTATAACGGATGAAAATCCGTCATAGTGAGGGTTTGTCAAGTCAGATATTTTGTCCGTCATATCTGATATCCGGTATATCGGGGGTTTACTGTATACATATACATATATATATGTATATATACACACATAGATATACCAAGGCTTTTTCCCCCTTACAAGGGAGGTAGCCACAAAGGAAAAGGCATAAAATCATTTCCACCCATTCTATCCCTGAATACACTCCACACCCCTCCACCCTCCCTCTTATCTTAGCACCTCCTGGATGACGGGTCATCCCTGCACCTTGTCCACTGCCCTGGGTCAGAAGCAGTGTTGTAAGACACAGCACATCCACAGCAAGGCCACTTCATTAAATCGGCGACCCCCCCCTCTCCGTCCCCCCATTGCATAAAAGAAGACGGGGAGATATCCCTTCAGGCTGCGTCAAATTTTGCTCACACATACTACCTCACCCCCATCCCCCTGCCCATTCCACCTCATGCAATCACAAAATCATCCATACACAACCATTCTCCATTCACCCCTGTCTTCTGTCCTCTCCTGTCCTTCCTCAACAGACATTCCCCTCTTCCCCAAAGCCCCCTTCATCCCATTCATCCACCTCATCCTAGGACGTACCCTCATGTTCACTCCCTCCACATCTGCCTTGCATACCTCTTTTACTAGTCTTTCTTCACTCATTCTTTCCATGTGTCCAAAGCATCCTAATATTCTTTCATCAACCCTATCTCCAGCTCCTTTTCCACCCCTGTTCTCCTCCTCACCTCATTTCTCACTCTATCTAGCCTAGTAACCCCCATCATACTTCTCAGACACCCCATCTCAAACACATTCAAACTCCTTCTCTCTTTCTCTCTTATGTTCCATGTTTCTGCCCCATACAGTGCTGTTGGTACAACAACTCCTTCATACAGTCTCCTCTTAGGATCCATTCCCAAATGTCTATTCCTCATTACACTCTTTAATCCACCAAGGCATTTACTCGCTTCTCTCAATCTACATTCTACCTCCACCTTCACTCCACCTTTTCCTGCCACATTTGCACCCAAGTATCTAAAACTATCCACTTCCTCCAGTCGCTCTCCCTTAATGCTCACTTCCAGTCTACTGCTACTTTAACCCCTTGTACATCTCATCACCTTACTTTTACCCACATTTATCTTTAGCTTTCTTCTATCACATACTCTCCCAAACTCTGCCACCAACTTCCTCAATCCCTCCTCCGATCCTGCCACAAGCGCAGTGTCGTCCGCAAACAACAGCTGGCTCACCTCCCACTTTTCTCCATTTTCTTTAACCATCTCCAATCCCTGACCCACTACCCTTGCATTTACCTCTCGCACCACCCCATCCATGTATAAGTTGAACAGCCAGGGCGACATAACGCATCCTTGACGAAGTCCCACCTTTACCTCGAACCACTCACTCTCTCCATTTCCAATCCTGACACAAGCTCTACTACTCTCATAAAAAATCTTGACAGCTCCCAGAAGCTTTCCTATCCTATATATCTGCATAACCTCCCACAGTGCCTTTCTGTCTACCCTATCATAAGCCTTTTCCAGATCCATAAAAGGCCAAAAATCATCCTACCCCTTTCCTATAGCTTTCTCACATATCTGTCTTACCACAAAGATCTGATCTACACAACCTCTACCTGTCCTAAATCCACACTGTTCCTCACCAATTACTCCTTCTGTTCCTCTCTTAATCCTCTCAATCAAGATCCTCCCATAAGCCTTCCCAACTACACTTAAGCTAATCCCTCTGAAACTACTACATTCACACTTGTCCCCTTTTCCCTTGTAAAGAGGAACTATACAGGCACTCCTCCAGTCCTCCGGCACTCTACCCTCTCTCCAGCAAACATTAACCCCTTCCATACGGTGCCGCATACGTAGGCGGCATGAGGAGCAAGTGGAGACTCGAGGCTGCCATATTAGCGTCTTGATTATATTTATTGTAGTTGCCCCTGCGTAATGACATACTCTCTAAACTGTCTTTAATCACATTTTCTATGGTTATCAAAATTCACGGGTGAAAGAGAGAATGATCGATATAAGCGGTGACTATACTTTATGATGCGAGTATTATTACGACACGTCGTGCGGCTGGCAGCGGCTGCTGACCGCGAGATTTAAGGCCCGTACTGAAGAGGTTAAATAACCTCACCAGCCAGTCCACCATCGTCTGTACCTCCCTTTTTCAGACATTCTGCATGGCATCCATCCAAACCAGGTGCCTTACCTGCTTTCATCATCTTAACAACTGCCTTCACCTCATCCTTCCTTATTTCTCCTCCATTCTCCTCACTCACTCTCATTTTCTTCGCATTTCCCACTGCAGCTATCTTTCCCTCCCTATCCTCCTTCACATTTAGCAACTCCCTAAAATATTCTGCCCATCTTCCCCTTACTGCCTTCTCTTCCATTATCATCTCTCCATCTGCACCTTTTACCTTTTCTTCTCTACTTGATTCTCCTCCTCTTCCTCTCTTAATTTCTTTCCAAAACATCTTTTTATTACTTTCAAGATTTTCTGTCATACTCTTACCCCATTTCACATCTGCTCTCCTCTTTGCCTACTTTACCTTTTGCTTTAATTCTCTTTTCTTTTCTTTGTACCTCTCATATGACTCCCTCGTCCTATTTTGTAACCAATCTGTGAAAGCTCGCTTCTTCTCTTCTACAACCTTCTTTGTTTCCTCATCCCACCATTCACTACCCTTTCTTCTATTTCCCCGTCCTTCTTGTTCCACACACCATCTTTGCACACTTTATGACTCCCTCCTTGAACCATCCCCATTCCTCCTCCACACCCAGCTCTACTCTATCCTTCACTCCCTCCCACTCCTCCTTCAGCTTCTTTTCATACTCCTTTTCCTTTTCATTCAAAGAGTTCACTCTAAGAACCTCCCTACCTTTTGTCCCTTTCCTCTTTCTCCATCTATCCTCCACTCTCAACTTAACTTCCACCAAAAAATTATCTGATATTCCCCACCCTCTCCCCTTAGCACATGTACATCCTTAACTCTTCCTATCATAATCCTATTTACCACTACATAATCCATTAGCGCTCTATCTACCACCCTTCCCTCCACCACCCCCTCCCATGTGTACTTATGCTTGACTTTCTTCCCAAACACTGTATTTGCTATCATCAACTCTCTAGACACATTTCCACCATCAACTCTCCACTACGATTCTTTCCTGGAACTCCACATTTCCCAACCACTCCATCGATTGGACCATTTCCTACCCTAGCATTAAGGTCTCCCAGTACTATTACATTGACATTTCTTCCTAAATCCTCTATGCACTCATTTAAATCTATCCAAAAGGCCTCCCTTTCTTCTACACTCTTCTCACTGCCAGGCCCATATGCACTTACAAAGACCCACATCTCCTTTCCCAGTTTCACTTTCATCCACATTATCCTTGAGGAAACCTCATATATATATATATATTATATATATATATATATATATACATATATATATATATACACACACACACACACACACTTCAACGAATGGACGGCTTAGAAGACGTTCTGAAGAAAAGTGAAGTCTGTGGATCCCAACGCAAAGAGAAGTGCCTAGTGTTTTTGCAGGGTGGGGGGGAAATTGCTCGTGGAGTAGTGGGAACGTAGGGAAAGAGGAAAAGGGGAGGGATTACTGAGGGAAATGGAAGGAAATGAGGAGGGAGTAGACTTTGACCAGCCAGACAAGCGGAAGGTAAACAAAAGACTTAGCGAGGATCAAATGTCTAATAAAAATGTAAAGATTAGAAGTATAGAGAGGAGCAATACAGAAGAAAGTGACGAGAATATGTTCCAGGGATTTAAAGAGGGTGGGGGGGACACAACCCCCCCCCCCCCCCGACTGATAAGACTAGAGGAGAGAGTTGATAAGGTGATCGAGGACTTGGAGCGTAAGTTAGGTAATGTAGACTCCATTTTTCAAAGAATTGAAAGGTTGGAACAACTAGAGAAGGCTAACAGAAACTTAACTGAAGAAATAGAGGACCTAAAAAGACAGTTAGGAAATGTAAAGGAGGAGAATGAGAAATTGAAGAAGAATAGTAATGAAAACAGAGAGAAACTAGCTACAGAAGCTAAAAATTGGAGAATAACTCAAGAAGGGAATAAGGTTTCATTCACTGACATAGTCAAACAGCAATTGAAAGAACATAATGAAGACTCAGTTATTAAAGTGATGAGACAGAAGGAGAATATAGTAAGAGAATTAGCTGACAAAAAGAAATGTATAATTATATTAGGAATGGAAGAGAAACATAACCCAGATAGAACTGCAAGAATCAAGGAGGAAAATGAAAGAGTAAGCAGTTTATTAAAATTAGTCCAGGAAGATGAACCAGAAATTATAAAGGAAATTGAGGAAAAATTCAGACTCGGAAAATATAGTACAGATAAGACCAGACCAATTAAGATTAAATTCAGGTCACAAACAACAGCAGAGAAAATTCTATCCAAGACAGGGAAACTAGCAACAAATGATCAATATAAAAAGGTATGGATAAAAAGAGAAATGAATAAGGAGGAAAGAGAGGCAGAAAAGCAGAAAAGAATTGAAGCTAAGGCAAAAAACGAGGAAAGAACGGAGTCAGAGAAAGAGAGATTCTATTGGAGAGTAGTGAACATGAAAATAAAGCAGTTTGACATACTAAAGAAAAACATAAGGGAAACAGAGAATACAATGGAAGTGGCAGAAAACTAAGAGTGTCTTACACAAATATAGATGGATTGATAACAGGATTGAATGAACTGAATGATTATTTGAAAGAAAAAGAACCGGACATAATGGGAATTGTAGAAACAAAATTAAAAGGCCCACTACCACCCAACAGTGTAGGACATGATACATACAATTATTGGATTAGAAACAGAGAGAAAAAACAAGGGGGTGGAGTTATGTTCCTGACTAAGAAGGATATAAACATGAAAGGTGTCATATATGGAAAGAATACAGTAGAGATGATTATGATAGAAGTGGAAGACCGAGATAAGAAGAGCAGAAAATTTGTGATCAATTATGTGCCTCCGAAAACAGCCTCATGGGAGGAGAGTGAACATAAAAGTATGTTAGAGGACACAAAGATAGCATTAACTAAAATAATGGAAGACGGAGGAAGAATAGTTATGATGGGCGACTTTAATTGCAAAGAAATCTGCTGGGAAGAAATGACAGTAAAGAGTGGTGATGACTCATGGGGAAATGCTCTACTTGAGATGATTACTGACCATTCAATGACACAATGGATACAAGAGAACACTAGGTATAGAAATGAAGAAGAACCATCGAGGCTAGACTTAATAATTACATCTGAACCTAGAATAGTGGACAAGATTGAATATAAAACACCAATAGGTAAAAGTGACCACATATTGATTGAACTGGAACTTAATGAAGAAAAATATATGAAAAGAAATGAACAATATAGAAAAGGAAGAATGATGTATGAAAAAACAAACTTTGATAAAATAAGAGAATTCTTCCAACAAGAAAACTGGGAAGAAATATACAAAGAAGAAACAACAGTGGAAGAGAAATGGAATATTTTGACAAAAATTTACAAAAAAGGAGTGGAAAAGTATGTCCCAAGACAAAAACAAGAAAAAGAATATGTAAAATGCTGGTACAACAAAAGTTGTAGGGAGTTAAAGGACAAAAGAGACAAAGCCTGGAACAGATGGAAAAAAGACAGAAGACCTGAAAAATGGAAAATATATACTGGTTATAGAAATGAATATGTACAAAAGTGCAGAGAGGAAAAAAGAAAATATGAAAAAGATGTTATAGAAAAGTGTAAAGATCAACCAAAACTATTCTACAGATTTGTAAACAATAAACTGAAAAACAAACAAGACTTAGAGAAATTAAGACAAGGAGGAGTTGAATACACTGAGGAAATGGAAATGGCAGAAATTATGAACAAACATTTTAAATCAGTGTTTACAAGGGAAAATATACAACCTGAAGAGATTGAGTGGAAGGAAAAAGTCCCCCCTATGGAAGAAATAGAAGTAACAAAGAATGAAATATTGACACACTTGGGTAATTTTGATGTCAGAAAATCGCATGGGCCAGATGAAATAGCAAACTGGATTCTGAAAGAATGCAGGAATGAACTGGCAGACAAAATACATAGCATAATAAGCAGTTCCTTAAAAGAAGGAAAAGTTCCAGAAGATTGGAAAAAAGCAAATATAGTACCTATATATAAAGGAGGAAATAAAGAAGAACCTACCAACTATAGACCAGTCTCTCTAACAAGTACAATAGCAAAAATATGTGAAAGAATTATCAAAAGTAGATGGGTAAAATACTTGGAAAAAAACAACGTACTAAATCCAAGGCAATTTGGATTCAGACAAGGACGATCATGCGTCACCAATTTAATATGTTTCTATTCAAGGCTAATAGATATAATACAAGAAAGAGATGGATGGGCTGATTGTGCATTTCTAGACCTAAAAAAAAGCTTTTGACAAAGTACCACATAAGAAGTTGCTTAAGAAATTAGAATATGAAGGAGGAATACAAGGTAAATTGCTAAATTGGATGGAAGACTTTTTGCAAGAAAGAAAAATGAGAGTAGTGATAAGAGATCAGCACTCAAAATGGAATGAAGTAATAAGCGGTGTCCCGCAGGGAACAGTTCTGGCCCCAATAATGTTTGCTATATATATTAATGATATGGATGAAGGAATTGAAAGCTATATGAGCTTCTTTGCAGATGATGCAAAATTACTGAAAAGAGTGAAAACTGAAGAAGATTGTGAATCACTACAGAGAGATCTAAATAAAGTACAAGAATGGAGTAGGAAGTGGGAGATGGAGTTCAATACAAAAAAGTGTAGTATAATGGAATTTGGAAAAAGCAAAAACAGAATAACAGGATCATATAATTTGGGAAAAGAAGGAATAAAAAAAGTAGAAAATGAGAAGGACCTGGGAGTCATTGTTATGAATAATATGTCACCTGAGAAACATATAAATAAGATTTTTGGAGAAACTTATAATTTAATAAGAACAATCAAAGTGGCATTTACATACCTGGATGAAGAAATGGTGAGGAAAATCCTAGTCACCCTGATAAGACCAAGATTGGAATATGCAGCAACGATATGGTCACCAAGTACAAAAAAATGTATAAAAAAACTTGAAAGAATACAAAGAGCAATTACAAAACTGGCACCAACACTCTCAAAACTATCATATGAAGAGAGACTACAAAAACTTAAACTACAGACACTAGAGCAAAGAAGAGAGAGAGGAGATTTGATAGCTATTTACAGAATCATGAAAGGCATAGAAATTACTGATAGAGAGAATCTGATAAAATGGGATGACAGAAATACAAGAGGACACGGAAAGAAAATAAAAAAAGACAGCTATAGAAGAGATTTTAAAAAGAACAGCTTTCCTCACAGAGCAATAGACAGTTGGAACAAGTTAGATGAGAAAGTGGTGTGTGCAAAAACAATACATGAATTTAAAAATAGTTTAGATAAAATGAGATATGAAGACGGGACCCCACGAGCATAGCTCCCCTTCCCGTAAAATACAACTAGGTAAATACAACTAGGTAACTAGGTAAATACACACACACACTCAAGTGGAGTGTCTAACAAAGGAAAGTACAGTGATGGTGGACTGGCTGGTGAGGTTATTTAATGTTTGTTTAACCACTTCACTTCAGGCCAAAATCTCGCGGGCAGCATTAGCTGCCAGACGTACGATGTTGCGTCATAATACTCGCACCATAAAAAATAGTCACCGCTTATATCGATCGTTCTCTCTTTCACCCGTGAATTTTGATAACCATAGAAAATGTGATGAAGCCAGTTTAGAGAGTATGTCAGTAACGCAGGGACAACTACAATAAATATAATCAAGACGCCGATATGGCAGCCTCGCGTATCCACTTGCTCCTCATGCCGCCTACGTAGGTGGCACCGTATGGAAGAGGTTAAGAGAGTGTGGAGTGCTGGAGGACTGAAGGAGTGCCTGTATAGTTCCACTTTACAAGGGAAAAGGGGACAAGTGTAAGTGTAGTAGATTCAGAGGAATCAGTTTGTTGAGTGTAGTTGGCAAAATAATGGGAGGGTCTTGATTGTGAGGATTAGGAGAGGAACAAAGGGAGTAATTGGTGAGGAACAGTGTGGGTTTAGGACAGGTAGGAGTTGCATGGATCAGATTTTTATGGTACAGCAGATATGTGAAAAGCTTTAGGAAAAGGAAAGGATGTTTTTTTGGGCTTTAAGGATTTGGAAAAGGCTTATGACAGGGTAGACAGGAAGGCACTGTAGGAGGTATTGCAGATATATGGGATAGGAGGAAAGCTGTTAAGAGCAGACAAGATTTTTTACAATAGTAGAGCCTGTTAGAATTAGAAATGGAGAGAGTGGTTTGAGGTAAAGGTGGGACTTTGCCTGGGATGTGTCACTTTGCCATGGTTGTTCAATTTATGCATGGATGAGGTGGCGGGAGAGGTAAATACAAGGGTAATGGGCTGGGGATTGAATATGATTAAAGAAAATGGAGAAAAATAGGAGATAAACCAGTTGTTTGCTGACAACACTGTGCTTATAGCAGGATAAGAGGAAAGATTAAGGAAGTTAGAGACAGAGTTTGGGAAGGTGTGCAAAAGAAGTTGAAGATAAATGTGGGTAAAAGTAAGGTGATGAGATGTACAAGGGGAGAGGATGGCAGTAAACTGAAAGTACATACATGCATATATGGCTTTTTCCCCCTTACACGGGGGGGGGGGGGGGTAGCCAAAAAGAAAAAGGCATAGAAATCACTCCCACCCATTTCATTTCCTATATATTCCACTTCCCTCCACCCTCCTTCCTATCTTAGCACCTCCTGGATGATGGTTCATCCCTGCATCCTGTCCACTGCCCTGGGTCAGAAGCAGTGTCGCAAAACATGGCACATCCACAGCAAGGCCGTTTCATAAATTTGGCGACCCCCCCTCTCCATCCCCTCATGCAGAGAAAGAGAAGACGGGGAGAAATCCCTTCGGGCTGCGTCAATTTTTTTCTCATGCATACTTCCTCACACCCCATCCCCCACCCACTCCCCCTCATGCATCACAGCCTCATCTATACACAACCCTTCTCCATTCACCCCTATTTTCTGTCCTCTCCCGTCCTTCCTCTACAGACATTCCTCTCTTTTGTAAAGCCCCTTTCACCCTATCCTTCCATCTCATCCTAGGACGCCCCCTCATATTCACTCCTTCCACCTCCGCCTTCCACACTTCTTTTACTAATCTTTCTTCACTCATTCTTTCCATTTGTCCAAACCATCCCAATACTCTTTCATCAACCCTATCTCCCAGCTCCCTTTCCATCCCTGTTCTCCTACTCACCTCCTCATTTCTCACTCAATCTAGCTTAGTAACCCCTATCATCTTCTCAGACATTTCATCTCAAACACATTCAAACTCCTTCTCTCTTCCTCTCTCATGTTCCATGTTTCTGCCCTGTACATTGCTGTTGGCACAATCACTTCTTCATATAACCTACTCTTAGCATCCATTCCCAGATGTCTATTTCTCATTACACTTTTTAATCCACCAAGGCATTTACTTGCTTCTCTCAATCTACATTCTACCTCCACCCCCACTCCACCCTTTCCTGCCACATTCGCACCCAAGTATCTGGAACTATCCACTTCCTCCAGTTCCTCACCCTAATGCTCACCTCCAGCCTGCTGTCACTCTCTCCCCTTGTACATCTCATCACCTTACTTTTGCCCACATTTATCTTCAGCTTCCTTCTTTCATACACCTTCTCAAACTCTGTCACTAACTTCCTCAATCCCTCCTCTGATCCTGCTACAAGCGCAGTGTCTTCAGCAAACAACAGCTGGCTCACCTCCCACTTTTCTCCATTTTCTTTAATCATCTCAAACCCCTGACCCACTACCCTTGCATTCACCTCTTGCACCACCCCATCCATGTAAAAATTGAACAGCCAGGGTGACATAACACACCCCTGACAAAGTCCCACCTTTACCTCAAACCAGGAGGGGGTGCATGAGGATTCAGAGGGGTTCGCTTCATCTGCACCGACATCTGAAAACACTGAGGAAGTAGGTGATGTATAGGAGGTACAACAAAGACAAAGGGGGTAAAGGTAAAGGAAATATAAAAATTAGTTCAACTTCCAAAAAGATTCTGATGGGAATGTAGAGTGTGGATTTTTCAGAAGTTACAGAATTGGAAGCTGTCCCTGATGAAGTGGAGATGTTTGTGTCTTACTTCAATGAAGAAATGATAAAAACACAGCTGGAAAAAAAAAAAAAAAAAAAGTTTATGAGGTGGAGGACAGGGGACAGGAAGTTATACCTGTGCAGTGAGTTATCACAGAAAAAGTGAAAGATGGAAGCCCTATAATCAAGGCATGCCTTGTAACAAGGGGTTTTGAGGACACATCCAGCTTTAGGAAGGACTCTCCAGCTTGTTCTAAAGAATCTATCAGATTGGATCTGACAATGACTTCTGCATTTGGTTGGGAGTGTCACAGCCTGGATGTGAAGTCAACTTACCTTCAGGGCATCTACACAGAGTGAGAGGTTTGCTTGCGTCCTCCCCCAGAATATTATTGTGGTCAGCTTTGGAGACTGAAAAAGACTGTACAGTCTATGTGATGCAGAGAGTGTGGTACTTGCGTGTCAAGAGTCAGCTACTGTCTCTGTCAACTGAAGTGTGTCCATTTGAATCATCCTTGTTTTTTTAGTATTATGGTGGTGAACTTCATGGTATTATATGTGTATATGTGGATGATTTTCTCTGGATGGTCACTGGGGTGTTCCAGGAGACGGTTATTGATGTTCTTAAAGGAGAGTTCTGTATGGGAAGCACAGCATAATCTACCTTCAAGTACATAGGTTTGGAAGTGGGCACTACAGCTGAAGGTATAAAAGTTGGTCAGTATAGCTATGCCAGTCTACTCACACCACTGAGTTTGGGATGCTGTGCTCTGATTGGTCAACTGAGTTGGATAACTACACAAACAAGACCTGACATTGCCTTTGATGTGTGTGAACTGAGTGGACATTGTAAAAATGCCACAGTGGCTGATGCTGTGAGACTCAATAAGATTATCAACTGAGTTGTGGGTGACCATTTTTGCTTGCTGTTTAGAAAGCTGTCAGCTGTGAACTGTATAATTGAGTGCTTCTCAGATGCTTCCTTTGGGAATCTATCTGATGGTGGCTCCCAGGGAGGATTTGTGATTTTTCTCAAAGATGGAGTAGGAAGAAGATGCCCAATTTATTGGCAATCAAGGACACTGCACTGACTGGTGAAATCCACATTGTCTGCTGAGACCCTGGCACTCATTGAGTGCACTGAAGCCGTTCCCTATCTTGGACGGGTTATCAGGGACACTGTCAAATGCCAGACCTTAGCTGTACTCTGCTTGGTTGACAACAAGACTTTGGTGGAGGCCTTGAATTCTTCTTATGGTGTGGAGGATCATCATCTTTGCATTGATATTGCACTGTTGAAGGATATATTGTCGAGAGTGGTGAGATTAACTCTGTTTCTTGGGTTGGAACCTCTGAGCAACTTGCCAATCAATAGGATTCCGTGGCTTATAAATACTTTGGAAAAAAGAGAGAGAGAGAGAGAGAGAGAGAGAGAGAGAGAGAGAGAGAGAAAAGACCAAGCATTGCTGGAGTGTTCATTTGTTGTCATTTGGCTGAGTGTGGCTCCGTTGGATTTTATGTGGTTCAGTGAACAGACACTAGATGGCAGTGTTGTTGAGCTGCTATATGGAGTGTTGGATCCCTTGTGTAAAGGAATAGGTGACTGGAGCAACATTGGTCTAATACTCCCTTTTCTCACTTCTCTACTTTACCTTCACTCTTAATATCCTTTCCACCAGACAATGATCTGATGATCCAATGCACTTTCATCTGAACTCATTTATACATGCATACATATACCTCACCTCATTTCTCACTCTATCTAGCCTAGTAGCCCTTATCATACTTCTCAGACATTTCATCTCAAACACATTCAAACTCCTACTCTCTTCCTCTCTTATGTTCCATGTTTCTGCCCCGTACAGTGCTGTTGGCACAATCACTCCTTCATATAACCTCCTCTTGGCATCCATTCCCAGATGTCTATTTCTTATTACTTTTTAATCCACCAAGGCATTTACTTGCTTCTCTCAATCTACATTCTACCTCCACCCCCACTCCTCCCTTTCCTGCCACATTCACACCCAAGTATCTTTAACTATCCACTTCCTCCCGTCTTTCACCCTTATTGCTCACTTCCAGCCTGCTGTCACTCTCTCCCCTTGTACATCTCATCACCTTACTTTTGCCCACATTTATCTTCAGCTTCCTTCTTTCACATACCTTATCAAACTCTCACTAACTTCCTCAATCCCTCCTCTGATCCTGCTACAAATGCAGTGTCATCAGCAAACAACAACTGGCTCACCTCCCACTTTTCTCCATTTTCTTTAACCATCTCAAACCCCTGACCCACTACCCTTGCATTCACCTCTCTCACCACCCCATCCATGTATAGATTGAACAGCCAGGGTGACACAACACATCCCTGATGCAGTCCCACCTTTACCTCAAACCATTCACTCTCTCCATTTGTAATCCTAACACAAGCTCTACTACTCTAATAAAAACTCTTGACTGCTCTTAACAGTTTTCCTCCTATCCCATATATCTGTAGTACCTCCCACAGTGCCTTCTTGTCTACCCTGTAGTAAGCCTTTTCCAGATCCATAAAAGCCCAAAAATATCCTTAGACCTTTTCCTATAGCTTTCTCACATATCTGTCTTACCACAAAAATCTGATCTACACAACCCCTACCTGTCCTAAACCCACATTGTTCCTCACCAATTACTCCCTCGTTCCTCTCCTAATCCTCTCAATCAAGATCCTCCCATAAGCCTTCCCAACTACCCTTAACAAGCTGATCCCTCTGAAATTACTACACTCACACTTGTCCCCTTTTCCCTTGTAAAGCAGAACTATACAGGCACTCCTCCAGTCCTCTGGCACTCTACCCTCTCTTAAACAAACATTAAATAACCTCACCAACCAGTCCACCATCACTGTACCTCCTTTCTTCAGACATTCTGCATGGCATCTATCCAACCCAGGTGCCTTACCTGCTCTCATCATCTTAACAGCTGCTTTCACTTCATCTTTTCCTATTTCTCCTCCATTTTCCTCACTCATCACTCTCATTTTCTTAGTGCATCCCACTGCAACTACCTTTCCCTCCCTATCCTCCTTCACATTTAGCAACTCCCTAAAATACTCTGCCCACCTTCCTCTCACTGCCTTCTCTTCCATTATCATCTCTCCATGTGAATCTTTTACCTTTTCTTCTCTACTTGATTCGCCTCCTCTTCCTCTCTTAATTTCTCTCCAAAACATCTTTTTATTACTTTCAAAATTTTCTGTCATACTCTTACCCTATTTGACATCTGCTCTTCTCTTTGCTTTCTTTATCTTATGCTTAACTTCCTTTCTCTTTACTTTGTACCTCTCATATGATTCCCTCATCCTAATTTGTAACCAATCTATGAATGCCTGCTTCTTCTCTTCTACACCTTTCTTTGCTTCCTCATCCCACCACTCACTACCCTTCCTTCTATTTCTTCCTGCCCTATTTGTTCCACACACCATTTCTGCACACCTTATGACTCCCTCCTTGAACCATCCCCATTCCTCCTCCACTCCTAGTTCTACTCTATCCTTCACTCCCTCCCACTCCTCTCTCAGCTTCTTCTTATACACATTTTTCTTTTCTTTCTCATTTAAGCAGTTCACTCCAAGTATCTCCCTACCTTCTGCCCTTTTCCTCTTTCTCCCACTCTCAATTTACCTTCCACCAGAAAATTATCTGATATTCCCCCACTCTCTCCCATTAGAACACGTACATCCTTAACTCTTCCTACCATACTCCTGGTCACCACTATGTAGTCCATTAATGCTCTATCTGCCACCCTTCCCTCCACCACCCTCATCCCATGTGTACTTATGCTTAACTTTCTTCCTAAACACTGTATTTGCTATCTTCAACTCTCTTTCAAGACACATTTCCACTATCAATTCTCTACTACGATTTTTACCTGGAACTCTATACTTCCAAATCACTCCGTCTATTGGTTCGTTTCCTACCCTAGCATTAAGGTCTCCCAATACAACTACATCAACATTTCTCCCTAATCCCTCTATGCACTCATTTATGTCTACCCAAAAAGCCTCCCTTTCTTCTACACTCTTCCCACTACCAGGCCCATATGCACTTACAAAAGCCCACATCTCCCTTCCCAGCTTCATCTTCATCCATATCAACCTTGATGAAACCTCCTTCCATTCCACTACACGCTTACTTATCTCTTCATTTACTATTATAGCCACCCCTTCTCTCCCTTGTCCCCTCTTCACTCCTGAGTACCTCCCAGCTACACTCCCAAACTCACACTTGCCCTTCCCTTTCATTTTAGTTTCACTCAAAGCCAGCACATCCATCTTTCTTCTCACAAACATACTGCCAATCTCTTCACTTTTACTCTCATCTGTACCACATCCACACACGTTAAAAGACCCGAACCTTAGGGTACTGGTTGGAAAACTCCCAGACCCTCTTATGAGTATGCCTTTAAATTTTTTAGGAATGTCCTCTTTGGGGCTATGGGTAGCAGGACTCTTAATCCCATCCCCCGTCCCGTTTTTTGTCGCCTTTTACGACTCAAGTGGAAAGACTTGGTGGTAGCATTCTCTTCCCCCACCACAGGGTAGGCGAAAAAAGGAAATGAATATTCAAAGAAATAGTACAGGACAGTAACAAGTGGTTGGGGGACAGCATAATGGAGGGACAGTCGTAGTATAAAAGTGTCATAATTTCTCTATGAACAGAGTTTTCCTCTATCACAGACAAAATGATGTGTGGCTCTGGTCCATAGGGGTGCCCCATATAGACCCTAAAGTATGAACTGCATGGTACTCTGCCACAATAACATGCAGCCAATACCCCAGACGGGGAACTCATTTATATCCAGAAATATTCCAGTCCTCCATTTGGACATCACTACATAATTCATTCATACCTTTGCAACTACTTTCCTACACCAATCACCCTGGCCCAGGTATATCAATCATTGGTTCGCCACAGGTCTCTTTTACAGGAGACCCACAGCTCCCAGGTAAACTGGCCACATCCGCCAGGTGCAACCATAAGTCACTCAAGGAAATGATCTTGTATTGTTGTCTAGGTTTTGTTAGTGTGGGGCATTGTAGTATGAGGTGGTCAGTGTTCTTTGTATGGTGATTGTATCTAGGGCAGTTTCATTCTGTGGCCAGGCCTATTCTGTATTCATAATGTTTTAACCACTTCCATACGGTGCCGCCTACGTAGGCGTCATGAGGAGCAAGTGGATTCGCGACGCTGCCATATCGGCGTCTTGATTATATTTATTGTAGTCGCCCCTGTGTTTTTACATTCTCCCAAATGTGCCCTGAATACCATTCTCTGTGGTTTTCAAAATTCGCAGGTGAAAGAGAGAACGATCGATATAAGCGGTGACTATATTTTATGATGCGAGTATTATTACGACATGTCGTATGGCTGGCATTGGCTGCTGCCCGCGAGATTTAAGTCCGGAGTGAAGTGGTTAATACTGGATGGTGTCTTGAATGCAAGAGTGCCAATTTGAACTTTGATGCATGAAAAGATATAAAGTAACGTATTAATAGAACAGATTGAAACTATTAATTTACATCACTGAATTATCCCTTTTTATCATAACATACTTACATGTACCAAAGGCTTTTCCCCCCTTACAAGGAAGGTAACCAAAAAATATACTTACATGGAGGAAAACCTGGTGGTGGCTGATTAAAATCTAGAGATGAAAGTGGATGTGTCCCAGTTGAAGGTGGAGCTGGGGAAGGAGGTGGAGGAAACTGTTGTGTTTGTTGTTGTTGCGGAAAAGCCCCACTCACCTGCACAGCTGCAGCAGCTGCAGCAGCTGCTGCTGTAGAAGAAAATGATGCTGAGATAAGTTGGATATCAAAACAATGTGTATCACCTTAATGTTAGAATTTGGAAGTAAACTGATTAATAAACAATTTATAAATATAAACATATCAAGACACCTCTGACTTTCAATTTCACACACAATAAAAAAATTACATCCAGATTTGCATGAAGTATAAACACATCTTTTCCATACAAATCTGTTCTCTTTTGTCTGATATACAGTACTATAAGAAAACAGAAAAAAAATCATATACTTAATACACTATGAAGGTCTTGTTTAAAACTAATAGTAAAACCAAGGAAATATTCATCTTGTCTTCATAACAAATAGAGAACCTTCCAATAGGGATTAAAAAAAAAAAAAAAAAAAAAAAAAAAAAAAATATATATATATATATATATATATATATATATGACAAACAAGTCAATAAACATATGCACACACAGGTGAAAAGAAAAAAATATAAATACCTACACATCACATGGACACAAGCAGATGGAAACCTACAAAAGGGTGATGGCATCTTGGACATTCAGATGGTTCAAAATAACCAGTCCATATATTTTGAATTTATGAAAATAAAGTGACAGAATGCAATGTGTGATTTATATCAGAAGGGGACAAATATTTGATATTTGGTACTTGCCACTGGCAGTCCTGCAATATAACCATTAGAGGAAATCGTCTCACAACTGCCCATCTTGAGAACCTATCAACACCCTCACCTACATCTGGAGATGTCCTCGAGACAGTCTCCAGATCAGGCAAAAACTCTTTCACTTTTGATTTTTCCCACCACTTTTTCTGTTGCCCTGGATCTCTCTTGCTAGGAATCCAGTTACACCATCTGGTGACCCCACACGTCACAAATGGAGAGGTGTCAAACAGCAACTGTTCCCCTCCTTCTCCTGCTAGCCAGTAACAAAGAAACACCTACACTAATACAACACAGACAATAAGCCATGGGGAGATTTAATGATCACTGGGTTTTGAAAATGGACAACTTCACTGTCCATCTTGTGGGACAATTACATGCAGATAAATGTTATTGGTCCTTTTAGTTGGTTATGTTTGCATGTGGTGGGAAAGATGGGAGGGTTTGAGGGCTCTTCCAGATTTGCATGAAGTATAAACACATCTTTTCCATACTTATCAGTTTCATGTGTTGTTATTTGGAAAGGATTTTGGTTTCTATGAATAAATGTTCCATTGGGGTGGTTTTAGTGCACCTGGTTATTACTCTCAATGTCCTATTTTGCACTGTTTGGAGGATATCTTTGTCTTCCTGACCATTGGGAATTATGTTGTGGAGGTGCAATCAAGTGTGGTTTTGTGAAATTCAAGGAATTATTCACCATAGCTCATTATTGTAAAACTTACTGGTAGGCACTAATATAAGAATATTGTTGAGTATAGTAATGAACAATGAACAATGACCCAATGAGTTAAAGAAACAAAATATACAAGAGAAGATGCACCCATACTGGATCTACTTGTAATAAAAGAACTCCATATCATTTAACCACTTCAAGTATGACTCAAATTTTAGTGTGCAGCATCAACTGCCAAATGTACAATTCATCACACTATTTACATTATAAAATATAAAGTCACTGTTGTATTACTTGTTCTCTTTTACTCTGAGTAATAATAAATACAGAAAGTGTGATCTAACCAGTTCACAGAATCCGGGGGTAACTCATGTACAATTGCAAAAATATATATATAATCAAGATGCTAATGCTGGCATCCTTGTGTACCTACTTGCACCTTATGACACCTATGTGGGCATCATCATACCGAAGTGGTTAAGTTAAAATACTAGTGCCCTACAGATAAAAGCAATCATGCAGTCATTGAATTTCACTAAGTAGGAAATACAAAACTAATAGATGAATCATATAGATGCAATTCACAGAATTTTGCCAAAATGAGCTTTACAGGACTAGAAATTCTTTTAAGAATATCTACAACTGTTTCCTTGAATTTCAATGAATGTAGGATGAGGTGTTCTGTATAGTGACTACATCTGGGGCAATCTGAGTCTTTTAATGCTGGGTGATGGCCAGAATATCAACATGCCAATGTGGTTCTTGCTTGCTGTGGGCAGGACTTCTTGGATAGACAGATATCTGGGGAAATCAGGTGGACTATGGAATTTGGGGGGACAGTCTTGGGGTGTTTGCTTTGTGATTGGAGTGATTTTTTTTTTTTTTTTACGGGCATGTGAGGTACAAAAGGTAGGTTGTTGAAGAAAGATGTCGAGTAGTATGATGTTGGGGTTGTATTTTTATGCATTCAAGCAGTTGTGTTTGTGTAACAATGTGGGAAAGCTACATGAGTTTGGGGGCTTTAGCATAGAACTGTGTGCCTATCATTTTTATGTGCTGTTCTATAGTGAGAATTTTTGTTTCTGGATGTGGTGGTTTAAATGCACCTTATTATTATTACTACAGCTTTGTTTATTTGTTTTTAGGATGTAATAAGAAATAATCCCACACAAATACAACACAGACAACAGTCCAAAGTTTCCTCCAAGAGGACTCTATTGGGCTGCAGTTATCCAGTCAGTGAAACTCAGGGCAAAAATGATTAACTATTCCAAAAGTTTATGCATCAAGCTGTCTTTTTTAATTTTTGCATGACCACTTGTCATTTTCCCATCCCATAGGTTTTCTTTCACCCCTGAAATAGTTTCATTTCACATCAGTTATCTCACTGATTGCCTCTTTGTACTTTCACCCATTTCCAATACTTTACACTTTTTAGAAAATAAGTTATTTTTTTTTATTTCCCATAATTGGTTCCAGTTTTTACCCTGTGGTGCAGGGAAAGAATACTGCCACTAAGTGTTCCCACTTGATCATGAGAGGTGACAAAAATGGGACAGGGATTAACACTAGGCATCCTTCTCCCTGTAGCTCCACAGAGGGCATTCCTAAAAAAAAAAAAAAAAAAAAAAAAAAAAAAAAAAAAAAAAAAAAAAAAAAAAAAAAAAAAAAAAAAAAAAAAAAAAAAAAAAAAAAAAAAAAAAAAAAAATGTGTTGGCTTTCAGTGAAAGTGTAGTTGGGAGGTTCTCTGGAGTGAAGAGAGGATGAGGGAAAGAAGGGGTGGCTATACTAGTAAGTGGAGAGATAGGTAAACATGTAGTGGAGTGGACGGAGGTTTCTTCAAGGTTAATGTGGATGAAGGTGAAACTAGGAAGGGAGATGTGGGATTTTGTAAGTGCATATGGACCTGGTAGTGAGAAGAGTGTAGAAGAAAGGGAAGCTTTTTGGATAGATTTGAATGAGTGCATAGAGGAATTAGGGAGAAACGTCAATGTAGTGGTATTGGGAGACCTTAATTCTAGGGTAGGAAATGAACCAATAGACGGAGTGGTAGGAAAGTGTGGTGTTCAAGGGAATAATCATAGTGGAGAGTTGATGGTGATGTGTCTAGAGAGTTGATGATAGCAAATACAGTGTTTAGGAAGAAAGTCAAGCATAAGTACACATGGGAGAGGGTGGTGGATTATATAGAGGTAAATAGGAGTTAAGGATGTACATGTTCTGAGGTGAGAGAGTGTGGGGATATCAGATCATTTTATGGTGGAAGGTAAGTTGAGAGTGGAGGATAGATGGAGAAAGAGGAAAAGGACAAAAGGTAGGGAGGTGCTTAGAGTGAACTCCTTAAATGAGAAAGAAAAGGAGAAGGAGTACAAGAAGAAGTTGAGAGAGGAGTGGGAGGGAGTGAAGGATAGAGTAGAAATAGGAGTGGAGGAAGAATGGGGATGGTTCAAGGAGGGAGTCACAAGGTGTGCAAAGATGGTGTGTGGAACAAGGAGGATGGGAGGAAATAGAAGGAAGGGTAGTGAGTGGTTGGATGTGGAAGCAAAGAAGGTTGTAGAAAAAAAGAAGGGAGTCATATGAGAGGTACGAAGTAAAGAGAAGAGAAGTAAAGCATAAGATAAAGGAGGCAAGGAGGAAAGCAGATGTGAAATGGGGTAAAAGTATGACAGAAAATTTTGAAAGTAATAATAAGATGTTTTGGAAAGAAATTAAGAGAGGAAGAGGTGAATCAAGTAGAGAAGAAAAGGTAAAAGGTAAAAGGTGTAGATGGTGAGATGATAATGGAAGAAAAGGCAGTAAGAGGAAGAAGGGCAGAGTATTTTAGGGAGTTGCTAAATGTGAAGGAGGATAGGGAGGGAAAGGTAGCTGCAGTGGGAAGTGCTAATAAAATTATCGTGATAAGTGAGGAAAATGGAGGAGAAATAAGGAAAGATGAGGTATAGGCAGTTGTTACGATGATGAAAGCAGGTAAGGCACCTGGATTGGATGGATGTCATGCAGAATGTCTGAAAAATAGGAGGTACAGTGATGGCAGACTGGCTGGTGAGGTTATTTAATGTTTGCTTAAGAGAGGTTAGAGTGCCGGAGGATTGGTGGAGTGCCTGTATAGTTCCACTTTACAAGGGAGAAGGGGACAAATGTGAGTGTAGTAGTTTCATAGGGATCAGCTTAAGTGTAGTTGGGAAAGCTTATGGGAGGGTCTTGATTGAGAGGATTAGAAGAGGAACAAAGGGAGTAATTGGTGAGAACAATGTGGGTTTAGGACAGGTAGGGGTTGTGTAGATCAGTTTTTTGTGGTAAAGCAGATATGTGAGAAAGCCATAGGAAAAAGTAAGGATGTTTCTTGGGCTTTTATGGATTTGGAAAAGGCTTACTACAGGACAGACAGGAAGGCACTGTGGGAGGTATTGCAGATATATGGGAGAGGAGGAAAGCTTTTAGGAGCTGTCAAGAGTTTATACAAGAGTAGTAAAGCATGTGTAAGGATTACAAATGGAGAGTGAGTGGTTCAAGGTAAAGGTGGGACTTCGTCAGGGATGCGTTATGTCGCCCTGGCTGTTCAACTTATACATGGATGGGGTGGTGTGAGAGGTAAATGCAAGGGTGGTGGGTCAGGGATTGGAGATGCTCAAAGAAAATAGAGAAAAGTGGGAGATAAGCCAGTTGTTGTTTGTGGATGACACTGCGCTTGTGGCTGGATCAGAGGAGGGATTGAGGAAGTTAGTGACAGAGTTTGGGAAGGTGTGTGAAAGAAGGAAGTTGAAGATAAATGTGGGTAAAAGTAAGGTGATGAGATGTACAAGGGGAGAAAGTAGCAGCAGACTGGAAGTGAGTATTAACCCCTTCCATATGGTGCCACATACGTAGGCGGCATGAGGAGCAAGTGGATATGCGAGGCTACCATATCGGCGTCTTGATTATATTTATTGTAGTTGCCCCTGTGTAATGACATACTCTCTAAACTGTCTTCATCACATTTTCAATGGTTATCAAAATTCACGGGTGAAAGAGAGAACGATCGATATAAGCGGTGACAATATTTTATGATGCGAGTATTATTACGACACATCGTACGTCTGGTAGCTAATGCTGCCCGCGAGATTTTGGCCCATACTGAAGAGGTTAAGGGAGAGAGACTGGAGGAAATGGATAGTTTTAGGTACAGGAGTCCCTCAAATAACACGGGGGTTAGGTTCCTGAAATTACCGCGTATGCTGACTTTCCATATTAAATACCGAGAACCATATGTATATGTATGTGTACGTGTGTGTGTGCGTGTGTGCGCGCGCACGTGTAAGTGGTGTATGTATGTGGCGTTTGTGGCGTATGTGTTTGTGCGTATATACATGTGTATGTGGCGTATGTGTTTGTGCGTATATACATGTGTATGTGGCGTATATGCATATGTGTATGTGGCGTATATACATGTGTGTGTATGTGGCGTATATACATGTGTGTGTATGTGGCGTATACACATTGTGTGTGTGTGGCGTATGTATATGTGTGTGTATGTGGCGTATGTATGTGTGTGTGGCGTGTGTGTGTATTTACCTAGTTGTATTTTACGGGAAGGGGAGCTATGCTCGTGGTGTCCCGTCTTCATATCTCATTTTATCTAAACTATTTTTAAATTCATGTATTGTTTTTGCACACACCACTTTCTCATCTAACTTGTTCCAACTGTCTATTACTCTGTGAGGAAAGCTGTTCTTTTTCAGGTTCTCTTCTATAGCTGTCTTTTTTATTTTCTTTCCATGTCCTCTTGTATTTCTGTCATCCCATTTTATCAGATTCTCTCTATCAGTAATTTCTATGCCTTTCATGATTCTGTAAATAGCTATCAAATCTCCTCTCTCTCTTCTTTGCTCTAGTGTCTGTAGTTCAAGTTTTGCTAGTCTCTCTTCATATGATAGTTTTGAGAGTGTAGGTGCCAATTTTGTAATTGCTCTTTGTATTCTTTCAAGTTTTTTTTTATACATTTTTTTGTACTTGGTGACCATATCGTTGCTGCATATTCCAATCTTGGTCTTATCAGGGTGATTAGAATTTTCTTCACCATTTCTTCATCCAGGTATGTAAATGCAACTTTCATTGTTCTTATTAAATTATAGGTTTCTCCAAAAATCTTATTTATATGTTTCTCAGGTGACATATTATTCATAACAATGCCTCCCAGGTCCTTCTCATTTTCTACTTTTTTCATTCCTTCTTCTCCCAATTTATATGATCCTGTTATTCTGTTTTTGCTTTTTCCAAATTCCATTATACTACACTTCTTTGTATTGAACTCCATCTCCCACTTCCTACTCCATTCCTGTACTTTATTTAGATCTCTCTGTAGTGATTCACAATCTTCTTCCATGTTCACTTTTTTCAATAGTTTTGCATCATCTGCAAAGAAGCTCATATAGCTTTCAATTCCTTCATCCATATCATTAATATATATAGCAAACATTATTGGGGCCAGAACTGTTCCTTGTGGAACATCGCTTATTACTTCATCCCATTTTGAGTGTTGGTCTCTTATCACTACTCTCATTTTTCTTTCTTGCAAAAAGTCTTCCATCCAATTTAGCAGTTTGCCCTGTATTCCTCCTTCAGTTTCTAATTTCTTAAGCAACTTCTTATGTGGTACTTTGTCAAAAGCTTTTTTTAGGTCTAGAAATGCACAATCTCTTTCTTGTATTATATCTATTAGCCTTGTATTATATCTATTAGCCTTGAATAGAAACATATTAAATTGGTGACACATGATCGTCCTTGTCTGAATCCAAATTGTCTTGGATTTAGCACGTTGTTTTTTTCTAAATATTTTACCCATCTATTTTTGACAATTCTTTCACAAATTTTTGCTATTGTATTTGTTAGAGAGACTGGCCTATAGTTGTTAGGGTCTTCTTTATTTCCCCCTTTATATATAGGTACTATATTTACTTTTTTCCAATCTTCTGGAACTTTACTTTCTTTCAAGGAACTGTTTATTATGCTATGTATTATGTCTGCCAGTTCATTCCTGCATTCTTTCAAAATCCAGTTTGCTATTTCATCTGGTCCATGCAATTTTCTAACATCAAGATTACTCAAGTGTGTCAATATTTCATTCTTTGTTACTTCTATTTCTTTCATAGGGGGGACTTTCTCTTTCCATTCAATGTCTTCAGGTTGTATGTTCTCCCTTGTAAACACTGATTTAAAATGTTTGTTCATAATTTCCGCCATTTCAATTTCCTCTGTGTATTCAACTCCTCCTTGTCTTAATTTCTCCAAATCTTGTTTGTTTTTCAGTTTGTTGTTTACAAATCTGTAGAATAGTTTTGGTTGATCTTTACATTTTTCTATGACATCTTTTTCATATTTTCTTTTTTCCTCTCTGCACGCTTGTACATATTCATTTCTATAACAAGTATATATTTTCAATTTTTCTGGTCTTTTGTTTTTCTTCCATTTGGCCCAAGCTTTGTCTCTTTTGTCTTTTATCTCCCTACAACTTTTATTGTACCAGCACTTTACATATTCTTTTTCTTGTTTTTGTCTTGGGACATACTTTTCTACTACTTTTTTATAGATTTTTGCCAAAATATTCCATTTCTCTTCTACTGATGTATCTTCTTTGTGTATTCTTTCCCGGTTTTCATTTTGGAAGAATTCTCTTATTTTATCAAAATTTGCTTTTTCATACATCAATCTTCCTTTTCTATATTGTTCATTTCTTTTTATGTATTTTTTCTCATTTAGTTCTAGTTCTATCAATATGTGGTCACTTTTGCTTATTGGTGCCTGGTATTCTATCTTTTCCACTATTTCAGGTTCTGATGTGATTATTAGGTCTTGTCTCGATGGTTTTTCTTCATTTCTATACCTAGTGTTCTCTTGGATCCATTGTGTCATTGTGTGGTCAGTAATCTTCTCAAGTAGAACATTTCCTCATGAGTCTTCTCCACCCTTTACGGTCATCTCTTCCCAGCATATTTCTTTGCAATTATAGTCGCCCATCATAACTATTCTTCCTCCATCTTCCATTATCTTGTTTAGTGTTATTCTTGTGTCTTCTAACATGCTTTTATGTTCATTCTCTTCCCACGAGGCTGTTTTTGGGGGCGCATAGTTTATTACAAACTTTCTGCTCTTCTTATCTCTATCTTCTACTTCTATCATAATCATCTCTACTCTATTGTTCCCATATGTGACACTCTTCACGCTTATATCCTTCTTAGTCAGGAACATAACTCCACCCCCTTGTTTTATCTCTCTGTTTCTAATCCAATAATTATATGCATTGTGTCCTATGCTGTTGGGTGGTAGTGGACCTTTTAATTTTGTCTCAACAATTCCCATTATGTCCGGATCTTTTTCTTTCAGATATTTGTTCAGTTCATTCAGTCCTGTTATTAATCCATCTATATTTGTGTAGGATACTTTTAACTTTCTGTTATTTCCATTGTATTCTGTTTCTTTTGTGTTTCTCTCTGTTATTTTCCATTTCTTCAATTTCATATTCACTACTCTCTAGTAGAATTCTTGTTTTTCTGTCTCCGTTCTGGTCTCGTTTTTTTCTTAGCTTCATGTCTTTTCCTTATTTCCTCCTCTCTTTCCTCTTTATTCATTTCCCTTTTTATCCATACCTTTTTATATTGTTCACTTGTTGTTAGTTTCCCTGTTTTGGACAAGATATTCTCTGCCATCGTTTGTGACCTGAATTTAATCTTAATTGGTCTGGTCTTATCTGTACTATATTTCAGTCATTTGTTCAAGTTTTTCCTCCAGTTTTGCCAGTCGGGGGAGGTTGGTATCTGCCGCCCCCTCATTAAATCCTTGGAAATTATTATCCTCACCTTCCATTGAACTGCTCTTATCTATGTTTCTGATCTTTACAATTTTGTTAGTCCCATCATCGAAATCCAAGTCATCCGTTCGGCGTTTGTTTACAAGCCGCCTGGACTCTTGGACCAAGTCCTCCCCTTCCTCATTTCCTTCCATTTCCCTCAATATCCCTTCCCTTCTCCTTCCCTATCACTTCCCCACTATTCCACGAGCACTCCCCCTTCCCTATAAATACAAAAAGGCACTTCCTGGATGTTGAGATCCACATAGTTTTTCCTTTTTCTTTGGAACACCAGTTCTCGCCGTCCATTCGGTGAAAGGGTGTGTATTTACCTAGTTGTATTTACCTAGTTGTATTTTACGGGAAGGGGAGCTATGCTCGTGGGGTCCCGTCTTCATATCTCATTTTATCTAAACTATTTTTAAATTCATGTATTGATTTTGCACACACCACTTTCTCATCTAACTTGTTCCAACTGTCTATTACTCTGTGAGGAAAGCTGTTCTTTTTCAAATCTCTTCTATAGCTGTCTTTTTTTATTTTCTTTCCGTGTCCTCTTGTATTTCTGTCATCCCATTTTATCAGATTCTCTCTATCAGTAATTTCTATGCCTTTCATGATTCTGTAAATAGCTATCAAATCTCCTCTCTCTCTTCTTTGCTCTAGTGTCTGTAGTTTAAGTTTTTGTAGTCTCTCTTCATATGATAGTTTTGAGAGTGTTGGTGCCAGTTTTGTGATTGCTCTTTGTATTCTTTCAAGTTTTTTTATACATTTTTTTGTACTTGGTGACCATATCGTTGCTGCATATTCCAATCTTGGTCTTATCAGGGTGATTAGGATTTTCCTCACCATTTCTTCATCCAGGTATGTAAATGCCACTTTGATTGTTCTTATTAAATTATAAGTTTCTCCAAAAATCTTATTTATATGTTTCTCAGGTGACATATTATTCATAACAATGACTCCCAGGTCCTTCTCATTTTCTACTTTTTTTATTCCTTCTTCTCCCAAATTATATGATCCTGTTATTCTGTTTTTGCTTTTTCCAAATTCCATTATACTACACTTTTTTGTATTGAATTCCATCTCCCACTTCCTACTCCATTCCTGTACTTTATTTAGATCTCTCTGTAGTGATTCACAATCTTCTTCAGTTTTCACTCTTTTCAGTAGTTTTGCATCATCTGCAAAGAAGCTCATATAGCTTTCAATTCCTTCATCCATATCATTAATATATATAGCAAACATTATTGGGGCCAGAACTGTTCCCTGCGGGACACCGCTTATTACTTCATTCCATTTTGAGTGCTGATCTCTTATCACTACTCTCATTTTTCTTTCTTGCAAAAAGTCTTCCATCCAATTTAGCAATTTACCTTGTATTCCTCCTTCATATTCTAATTTCTTAAGCAACTTCTTATGTGGTACTTTGTCAAAAGCTTTTTTTAGGTCTAGAAATGCACAATCAGCCCATCCATCTCTTTCTTGTATTATATCTATTAGCCTTGAATAGAAACATATTAAATTGGTGACGCATGATCGTCCTTGTCTGAATCCAAATTGCCTTGGATTTAGTACGTTGTTTTTTTCCAAGTATTTTACCCATCTACTTTTGATAATTCTTTCACAAATTTTTGCTATTGTACTTGTTAGAGAGACTGGTCTACAGTTGGTAGGTTCTTCTTTATTTCCTCCTTTATATATAGGTACTATATTTGCTTTTTTCCAATCTTCTGGAACTTTTCCTTCTTTTAAGGAACTGCTTATTATGCTATGTATTTTGTCTGCCAGTTCATTCCTGCATTCTTTCAGAATCCAGTTTGCTATTTCATCTGGTCCATGCGATTTTCTGACATCAAAATTACCCAAGTGTGTCAATATTTCATTCTTTGTTACTTCTATTTCTTCCATAGGGGGGACTTTTTCTTTCCACTCAATCTCTTCAGGTTGTATATTTTCCCTTGTAAACACTGATTTAAAATGTTTGTTCATAATTTCTGCCATTTCCATTTCCTCAGTGTATTCAACTCCTCCTTGTCTCAATTTCTCCAAGTCTTGTTTGTTTTTCAGTTTATTGTTTACAAATCTGTAGAATAGTTTTGGTTGATCTTTACACTTTTCTATAACATCTTTTTCATATTTTCTTTTTTCCTCTCTGCACTTTTGTACATATTCATTTCTATAACCAGTATATATTTTCCATTTTTCAGGTCTTCTGTCTTTTTTCCATCTGGTCCAGGCTTTGTCTCTTTTGTCTTTTAACTCCCTACAACTTTTGTTGTACCAGCATTTTACATATTCTTTTTCTTGTTTTTGTCTTGGGACATACTTTTCCACTCCTTTTTTGTAAATTTTTGTCAAAATATTCCATTTCTCTTCCACTGATGTTTCTTCTTTGTATATTTCTTCCCAGTTTTCTTGTTGGAAGAATTCTCTTATTTTATCAAAGTTTGTTTTTTCATACATCATTCTTCCTTTTCTATATTGTTCATTTCTTTTCATATATTTTTCTTCATTAAGTTCCAGTTCAATCAATATGTGGTCACTTTTACCTATTGGTGTTTTATATTCAATCTTGTCCACTATTCTAGGTTCAGATGTAATTATTAAGTCTAGCCTCGATGGTTCTTCTTCATTTCTATACCTAGTGTTCTCTTGTATCCATTGTGTCATTGAATGGTCAGTAATCATCTCAAGTAGAGCATTTCCCCATGAGTCATCACCACTCTTTACTGTCATTTCTTCCCAGCAGATTTCTTTGCAATTAAAGTCGCCCATCATAACTATTCTTCCTCCGTCTTCCATTATTTTAGTTAATGCTATCTTTGTGTCCTCTAGCATACTTTTATATTCACTCTCCTCCCATGAGGCTGTTTTCGGAGGCACATAATTGATCACAAATTTTCTGCTCTTCTTATCTCTGTCTTCCACTTCTATCATAATCATCTCTACTGTATTCTTTCCATATATGACACCTTTCACGTTTATATCCTTCTTAGTCAGGAACATAACTCCACCCCCTTGCTTTTTCTCTCTGTTTCTAATCCAATAATTGTATGCATCATGTCCTACACTGTTGGGTGGTAGTGGGCCTTTTAATTTTGTTTCTACAATTCCCATTATGTCCGGTTCTTTTTCTTTCAAATAATCATTCAGCTCATTCAATCCTGTTATTAATCCATCTATATTTGTGTAAGACACTCTTAGTTTTCTGCCACTTCCATTGTGTTCTCTGTTTCCCTTATGTTTTTCTTTTGTATGTCGAACTTCCTTAGTTTCATGTTCACTACTCTCCAATAGAATCTCTCTTTCTCTGACTCCGTTCTGTTCTCGTTTTTTGTCTTAGCTTCCAGTCTTTTCTGCTTTTCTTCCTCTCTTTCCTCTTTATTCATTTCTCTTTTTATCCATATCTTTTTGTATTGTTCACTTGTTGCTAGTTTCCCTGTTTTGGATAAGATATTCTCTGCCGTTGTTTGTGACTTGAATTTAATCTTAATTGGTCTGGTCTTGTCTGTGCTATACTTTCCGAGTCTAAATTTCTCTTCGATTTGTTTCATAATTCCTGGTTCATCTTCCTGAACTGATTCTAGTAATTGGCTTACTTTTTCATTTTCCTCTTTGATTCTTGTGGTTCTATCTGTGTTGTGTTTCTCTTCCATTCCTAATATAATTATACATTTCTTCTTGTCTGCTAAATCCCTTACTATATTCTCCTTTTGTCTCATCACTTTAATAACTGAGTCTTCAGTATGTTCTTTCAATTGCTGTTTGACTATGTCAGTGAATGAAACCTTATTTCCTTCTTGGGTTTTCTTCCAATTTTTACTTTCTTTAGCTATCGTTTCTCTGTTTTCTTTACTATTCTTCTTCAATTCCTCATTCTCCACCTTTACCTCTCTTAACTGTCTTTTTAGGTCTTCTATTTCATCAGTTAAGTTTTTATTCGCCTTTTCCAGTTCTTCCAATCTTTCAACCCTTTGTAAAATGGTGTTCATATGACCTAACCTACTCTCCAAGTCCTCGATCACCTTATCGACCTTCTCTTCTAGTCTTGTCAGTCGGGGGGGGGGTTGTGTCCCCCCCACCCTCTTTAAATCCCTTGAAAATATTCTCATCACTTTCTGCTATATTGCTCCTATCTATACCTCTAATCTTCACATTCCTATTAGACATGTCGTCATCATCCAACTCGTCTTGGGGTCGTTTGTCTACCTTACGGCGGCCCGTCAGGGCCATTTCCTCCACCTCCTCATTACCTTCCATTTCCCCAGCAATCCCTCCCCCTCTCCTCTTTCCTTACTTTCCCACTACCCCACGAGCAATTTCCCCCCACCCTGCAAATACAAAAAGGCACTTCTCTTTGCGTTGGGATCCACAATCTTCACTTTTCTTCAGAACGTTCTTCAAGCCGTCCGTTCGTTGAAAGTGTGTATTTACCTAGTTGTATTTACCTAGTTGTATTTTACGGGAAGGGGAGCTATGCTCGTGGGGTCCCGTCTTCATTTCTCATTTTATCTAAACTATTTTTAAATTCATGTATTGTTTTTGCACACACCACTTTCTCATCTAACTTGTTCCAACTGTCTATTACTCTGTGAGGAAAGCTGTTCTTTTTCAAATCTCTTCTATAGCTGTCTTTTTTTATTTTCTTTCCGTGTCCTCTTGTATTTCTGTCATCCCATTTTATCAGATTCTCTCTATCAGTAATTTCTATGCCTTTCATGATTCTGTAAATAGCTATCAAATCTCCTCTCTCTCTTCTTTGCTCTAGTGTCTGTAGTTTAAGTTTTTGTAGTCTCTCTTCATATGATAGTTTTGAGAGTGTTGGTGCCAGTTTTGTAATTGCTCTTTGTATTCTTTCAAGTTTTTTTATACATTTTTTTGTACTTGGTGACCATATCGTTGCTGCATATTCCAATCTTGGTCTTATCAGGGTGATTAGGATTTTCCTCACTATTTCTTCATCCAGGTATGTAAATGCCACTTTGATTGTTCTTATTAAATTATAAGTTTCTCCAAAAATCTTATTTATATGTTTCTCAGGTGACATATTATTCATAACAATGACTCCCAGGTCCTTCTCATTTTCTACTTTTTTTATTCCTTCTTCTCCCAAATTATATGATCCTGTTATTCTATTTTTGCTTTTTCCAAATTCCATTATACTACACTTTTTTGTATTGAACTCCATCTCCCACTTCCTACTCCATTCTTGTACTTTATTTAGATCCCTCTGTAGTGATTCACAATCTTCTTCAGTTTTCACTCTTTTCAGTAGTTTTGCATCATCTGCAAAGAAGCTCATATAGCTTTCAATTCCTTCATCCATATCATTAATATATATAGCAAACATTATTGGGGCCAGAACTGTTCCCTGCGGGACACCGCTTATTACTTCATTCCATTTTGAGTGCTGATCTCTTATCACTACTCTCATTTTTCTTTCTTGCAAAAAGTCTTCCATCCAATTTAGCAATTTACCTTGTATTCCTCCTTCATATTCTAATTTCTTAAGCAACTTCTTATGTGGTACTTTGTCAAAAGCTTTTTTTAGGTCTAGAAATGCACAATCAGCCCATCCATCTCTTTCTTGTATTATATCTATTAGCCTTGAATAGAAACATATTAAATTGGTGACGCATGACCGTCCTTGTCTGAATCCAAATTGCCTTGGATTTAGTACGTTGTTTTTTTCCAAGTATTTTACCCATCTACTTTTGATAATTCTTTCACAAATTTTTGCTATTGTACTTGTTAGAGAGACTGGTCTATAGTTGGTAGGTTCTTCTTTATTTCCTCCTTTATATATAGGTACTATATTTGCTTTTTTCCAATCTTCTGGAACTTTTCCTTCTTTTAAGGAACTGCTTATTATGCTATGTATTTTGTCTGCCAGTTCATTCCTGCATTCTTTCAGAATCCAGTTTGCTATTTCATCTGGCCCATGCGATTTTCTGACATCAAAATTACCCAAGTGTGTCAATATTTCATTCTTTGTTACTTCTATTTCTTCCATAGGGGGGACTTTTTCTTTCCACTCAATCTCTTCAGGTTGTATATTTTCCCTTGTAAACACTGATTTAAAATGTTTGTTCATAATTTCTGCCATTTCCATTTCCTCAGTGTATTCAACTCCTCCTTGTCTCAATTTCTCCAAGTCTTGTTTGTTTTTCAGTTTATTGTTTACAAATCTGTAGAATAGTTTTGGTTGATCTTTACACTTTTCTATAACATCTTTTTCATATTTTCTTTTTTTCTCTCTGCACTTTAGTACATATTCATTTCTATAACCAGTATATATTTTCCATTTTTCAGGTCTTCTGTCTTTTTTCCATCTGGTCCAGGCTTTGTCTCTTTTGTCTTTTAACTCCCTACAACTTTTGTTGTACCAGCATTTTACATATTCTTTTTCTTGTTTTTGTCTTGGGACATACTTTTCCACTCCTTTTTTGTAAATTTTTGTCAAAATATTCCATTTCTCTTCCACTGATGTTTCTTCTTTGTATATTTCTTCCCAGTTTTCTTGTTGGAAGAATTCTCTTATTTTATCAAAGTTTGTTTTTTCATACATCATTCTTCCTTTTCTATATTGTTCATTTCTTTTCATATATTTTTCTTCATTAAGTTCCAGTTCAATCAATATGTGGTCACTTTTACCTATTGGTGTTTTATATTCAATCTTGTCCACTATTCTAGGTTCAGATGTAATTATTAAGTCTAGCCTCGATGGTTCTTCTTCATTTCTATACCTAGTGTTCTCTTGTATCCATTGTGTCATTGAATGGTCAGTAATCATCTCAAGTAGAGCATTTCCCCATGAGTCATCACCACTCTTTACTGTCATTTCTTCCCAGCAGATTTCTTTGCAATTAAAGTCGCCCATCATAACTATTCTTCCTCCGTCTTCCATTATTTTAGTTAATGCTATCTTTGTGTCCTCTAGCATACTTTTATATTCACTCTCCTCCCATGAGGCTGTTTTCAGAGGCACATAATTGATCACAAATTTTCTGCTCTTCTTATCTCTGTCTTCCACTTCTATCATAATCATCTCTACTGTATTCTTTCCATATATGACACCTTTCACGTTTATATCCTTCTTAGTCAGGAACATAACTCCACCCCCTTGCTTTTTCTCTCTGTTTCTAATCCAATAATTGTATGCATCATGTCCTACACTGTTGGGTGGTAGTGGGCCTTTTAATTTTGTTTCTACAATTCCCATTATGTCCGGTTCTTTTTCTTTCAAATAATCATTCAGCTCATTCAATCCTGTTATTAATCCATCTATATTTGTGTAAGACACTCTTAGTTTTCTGCCACTTCCATTGTGTTCTCTGTTTCCCTTATGTTTTTCTTTTGTATGTCGAACTTCCTTAGTTTCATGTTCACTACTCTCCAATAGAATCTCTCTTTCTCTGACTCCGTTCTGTTCTCGTTTTTTGTCTTAGCTTCCAGTCTTTTCTGCTTTTCTTCCTCTCTTTCCTCTTTATTCATTTCTCTTTTTATCCATATCTTTTTGTATTGTTCACTTGTTGCTAGTTTCCCTGTTTTGGATAAGATATTCTCTGCCGTTGTTTGTGACTTGAATTTAATCTTAATTGGTCTGGTCTTGTCTGTGCTATACTTTCCGAGTCTAAATTTCTCTTCGATTTGTTTCATAATTCCTGGTTCATCTTCCTGAACTGATTCTAGTAATTGGCTTACTTTTTCATTTTCCTCTTTGATTCTTGTGGTTCTATCTGTGTTGTGTTTCTCTTCCATTCCTAATATAATTATACATTTCTTCTTGTCTGCTAAATCCCTTACTATATTCTCCTTTTGTCTCATCACTTTAATAACTGAGTCTTCAGTATGTTCTTTCAATTGCTGTTTGACTATGTCAGTGAATGAAACCTTATTTCCTTCTTGGGTTTTCTTCCAATTTTTACTTTCTTTAGCTATCGTTTCTCTGTTTTCTTTACTATTCTTCTTCAATTCCTCATTCTCCACCTTTACCTCTCTTAACTGTCTTTTTAGGTCTTCTATTTCATCAGTTAAGTTTTTATTCGCCTTTTCCAGTTCTTCCAATCTTTCAACCCTTTGTAAAATGGTGTTCATATGACCTAACCTACTCTCCAAGTCCTCGATCACCTTATCGACCTTCTCTTCTAGTCTTGTCAGTCGGGGGGGGGGGGTTGTGTCCCCCCCACCCTCTTTAAATCCCTTGAAAATATTCTCATCACTTTCTGCTATATTGCTCCTATCTATACCTCTAATCTTCACATTCCTATTAGACATGTCGTCATCATCCAACTCGTCTTGGGGTCGTTTGTCTACCTTACGGCGGCCCGTCAGGGCCATTTCCTCCACCTCCTCATTACCTTCCATTTCCCCAGCAATCCCTCCCCCTCTCCTCTTTCCTTACTTTCCCACTACCCCACGAGCAATTTCCCCCCACCCTGCAAATACAAAAAGGCACTTCTCTTTGCGTTGGGATCCACAATCTTCACTTTTCTTCAGAACGTTCTTCAAGCCGTCCGTTCGTTGAAAGTGTGTGTGTGTGTGTGCATGCGTGCGTGTATGCGTCTGTGTTAACATGTACAAGTAAGCATGTACATGCATGTGTCTGTGTTCGTATTTGTGTGTACACGCACGTGCATTCACAACATACACTGGTTGTCTAACACGTGTCTACGTGTGCAAGTCTGTTTTTGATCTCCCAAACCACCACCGTCAGTAACAAGAACCTCATAAGAGAAATTAAGACACGACAAGCGCAGTCATTATCAGACTTATTTGTTGTGTTCCAAATGAAAGAAACATTACACTTTAACAGGTTAGGGCGGTAAAATTGTTTGCGATGTTGCCGCATGTGTGCATATGCGTGCCCGACTCGGCGCGAATTTTAAAACGGTTCTCTACATTTGAGATGGTTTTGAAATAAAATCTGCGTATGATTGAATCCATGTTATTCGAATCTGCGTTATTTGAGGGACCCCTGTATTTGGGTGCAGATGTAGTGGGAAAGGGAGGAGTGGAGGTGGAGATAGAATGTAGATTGAGAGAAGCGAGTAAATGCCTTGGGGGATTAAAAAGTGTAATGAGTAATAGACATTTGGGAATGGATGCTAAGAGGAGATTGTATGAAGGAGTGATTGTGCCGACAGCACTGTATGGGGCAGAAACATGGAACAATAGAGAGGAAGAGAGAAAGAGTTTGAATGTGTTTGAGATGATATGTCTGAGAAGTATGATAGGGGTTACTAGGCTGGATAGTGTGAAAAATGAGGAGGTGAGGAGGAGAATGGGGGTGGAAAGGGAGTTGGGAGATAGTGTTGATGAAAGAGTATTGGGATGGTTTGGACACATGAGAAGAATGAGTGAAGAAAAACTAGTAAAAGAGATGTGGAAGGCAGAGGTAGGAGTGAACATGAGGGGTCGACCTAGGATGAGATGGATGGATGGGGTAAATGGGGCTTTGGGAAAGACGGGATTGTTGAGAAAGGATGGGAGAGGACAGAAGACAGGGGTGAATGGAGAATGATTGTATATGGATGATGATGTGATGCATGAGGTGGAATGGGTGGGGGGTTGGGGGTGGGGGGTGGGGGTGAGGGAGTATGTGCAAGAAATAATTTGACACAGCCCGAAAGGATTACTCCTGGAGCTGCAACGTCTACGTCGTGGGACCACCCCCCAACCCCAAGAGTTGGGGGCCAATCAGCAGCAACCACCCCTGGCCATTAGCTCTACGCAGATGGCACCGATCCCCAAGGAGGAACTACGCCTACCTGGGGGAGTACCACAATCCTTTTTTTTCCAACACACAATGTTACGTTTTTTCTGCACTGAGGGGTCATTTTCCGGCAATCACCCCTCTTCTTCTACTTTTAGCCGGAGATGTAGAGAGCAATCCTGGGCCCACCACAAAATACACATGCCCAACATGCTCTAAACCCATTACTTCGAGCAGACAGACAAGGGGCTCAGTTCAGTGCAATATGTGCAAAAACTGGGCCCACCTCACTTGTACAACACTTGCTGACACAAACCAATACACAAACACTTGGACATGTTCTACCTGCCCTCCAGTAACCCCAATCCCACCTCCCCAACCACAGCCAACACCCTTACCCACTCCCAATTTCCCTTTGCCCTTACCCCCGATTAGTACTCCCCTTCCTTTGTCCCCGATCTCTCCTTTCCCCCCCTCTGACCCAGATCCTACACCTTCCCCACTACCACCCCAACCTCAACCCCAAACGGCAACATACAACACATACAAAACACACAACATCAACATATTACAACACAACATTGACGGTATTAAAACTAAAAAACATGAACTTGAACACTTTCTTAAACAACACAACATACACATTGCAATTTTACAAGAAACAAAATTAAGACACTCACACAAAACACCATCATTTCATAATTACACCACCATCAGACAAGACCGGACTGACGGCAATGGCGGTGGACTCATCACCCTGATCCACCATTCCATCTGTTTTGTGGACACAAGTGCCACAACCAAAATTCTCCTCCCTACCACAGATAACACAACAGAAACCCAATCCATTCGTATCCGCACAGGCAACAATTCAACACTAACAATAGTTAACATGTACATTCCCCCCCAATCATCCCCCACAGTTCCAAACACCTTCAGACCTCAACTCAGCCAACTAACCTCAATCCCCAACCTGATCATGGGTGGTGACTTCAACGCCAAGTCGTCTGCCTGGTTTGTCGACAACCCTGACACAGACAGAGGGCTTGATATACAGACTCAATTCGACTCATTGACTATCATGAACAACACGCATAATCATACACATATCCCATACCAAGCCCTCTACACTCCCTCCTCTCCTGATATCACCTTTTGCTCCCCCTGCCTAACCCCAACAACATCATGGAGAGTGGTCGGAGCCCTTGGCTCTGACCACCTTCCAATCATCACCACCACCAAAACAAGATGCACCCCAGCTGGCCACAGATACACTTACACCAATTACAAGAGAGCTAACTGGGAAGCCTTTACTGAAGAGACAGAACAACATTTTGAAACACTTAACAGTACACCAATCACAAACATAAACAATGCTGTGCACGCTTTTAATACAATCATACAAAACGCAGACAAGAGATACATCCCTAGAGGCAACAGAAAATCACACAACCCCAACTTCACACCAGAAATCCAAGACCTCATCAGACAACGTGACACACTTAAACACGATACCCCCACACCTATCCCTCAAAACATAGCAGACCAAATACAAACACTAAACACTGTCATTGCCAATAAAATACATGAACAAAAAACACAAAATTGGCAAAACTTTATCAATACACTTGATCACAAAACAAACACCAGCAAATTGTACAAAACACTCAACAGCATCACACTATCCAACACTAACACTACACGCTCTCACGCAGCAATAATCACAACAACAGATAATCTACCCTCAAATAGACAACAAGCAAACGCACTCATACGTCATTTTGCACAGACGAGCCATCTTACATCTCACCCTGACGACCGACGCACCATTCGACGTAAGAAAGACTTCCCCACAGACTCAGACTATACACCCTTCATAGACAGTCAGACAAAACTCATAATGCATAATCTCAAGCACTCATCTGCCTGTGGCCCTGATAACATAAGCAACATCCACCTAAAACACATTGGACCACAAGGTATACACGCACTCACAAACATTGCAAACTACAGCTATTCACACAACACTATACCCGACATCTGGAAGCATGGTAAAATAATCACCATTCCAAAACCGAACAAAGACCCAACAACCCCAACATCGCACCGCCCAATCACACTTCTCTGCACCCCCTCTAAAGTCATTGAAAGCCTAATACTTAAACTTGTCACACCATATATTCCCCTTGCTGACTCACAACACGGCTTTAGGCCACTACACTCCACAAACACTCTTCTGACAAACCTCACACAAAGAATTTTTGATGGCATCAATTCAGATAGGCCCCACCACAGAACACTTCTTATAACATTGGACATTAGTAAAGCTTTTGATGCTATCCCCCGCCACAACCTAACAAATAAAATATATAACACAGACATGCACAATAACACCAAAAGATGGCTGGCCAATTATCTGGCAGGCAGGAATGCTCATGTCTCATATAATGGCCCATCATCGCACATCAGAAACATTAAGAACGGAGTACCACAGGGCTCAGTTCTATCCCCCACATTATTTAATCTATACATGCATGACTTACCCACGCCAGACACCTCAGAAATACAAATCTCTTCCTACGCAGACGACATAACAATCACATGCACACATCGTAACACAGACAAAGCTGCAGAAATAATCCAGCCATACCTTGACACGCTCAACACATGGTTCATCACAAACAGACTCAAAATAGCTCCAACCAAATCTACAGCAACACTTCTCACCAACTGGACAAAAGAACACAAATACATACCTCATCTCTACATCAACAACACTCTAATACCACACACAAACACACCGAAAATTCTTGGTGTAACATACGATACATCCATGTCTTTCAAACAACACCTCACAAACATAAAAAACAAATGCACACCTAGACTTAACGCACTTAAGTCAATCACAGGAACAACATTTGGACAAAACAAAGAAACTAATATAACAATATACAAACAATGCATACGCTCAGTGATGAATTATGCGAGTCCTGCATGGGCTCCTAATCTCAGTGAGACACACCACAACACCCTTCAAATCATACAAAACAAAGCCCTAAAAACAATTACAGGCTGCACAAATACATCACCTACAGACCATTTACACCATGAAACAAAAGTCCTCAAAGTCAAGGACCACCTCGACATGAGAGGCACACAAACACTTGCTGCAGCCACCACAAACACATCACACCCGCTACACTACATAGCAGAACACCCACACACACCAAGAAACATTAAAACTACACCCAAAGACCTTTATTACGCACAGATACTCTCTTCTCTTCCTCCACAACCACCAAATACCAGCTTCCGGAAACATATTCATAATCATATCACTCACCGCTCCATTAACACACTGAAAGACAACACACTGCTGCATGCCAGACCCCCTGATATCCACCCTTCTGAATCCTCTCTCCCACGAAAGGACAGAGTCCACTTGGCCAGACTGCGATGCGGTCACCACCCAGCACTTCTAAGCTACCAGAAGAGGCTGGACGACCGTGTTGTGAACAGCTGCCCAGGATGTAACACTTCACCCCATACCATACAACACATAATGGAAGACTGCATTATACACAATCATGCACGCAAACAACACAACATACACTCTATAAAGGATTTGTGGGAAAACCCAGTTTCAGCTGTGGCCTTCCTTGGGGAGACGGGACTGCTCGGACAGACAGTCTAGGGAACGACAACAACAACAACAACAACTCCCCATCTTCTCCTTTTCTGCAAGAAGGGATGAAGGGGGGGGGTGTCTCCAATTTAATGAAGTGGCCTTGCTGTGGATGTGCTGTGTCTTGTGACACTACTTCTGACCCAGGGCAGTGGACAGGATGCAGGGATGACCTGTCATCTAGGAGGTGCCAAGATAAGATGGAGGGAAGAGGGTGGAGGGGAGTGGAGTATGATAGGGATGGAAATGAGTGGGAGTGGTTTTTATGCCTTTGTTTTTTGGCTACCTCCCTTGTAAGGGGAAAAAAAATCCTTTGTTATGTATGTATGTATGGTACCAGTTATAAATTGTCAAAAGTTTTTGTAACACACTGCAATCTTCTTCACCTTATTTTGCACATGATCTCCGAGTAATCAGCAATGTGAATTGTATATTGTTCCTTCAATCATGAATGCAAATACAAATCTTTGTGAGGATTTTCTAGCTATTTCCTTCCATTCTGACATCCTGTCCCCTATTACTGTTCTCATGTATCAGTCTTTCAGAAATCTCTCATCCATTCCAGGAGGCTTCTGTTAAGTTCTCCAATATGTTCAAATTTCCACGATAGTTGTGTGATACCTTGTCAGTCTTTCTCTGGTTCTAGGTGCATACAGTCCACCCACTCATTTTTCTTGGAGTATATCTACTGCCCTTAACTAAATGCTTACCAGACACATGATCTTCCATATCTGAATCCAAGATGGTTGTCTGCCAAAATCTTCACCTCCTTTATATATTCAATCCATTTGTTTTTCATAATTTTCTCACACAATTTTGTTATCATATTTATTGGTCAGTAACACTGGTCCTTTTCCAATCCTGTGAACTTTGTCAGCCAGTTCTTCCCTATTTTCTTTAAGTGTCTAGTTGGACAGCTCATTCATTATCTATCTCTAGTAGCTTTCCTTCTTTTACTTCCATATTTACATCTTTTAACATAACATTCCTATGCTCTCTTTTTTCATCTAAAGAAACTTTTTAGGAGAGAACAGAGAACTGCTGAAGGAAACAACCCTACCATGAGGACCCAGACACCACCTGGTTGCAAAGTGTTGCCACACCCCTACCTCTGCAAGGAAGTGTGGACTTAAGGCCTGGTACTAGGACTTTGAATGAAGCCTAAAAAAATCACAATTTTCTCTCTCTCACTTCCTATTAACCCATCTTCTCTTTTATTTCTGTTTTTCACATGAGGTCAGTATTCCCACACCTTTTACTTCTAGCTGGAGAATGGAAACCAATTCAAGCCAATACAGATGTTATACATGCACTAAACCTGTAAATTTCTCATATACTGTACATTTACCTCATGCAACATGTGCTACATATGGGTCCACTTCACACACACCACTTACCAACAAATATCATACATACATATATCAAGGGCTTTTCCCCCCTTACAAGGGAGGTAGCCAAAGTCAAAGGCATAAATCCACTCCCACCCCTTTCATCCCCACCCACTCCAGTCCCATTCACCACCCCGTGTTTCACTGTTGCCCTTTACTTGCAGAATAGTATGCAAACATGGCACAGTGAGGATTGCTTGCAATTGCCTGCAACTGCTTGCAACTTGCAACAGTGAAACATGGGATGATACGCGAATTGGTGGTGTGTATGTGAACAAAGCAATGAGAGAACTAGACAAATAGGCAACAGTGTACATGTTGGACCATGAATGTGCTGTATTTACTTAGTTGTATTTTATGGGACGAGAGCTATGCTTGTAGTGACCCATTTTCATATCTCTCCACATCCAGTGTATATGCTGGACCATGAAATGCCATGCGACAGTGTGACGCACTTTCATGGACACATAGTGGTGCGACCAAAGGGGCTTTCATCCCACTCTCCTGCATACTGAGCCTCTTGGCTGAGCCCTACCTGCTGCAAGTGCAACCCATGCATAGAGCCCAGCCGACCCACACAGGCCACATCCACCCAGCTGAGGAACTCGTACAACACCTTAGCTCCCTCGCTCCAGGAAGTAGTGACCAACTGCCGCTCACACAAGGTATTGAGAGTGACAATCTCGGATGTCAAGGAGGACCCACACACATGCGCTGTGTCGACATGCTAAAGGGCTCCATGCCAGGCACGCACCCCTGTCTCAGTGGCCTCCCTGCCCCCGCACCTTCCCCTGGGAAGCATGGCACCTGCTGCCCAGTGTCCAATGGCTCCAATAGCCCTCCACCCTGCCACATATCCTTGAGCTTGCTTGTGCTGCCTGACACAGGTGCAGACATCACGGGGATAGGCACTTGGCACCTATGCATGTTGGAGATATCCAGCGCCAGCTTACAGCCGTGGCTCTCAGCACCGATGTACGTGGCTGACATATCTCACATGCCCCCTGCAATGGGACGCTTCTGGGCTACCCTGCCACCCAGAGACAGGGACTCCACTGCTGCCATATGGGTTCACAAGGAGGTCCAAACACCCCTCCTCTCCTTCGGCTACTGTTGGGAGTTAGCCATGGTTCTGCCCGACTTCCCAAAGCTTATTCTGGTGGTAACATAAGCAAACAAGTGCACCAAGCTAACACTACCCATTGACAGCTCACCAGCTGCCATCTGCAACTACTTCCTATGGGAATTTAGCGACGTGCTGGTTTCCAAGGATGAGCCCCGCACTGCCTCCCTAGGAAAGATAGTGGGTTTCCCCCATGATATCCACCAGAAAACAGACACAGCGCCCCTCATTGCCCACATGCCTAGGTCGATACCATTCGCATTTCAGGATCAAGTGAAGGAAGAATTTGACTCAATGGTGCACCAAGGTATCATCATGCCTATCAGTGAGGCAAGCCTTGTTGTTGCTGCCTGTGTTGGTGACCTTCGACCCTGCTCTGCCAGTAGTACTGCAGACGTATGCATCACGCCTCTATGGCATTGGGTATGCCCTCCTTCAAGACCACAGTCTGGGGCACTTAAGTCTCATCCAGTGTGGCTCATGGTTTCTGATGGATGCCGAAACCCAATATGCCACTATCACTGGAGATGCTTGCTGTCACCTGGGCCGCGTCCAAATGCACACTATATCAGTTTGGATGCCCCACTTCACATTGATTACAAAGGATTACAAAGGGAGAGCATGCCGACAGGAGACCTTTTGGTCCATATCTAGGTCGGATGCGAAAAAAAATCATATTAATAATAAAACAATAAATAAAAACTATAATAAAGTAAATAACAAATAAAATACATAAATAAATGCATAGGTATAGTTAAATAATAAACAAACCATCGTCTGCTCATCCTTATCCTCACATCAGGAGTGTCATCACCGGCAATGTCGGCGCTTCACTGGGATGACCTGTCACCTGCCACCACTGCCGACAGGATGCTCCAAAGACTCGGGCCGTAGCATGGATAAACCCCACCTGCGGCCACCTGCTTACCTGCATTTCCTCCAGGTTCCTGTTTAACCGCTTCACTCTACCCAATCCCGTCCCCCATATTGGAAGCTCTGGGACACCCTCTCCACCAACGGGGAACTGGCACATGTGGCCAATGCATCGTTGTCCCTGCCTCCATATGGAAGTGCCCGCCGGCCCCCAAAAACACTGTCCCCATCGTGTCCCATCCCTCAGTGGAGGACCTGCAGTCCTTGTGCACAGGTGTGGTATATGCTTTAGCATAGGATAGTAGCATAGGGCAAGGTACCATGGTATCGTAGCATGCCCTGATCAGCAAAGATGATTCCTGTACAAGGACTCTTTGTTATGGCTGACAAGGCCCCTTTTCATACTTATACTGGATATGGCATCATCTTTGCCCTGTGTAGTGAAAAATGCTGCCCCCATACCAGTTGATACCCATCTGTCTTCCCATGTGTACCACATGCTCCCATGTATGTATAACCCACTGATTAATAAACATGTACAACATCCTCCCCGCATTTCACTGTTGCCCTTTGCTTGCAGGATAGCATGCAAACATCCCTCATCATCTCTTCACTCCTGATACCCTCCCCACTACACTCCCAAACTCAAACTCACCCCCTCCCTTTCACCTTAGTTTCATTCAATGCCAACACATCCATCTTTCCTCTCACAAACATACTGCCCATCTTTTCCCTTTTACTCTCATCTGTACCACACCCATGTACATTAAAAGACTCAAACCTTAGGGTTCTGGCTGGAAAACTCCCTGACCCTCTTATGCCTTTTTTTTTTTTTTTTTTTAGAGATGTCCCCTTTGGGGCTAGAGAGAGCAGTATGCCTAGTGCTATCCTCTGTCCAATTTATGTCACCTTAAGAAAACATTTATACACTTAAAAAAGACAAAGGAAATAGTGCAGAGATGAACTATAAGACCTTTGCCATAGATTTCCCATCCAGAGGCAGAACAGTGCAAAAAATTGCTGTGACCATACAGAGGGCCTACAAGAGACATATTCCAAGAGGCTACATAAAAAAGAAAAAAAAAGAAAAGAAAAAAAAAAAAAAATCATACCAGAGAAAGCCACCCTAAAAATAAAAGAAATAAACTAAACAGCAAGCCAAAAGTCAAACAAGAAAGAGAACTACAATAACTAAATGAAAACAAGAAATCCCTATGGGGCATGTCATTTCCTCATCCATTAACAACCACTCTCCATTCACATCTATCTTTTGCACTCTTCCTTACACAACAGACATTTCTTTTGCATCCAATATCCCTTTCATCCTGTTAATCCACCTTATTCTTGGTCTTCCCTCAAGTTATCTCCACCCACTTCTGCTTTCCCTGTTTCCTATATTAGTTTTTCTCCACTCATTCTTTCCATATGACATTCATTCTCCCTGTATGCCCAAACTATTTAATTCTTGATAAGTCCTCTCTACTAGCTCACTCAACAGCATTACACTATCCAACAGTAACACAACACACTCTCACACAGCAATAACCACAACACATAATTTACCCTCAAACACTCATAAGTCATTTTGCACAGACAAGCCATCTCACTTCTCACCCTGACAACTGATGTACCATTCGACATAAGAAAGACTTTCCCACAGACTCAGACTATACACCCTTCATAGACAGTCAGACAAAACACATAATACATAACCTCAAGCACTCATCCACCTGTGGCCCTGACAACATAAGTAACATCCACCTAAAACACATTGGACCACAAGGTATACATGCACTCACAAACATTGCAAACTACAGCTATTCACACAACACTATACCTGACATCTGGAAGCATGGGAAAATAATCACAATCCCAAAACCCAATAAAGACCCAACAATCCCAACATCACACCGCCCAATCACACTTCTCTGCACCCCCTCCAAAGTCATTGAACACCTCATACTTCAACTCATCACACCACATATTCCCCTTGCTGAATCACACCAGTTTTAGACCACTACACTCCACACTCTTCTAATAAACCTCATGCAAAGAATATTAGATGGCATCAACTCAGGCCCCATCACAGAACATTACTTATAACATTAGACATTAGTAAAACTTTTGATGCTATCCCCTGCCACAAACTAAAAAACAAAATATATAACACAGACATGCACAATAACACCAAAAGATGGCTGGGCAATTATCTGGCAGGCAGAAATGCTTATGTGTCATATAATGGCCAATCATCGCACATCAGAAACATTAAGATTGGAGTACCACAGGGCTCTGTTCTATCCCCCACACTCTTTAATCTACGAGTATACATGCATGATATACCCACATCAGACACCTCTGAAATACAAATCTCTTCCTATGCAGACAGCATAACAATCACACATACACATCGTAACACAGACAAAGCCACAGAAATAATACAGCCATATCTTGATACACTCAACACATGGTTTATTACAGACTCAAAATAGCCCCGGCCAAATCTACAGCAACACTTCTCACCAACTGGACAAAAGAACACAAATACATTCCTCAACTCTATATCAACAACACTAATACCACACACACACACATCCCGAAAATTCTTGGTGTAACATATGATACATCCATGTCATTTAAACAACACATCACAAACATAAAAAATAAATGCACACCTAGACTCAATGCACTTAAATCAATCACTGGAACATTTGGACAAAAGAAACTAATACTACAATATACAAACAATGCATACACTCAGTGATGAATTATGAGAGTCCAGCATGGGCACCTAATCTCAGTGAGACACACCTCAACACCCTTCAGACCATACAAAACAAAGCATTAAAAACAATTACAGGCTGCACATATACAACACCTACAGACCACCTACACTATGAAACAAAAGTCCTCAAAATCAAAGATCACCTTGACATGAGAGGCACACAAACACTTGCTGCAGCCTCCAAAAACATAGCATATCCGCTACACTACATAGCAGAACACCCACACACACCAAGAAATATAAAAAAAAGCATATAAATATCTATATTACACACAAATACTCTCTTCTCTTCCCACGAAACCACCAAATACCAGCCTCCAGAAACATATTCATAATCACATCGCTCACTGCTCCATTAACACACAAAGACAACACATTGCTGCATGTCAGACCCCCTGATATCCATCCCTCTGAATCCTCTCTCCCACAAAAGGACAGAGTCCACCTGGCCAGACTGCGATGTGGCCACCACCCAGCCCTTCTAAGCTACCAGAAGAGACTGGTTGACCGCATTATGGACAAATGCCCAGGATGTAACACGTCACCCCATACTATTCAACATGCCATGGAAGACTGCATTTTACACAATCATGCATGCAAACAACACAACATACACTCCATAAAGAATTTGTGGGAAAACCCTGTTTCGGCCATGGCATTCCTTGGGGAGACGGGACTACTTGGACAGACAGTCTAGAGAACAACAACAACAACTAGCTCTCTTTCCACTCTCACACTCCTCCTCACCTCCACATTTCTCACTATATCCATCCTTGTAACCCCACCATACTTCTAACACACTTCATCTCAAATACATTTAGGGTCTTACTTTCTGCCTTCTTCAATCTCCAATCCTCTGTTCTATACAATGATGCGAACACAATCCCTCCCTTGGTCATTCTTCTCTGTGTTTACCCCTAGATACCTATTTCTCATGAAACTCATTCCCCTAGACATCTACTTGCTTCCCTTTCTCTATAATTTGCCTCCACTCTATTCCCAGCTACATGTAACCCCAAGTACTTAAAGCTCTCCACTTTCCTCAGCTCCTTGCCATTTAAACTCAACTTCAAACCACTACCACAATAACTTAATTTTTGTCCACACTTCCCACCTGCATGGTGACATGAAGTTAATAATTTAGGGACTGTTTTGGAGGTGTCCCTATGGACCAGAGCTTCACATCATTCATCTATGTTAGAACAAAATCTCTACTTATAAAGGAATTAGATGCTTTTGTACTATGATGTCTCCTCAAACCTATTCTTTAACACCTCTATTACTTAACATTCCCCTGTGGAGAGAGAGAGAGGGGGGGAGATGCCACCACTGTGTTCTAATGCATGTTGTAGAAAGTGACTAAATGGGCTGGAATGAGGGGTTTAAGGATCCCCTTTGTATTTTCCTTCTATGAAAAGTTATGGTTTAAGAAGGTTTTGGAAGAGGCTTCCAATCTAAACTCTAGTAAATGAGACATCACATGCATGTGAATTTGGTACAGATGGCAGTAAATGGCAGGCAATTTTATTTGGCATATGAAACCAATTCATCCATTACTCCTGGTCTCTCTTTCACATGACCTATGGCATTTAGGTAATCAGCAAAGGCCTTCAGGCAGGTGCCCAAGTTACTCAGAGAAGATTGTTGCTATTGCCTGGGGATTATTAGTATTTACCTAGTTGTATTATATGGGAAGGGAGCTATGCTCATGGTGACCCATCTTTGTATCTCTCAGCATCAAGTTTTTTCTTAAAATCTTGTATAGTGTTTGCACACACTGTTTCATTGTTTAATTTATTCCATGTATCTATCACTCTGTGCGGGAAGCTGTTCCTTTTTAAGTTTCTTCTGTAACTATCTTTTTTAGTTTCTTTTCGTGTCCTCTCATTTTACTGTTATCCCATATTAACAAGTTATCCCTATCTAAAACTTCCTTTCCTTTCATTATTCTGTAGATAGTCAGAAGGTCACCTCTTTCTCTTTTCTGTTCCAAAGTTGGTAGTTCTAATTTGGAAAGTCTTTGCTCATATGTTAGTTCGGAAAGAGTTGGTGCTAGTTTGGTTGTTGCTCTTTGTAACCTTTCTAGTTTTATAATGTTCTTTTTGATACTGGGTGTCCAGAGTGCTGCTGTGTACTCAAGTTTTGGTCTTATTAGTGTAGTTAAGATTTTCTTTATAATTTCTTCGTCCAAATAGGCAAACGCCACTTTGATTGATCTCAATAAATTGTAGGTTTCTCCGAATATTTTATTAATATGCTTATCTGGTGTCATGTCCTTGCCAATCATCACTCCAAGATCTTTCTCTGAGTTTACTTTTTTCACCTTTTCTTCATCAATTTTGTAATCTTTTGATATTCTGTTTTTACTCTTTCCAAACTCCATTATACATTTCTTTATATTGAATTTTACTTCATCTGGGAGGTGCCAAGATGGGAGGGAGGGAGGAGGGTGGAGGGGAGTGGAATATAAAGGAAATGGAATGGGTGGGAGTGGTTTCTATGCCTTTTTTCTTTTTGGCTACCCCCTGTGTAGAGGGAAAAAACCTTTGGTATATGTATGTATGTATATATGAATTTTACTTCCCACTTTTGGGTCCAATTCCAAATCTTGTCCAAATCTTGTTGCAATGTGTTGCAGTCTTCCTCCGTTTTTACCTTCTTTAGTATCTTTGCATCAACTGCAAAGAAATTCATATAACACTCTACACCTTCATCCATGTCATTAATGTATATGGCAAACATGATCGGGGCCAGTACTGATCCCTGCGGGACACCACTTTTCACTTCTTCCCAGTTTGAGAATTTTTCTCTAATTACAACTCTCATTTTCCTCCCAATCAGGAAGTCTTTCATCCATTCCAATAATTTTCCCCTGATGCCACCTTTTGACTCTATATTCTTTATAAGTTTATGTGGTACCTTGTCGAATGCCTTTTGTAGGTCGAGAAAGGCACAGTCTGCCCACCCATCTCTTTCTTGTATTATGTCTATTAATCTTGAGTAGAAGCAGATCAAATTTGTTGTACATGATCTCCCTTGTCTGAATCCAAATTGATTTGGATTTAGTATAGTTTTTTCTTCCAGGTGCTTTACCCATCTATTTTTGATCTCAATAAATTGTAGGTTTCCCCATATATTTTGTTAATATGCTTATCTGGTGTCATGTCCTTGCCAATCATCACTCCAAGATCTTTCTCTGAGTTTACTTTTTTCACCTTTTCTTCATTGTGTGTCCTATTCTGTGTTGGTACAGTTTCAATGTTGGTGGTATCTTGAACACAAGCATGTCAGTGTGGCTTTTTTTCTGTGGGGCTTATGTCTAGGGGATGTTAGTGGAGTACTGAGTTTGGTGGTCTGTCTTGAAGGCATATGAAATAATTTAGGATAAAATTAATATCTCAGTTCTGATGAAGATCCCACTCTTTCTCAGGTATTTAATATTTTGTCAGAGATAATCAGTGTTTCTATCCTTGGGGACAATATTGCATCAAAGAGATGGAGTCATAAAGGTAGTAAAGAAGAATTCTATGGGAGGGAAATTAGAAAGTAGTAGTATAATTTTTTTTTTTTTTTTTTTTTTTTTTTTAGGAGATTAGTCTAAAATCACAAATGAATAATGCATAATTCTGGTCTATAGGAATATCACTAAGTCAATGAAATACTGATTGCATAAAATCTATGCAGTTAATACCCCATATGGGCATCAGGTGTTCAGACCGAACAAAATCTGTAATAGGTTTCATCCAGGAGTCAGGAATAAGTGTGCCCAGTCTAGTCCTCTAGAATCCTGTAATTCCACTTAAGTTCCTCTCCTGAAATGTTACCCATATACTTTGTGCATTTCTTCCTTTGCCTCAAAACTGTTGCTTAATGTATAGTCAAATTCTAGTAGTATATGGTCACTCTTGCCTAATGGTGCTTCATGTGTGATGTTTGCCACTTCATTTCCCATTCTGTTGAATAAGAGGTCCAGTATCGCCGGTCTATCCTCTCGCCTCATTCTAGCTGGTTTCTCTGTGTGTCAAGAGAGAGAGATTTATCAGCTAATGGAGTTGGGAGGGAAGAAATTTGGTAAGAAATGGGGCAAGATGATTTTCTAAAAAGGGGCAGAGCCATGGAAGGGGAGTGATCTTGACAGACCAGAATGATGATGGAAAAAAAAAAAAAAAAAAAAAAAAAAATATATGACCTAACAAAGAAGTCCTGGATAAGCATGAACAAAGAATACTGACAATATATGAAAGAAGCGACAGTTAGCACAAGATCTAACCAAGAAACAGAGGGTAATGAGGAAATGCACACTGATGAGAAAATATAAAAAGGAAAATATAGACCTTCAGACTGGTATTCTAAATCATCACAGTTGACAGGGCATACAGAATATACATAATCCTTAACCTGCACAATAATGATCTTCACAGATTTTTTCTGGGTGATGTCAATTTCAATCTGTTTTGGGAAAAACTTCATGCTTACAGGGTTAAAGCTATCTTATTTAATAAGTCTACTACAGCAACACCAATGCATTTTGTTCTTGCTAATAATAAATGGTTTTATTCAGATTAGTACAAGATTTCATGCTGAAGGGATTACAATACACTTATAAGTAAATGAGTGTGTATTAGGACTGAAAGTGAGCTCTAATGAACACAGCATAGCAAACATCAAGCAAGAACCATAAGTGAAAAAGAGAAAGTAAATTTTATTTCTATACTGTGAAGTGATACTAATAGAAAGAATTGGGGGAAAAAATCAGGACAGTGCACTCCTCTGTTGATGGACTAATCTTGAAAATTGGAGTTAATGGATAGATAAAACTAAGGAAAGAAATCCTGACACTGTATCCCATGAGGTCTGAAATGAGGTCACTAAATATAATATGTACATATTTACCTAGTTTTACCTAGCTGTATTATATGGGAAGAGGAGCTATGCTCATGGTGACCCATTTTTGTATCTTGCAAGATCAAGTTTGTTCTTAAATTCTTGTATTGTGTTTGCACACACTATTTTTTCATCCAATTTGGTCCATATATCTATCACTCTGTGTGGGAAGCTGTTCTTTTTCAGGTCTCTTCTGTATGCATGTATTTACCTAGTTGTATTTTACGGGAAGGGGAGCTATGCTCGTGAGGTCCCGTCTTCATATCTCATTTTATCTAAACTATTTTTAAATTCATGTATTGTTTTTGCACACACCACTTTCTCATCTAACTTGTTCCAACTGTCTATTGCTCTGTGAGGAAAGCTGTTCTTTTTCAAATCTCTTCTATAGTTGTCTTTTTTTATTTTCTTTCCGTGTCCTCTTGTATTTCTGTCATCCCATTTTATCAGATTCTCTCTATCAGTAATTTCTATGCCTTTCATGATTCTGTAAATAGCTATCAAATCTCCTCTCTCTCTTCTTTGCTCTAGTGTCTGTAGTTTAAGTTTTTGTAGTCTCTCTTCATATGATAGTTTTGAGAGTGTTGGTGCCAGTTTAGTAATTGCTCTTTGTATTCTTTCAAGTTTTTTTATACATTTTTTTGTACTTGGTGACCATATCGTTGCTGCATATTCCAATCTTGGTCTTATCAGGGTGACTAGGATTTTCCTCACCATTTCTTCATCCAGGTATGTAAATGCCACTTTGATTGTTCTTATTAAATTATAAGTTTCTCCAAAAATCTTATTTATATGTTTCTCAGGTGACATATTATTCATAACAATGACTCCCAGGTCCCTCTCATTTTCTACTCTTTTTGTTCCTTCTTCTCCCAAATTATATGATCCTGTTATTCTGTTTTTGCTTTTTCCAAATTCCATTATACTACACTTTTTTGTATTGAACTCCATCTCCCACTTCCTACTCCATTCTTGTACTTTATTTAGATCTCTCTGTAGTGATTCACAATCTTCTTCAGTTTTCACTCTTTTCAGTAATTTTGCATCATCTGCAAAGAAGCTCATATAGCTTTCAATTCCTTCATCCATATCATTAATATATATAGCAAACATTATTGGGGCCAGAACTGTTCCCTGCGGGACACCGCTTATTACTTCATTCCATTTTGAGTGCTGATCTCTTATCACTACTCTCATTTTTCTTTCTTGCAAAAAGTCTTCCATCCAATTTAGCAATTTACCTTGTATTCCTCCTTCATATTCTAATTTCTTAAGCAACTTCTTATGTGGTACTTTGTCAAAAGCTTTTTTTAGGTCTAGAAATGCACAATCAGCCCATCCATCTCTTTCTTGTATTATATCTATTAGCCTTGAATAGAAACATATTAAATTGGTGACGCATGATCGTCCTTGTCTGAATCCAAATTGCCTTGGATTTAGTACGTTGTTTTTTTCCAAGTATTTTACCCATCTACTTTTGATAATTCTTTCACATATTTTTGCTATTGTACTTGTTAGAGAGACTGGTCTATAGTTGGTAGGTTCTTCTTTATTTCCTCCTTTATATATAGGTACTACATTTGCTTTTTTCCAATCTTCTGGAACTTTTCCTTCTTTTAAGGAACTGCTTATTATGCTATGTATTTTGTCTGCCAGTTCATTCCTACATTCTTTCAGAATCCAGTTTGCTATTTCATCTGGCCCATGCGATTTTCTGACATCAAAATTACCCAAGTGTGTCAATATTTCATTCTTCGTTACTTCTATTTCTTCCATAGGGGGGACTTTTTCCTTCCACTCAATCTCTTCAGGTTGTATATTTTCCCTTGTAAACACTGATTTAAAATGTTTGTTCATAATTTCTGCCATTTCCATTTCCTCAGTGTATTCAACTCCCCCTTGTCTTAATTTCTCCAAGTCTTGTTTGTTTTTCAGTTTATTGTTTACAAATCTGTAGAATAGTTTTGGTTGATCTTTACACTTTTCTATAACATCTTTTTCATATTTTCTTTTTTCCTCTCTGCACTTTTGTACATATTCATTTCTATAACCAGTATATATTTTCCATTTTTCAGGTCTTCTGTCTTTTTTCCATCCGGTCCAGGCTTTGTCTCTTTTGTCTTTTAACTCCCTACAACTTTTGTTGTACCAGCATTTTACATATTCTTTTTCTTGTTTTTGTCTTGGGACATACTTTTCCACTCCTTCTTTGTAAATTTTTGTCAAAATATTCCATTTCTCTTCCACTGATGTTTCTTCTTTGTATATTTCTTCCCAGTTTTCTTGTTGGAAGAATTCTCTTATTTTATCAAAGTTTGTTTTTTCATACATCATTCTTCCTTTTCTATATTGTTCATTTCTTTTCATATATTTTTCTTCATTAAGTTCCAGTTCAATCAATATGTGGTCACTTTTACCTATTGGTGTTTTATATTCAATCTTGTCCACTATTCTAGGTTCAGATGTAATTATTAAGTCTAGCCTCGATGGTTCTTCTTCATTTCTATACCTAGTGTTCTCTTGTATCCATTGTGTCATTGAATGGTCAGTAATCATCTCAAGTAGAGCATTTCCCCATGAGTCATCACCACTCTTTACTGTCATTTCTTCCCAGCAGATTTCTTTGCAATTAAAGTCGCCCATCATAACTATTCTTCCTCCGTCTTCCATTATTTTAGTTAATGCTATCTTTGTGTCCTCTAACATACTTTTATGTTCATTCTCCTCCCATGAGGCTGTTTTCGGAGGCACATAGTTGATCACAAATTTTCTGCTCTTCTTATCTCGGTCTTCCACTTCTATCATAATCATCTCTACTGTATTCTTTCCATATATGACACCTTTCACGTTTATATCCTTCTTTGTCAGGAACATAACTCCACCCCCTTGTTTTTTCTCTCTGTTTCTAATCCAATAATTGTATGTATCATGTCCTACACTGTTGGGTGGTAGTGGGCCTTTTAATTTTGTTTCTACAATTCCCATTATGTCCGGTTCTTTTTCTTTCAAATAATCATTCAGTTCATTCAATCCTGTTATCAATCCATCTATATTTGTGTAAGACACTCTTAGTTTTCTGCCACTTCCATTGTGTTCTCTGTTTCCCTTATGTTTTTCTTTAGTATGTCGAACTTCTTTATTTTCATGTTCACTACTCTCCAATAGAATCTCTCTTTCTCTGACTCCGTTCTTTCCTCGTTTTTTGCCTTAGCTTCAATTCTTTTCTGCTTTTCTGCCTCTCTTTCCTCCTTATTCATTTCTCTTTTTATCCATACCTTTTTATATTGATCATTTGTTGCTAGTTTCCCTGTCTTGGATAGAATTTTCTCTGCCGTTGTTTGTGACCTGAATTTAATCTTAATTGGTCTGGTCTTATCTGTACTATATTTTCCGAGTCTGAATTTTTCCTCAATTTCCTTTATAATTTCTGGTTCATCTTCCTGGACTAATTTTAATAAACTGCTTACCCTTTCATTTTCCTCCTTGATTCTTGCGGTTCTATCTGGGTTATGTTTCTCTTCCATTCCTAATATAATTATACATTTCTTTTTGTCAGCTAATTCTCTTACTATATTCTCCTTCTGTCTCATCACTTTAATAACTGAGTCTTCATTATGTTCTTTCAATTGCTGTTTGACTATGTCAGTGAATGAAACCTTATTCCCTTCTTGAGTTATTCTCCAATTTTTAGCTTCTGTAGCTATTTTCTCACTGTTTTCATTACTATTCTTCTTCAATTTCTCATTCTCCTCCTTTACATTTCCTAACTGTCTTTTTAGGTCCTCTACTTCTTCAGTTAAGTTTCTGTTAGCCTTCTCTAGTTGTTCCAATCTTTCAATTCTTTGGAGAATGGAGCCTACATTACCTAACTTACGTTCCAAGTCCTCGATCACCTTATCAACTCTCTCCTCTAGTCTTATCAGTCTGGGGGGGGTTGTGTCCCCCCCACCCTCTTTAAATCCCTGGAACATATTCTCGTCACTTTCTACTGTATTTCTCCTCTCTATACTTCTAATCTTTACATTTTTATTTGCCATTTCGTCATCCGGTGGTCGTTTCATGTTGACCTTCCGCCCGTCTGCCTGGGCCAAGTCCTCCACATCCTCATTACCTTCCATTTCCCCAGTAATCCCTCCCCCTCTCCTCTTTCCTTACTTTCCCACTACCTCACGAGCAATTCCCCCCCCCTGCAAATACAAAAAGGCACTTCTCTTTGCGTTGGTATCCTCAATCTGCACTTTTCTTCAGAGCGTTCGTCAAGCCGTCCGTTCGTTGAAAGTGTGTGTGTGTGTGTGTGTGTATATATATATATATATATATATTATATATATTATATATAATATATATATGTATATATTATATATATATTGTATACTTAGGGCACAGGTTTTCTTTTATACACACTGAATTGAACACCACAACATTTTCAGTTATTAATTTTTTTCTTAATATTTTCAAGTTTCCTCATTAAAGTTCTAATATTGGGAGGATGAGCAGAAACGAACTTTCCAAAGTTCTCCATTTTAATTATTTGACGTTTCGACTGCAAAGAGTCATTATCAAGTTACAAGAACAGTTAAGGCAACACAATCTACAGTTACGTTACATGGTCACAGGAAAAATTAGAATGCTACAGTCTTAGGTCAAGCGTGATCTTTAAACCTCCGATGACCTGACCCTGGAAGACTTTCTCAGAGCTTGAGGAGGGGGAGGGGAAGGGGGAGGGAGAGGTGAAGGGGGGAGAGTAGGAGTCGGAGTAAGGTGAGGTGAAGTAGCGTGCCTAGCATACATAGGGAGGTTATGAACAACATGTCACGTGGATGTATTAAATAAAGAAATAGCAGACAACAAATTAGCCTGTACATTGATTGAAAATATTAAGAAGAAAATTAATAACTGTGAAAATGCTGTGGTGTTCAATTCAGTGTGTATAAAAGAAAACCTGCGCCCTAAGTATACAATTCTTTGCCTGCACGACTGTGCAGTACAGCAGAATAACTTCACCTTAGATTTCCGGAGGAAATTGGTTGAAGAACAGTCCCAGCACAAGAAGTTACAGTTGCAGTCCTTACGTGAAGAATTAGTAAAGGCTACCACTCTTTATGATTCCTCGTCCGTGAGTCTCGACCTGAAGCAGCAAACGATGGCCGCGCTTGACAACCTTGTGGCCTCCCATTTTCAAGTGGGGCAAACTCGTATCCTGAAGAAGTTGATCCGGCTTTATGGTGGTTCCTTGGCCATCCCTAAGCCGTCAGATAGCTTTGTGAATCTCTCGAGTGTTGTTCTTTCTGATGCGCAAGTGGAGTTTTTAAATTTAGGAATTAATTGTCACATTTCTCCGAAATTGAACAGTGTCAACAAAAAGACAAAACTTGCATCATTGTATGATAATCTATGTAAATTAGAACGTGAAGGTAAAATCTCTATCAACCCTGACCTTCAAGAGAACTTGCAAGCAGAGAGCACTAAGAAGAGACACCGTCCTTCTCAGGGTATTTTGTCCCCTCGCCTTCGCGAGGCCGCACAGCAGCTCCGTGACAATGAGCACATTATTATTCGCAAAGCGGATAAGTCTAATACCTTTGTGATCCTAGATCGTGACTGTTACTTGGATAAGTGTAATAATCTTTTAGGAGACCCCTCTAAATTCAAACTTTTGTCTCGTAACCCCACTGTTAATCTTAAGTCTAAGGTTAATTCACTTATTCACGCTGCTAATGCGGTCATTGGTGACCTTAAATTTGATTCCATTACTGGTGATTTTGCCCCCGGCTATTTTTACGGGAATGTTAAAACCCACAAGGAAGGTAACCCCTTAAGACCTATCATCTCTCAAATACCTACCCCCACTTATTCCCTAGCTAAACGCTTAAATCAGATTATCACCCCTTACATCCCCACCACTCATTCCCTTAAATCTACTGATGAATTTGTTGACATTTTAAGATGTAACAAGCCCTCGGGCATTTTAGCCTCTCTGGACGCTGAGAGTCTCTTTTCCCATGTCCCCTTGATTAGAACTATTGACATCATCTTAAATTACACCTACCGCCATCCAGTGCTCCCTCCCCCCAAACTTTCTGAGCCTATCTTGAAAGACATGCTCATGGCTTGTACATCAGAAGCCCCTTTTAAATGCCCTTTAGGTAATTTGTATATTCAGACTGACGGGGTTGCCATGGGGTCCCCCCTGGGGGTTTTATTTGCTCAAGCCTTCATGGCCCATGTTGAGGAAGAAGTAATTAGCAACCTCCCTATTAAACCCTCTTTGTACCGCAGGTATATAGACGATATTTTTGTGTGTGTCAATGACATGCGTTTACTTGAAGAACTTAGATCGAACCTCCAGGAAGTTTCAGGTTTAAAATTTTCTGTTGAGTTAAACGATAACAACAAACTCCCGTTTCTTGATGTTATGGTGGACGCGTCTTCTGACAACTTCATCACTTCTGTTTTCCGCAAGCCCACCAATGCTGGGAAATGCATGAACGGTGAGAGTGAATGAACGGTGAGAGTGAATGTACGGCTGAGTACAAAAGAGGTGTTATTAAAGCCTACGTGCGACGGGCGATTAAGGTTTGCTCGTCCTGGCATTCACTCCACTCAGAACTACAACACCTACGCCAGCTGTCAGTGAATAACGGTTATTCCAACACAGACTTTGACATTACCAATAAAATGCTTGACAGTATTGTATAACCATCCCCTCCCCACAATAATATCATCAAAGTTTTTTATAAGAATATCTTCAACAGCCCTTACCGTGAGGATGAGAAATGCATTAAAGACATTGTTTTTTCGAAATTGTAAACCGGTGGATGAAAATGATGTCTTGAGCTTGGTGATATTTTATAAAAAAAAAAAAAACCTGCACTAGTTCCCTGGCACTTCTGGGATGCTGTCAAAAACTAACGTAGTCTATCAGTTCAAATGCATTACTGGAGACTGTGAGCTCTTTCCTCGTAGCTATGTTGGTCATACGACATGCAGCCTTAGCAGACGTTTAACTCTCCACCTCCAACAGGGAGCCATTAAAAATCATTTTGTACAGTTTCACAAGTCTGTGTTGGATAGAGCAACCATTGTTCATAACACTGAAGTGCTAGCCCAGTGTAATAACATTAAGGAACTAAAAATGTTAGAGGCTGTGTATATAAGAGAATTGTCTCCTGTGAGCTCTTTCCTCGTAGCTATGTTGGTCATATGACATGCAGCCTTAGCAGACGTTTAACTCTCCACCTCCAACAGGGAGCCATTAAAAATCATTTTGTACAGTTTCACAAGTCTGTGTTGGATAGAGCAACCATTGTTCATAACACTGAAGTGCTAGCCCAGTGTAATAACATTAAGGAACTAAAAATGTTAGAGGCTGTGTATATAAGAGAATTGTCTCCTGTGATCAATGTACAGGCTAATTTGTTGTCTGCTATTTCTTTATTTAATACGTCCACGCAACATGTTGTACATAACCTCCCTATGTATGCTAGACACACTACTTCACCTCACCTTACTCCGACTCCTACTCTCCCCCCCTCACCTCTCCCTCCCCCTCCTCAAGCTCTGAGAAAGTCTTCCAGGGTCAGGTCATCGGAGGTTTAAAGATCGCGCTTGACCTAAGACTGTAGCATTCTAATTTTTCCTGTGACCATGTAACGTATCTGTAGATTGTGTTGCCTTAACTGTTCTTGTAACTTGATAATGACTCTCTGCAGTTGAAACGTCAAATAATGAAAATAGAGAACTTTGGAAAGTTCGTTTCCGCTCATCCTCCCAATATTAGAACTTTAGTGAGGAAACTTGAAAATATTAAGAAGAAAATTAATAACTGTGAAAATGCTGTGGTGTTCAATTCAGTGTATATATATATATATATGTATATACAGGCACTCCTCGTTTAACGACCTACTCGGTTAACGACAACTCGGAGTAACGACGGGCTTTCTGACAGACCAATATTCGTTTAACGTAAATCTCCCGAAGTTACGACGTCGTGTACGATAATTAAGTTGGCTGAGGCAAATTTGTATAATGTTATAAATAAACTTGTACGGTGGATATTAGCTGTGAGGTAAAGTGTTCCGACGCTTAGGTCTACATTACCATCCTGCAAGCTGGAAAAACTACCTGGGGTACAATATATACTGGTAGTGGTAAATTTTGTGGGCGGAAATGAAAGTAAAAAATACCATGCTACAAGAAAATATGCTAATGAACGAAGTCGGTAGCATAGGATCGGGACGCCATCTTGTCGTCTGCCAACGTCACTCACGACGACGACACCAAGGACGAGCTGGATGACATTTAATTTGCAGGTAATGATTTATCAAACACAGGTTAGGTTAGGCGAATTTATCATCCTTTCATTTCCTCGACATCGGCATCTATCATAACAAACATGGTGTACCATTCGTCCGACATGACTTCGTTACTTGCGAAATTTGTTTTAGCACCTTTTTTTTTATTTCCGCTCAAAAAATTGCATATTACGTTGATACATTATAATTTACAAAATTAATAATTAATTTTCTATTGCTATATTGCGCCCTTGGTCGAAACTAAAAAAATACCCCGGTATTCAATATGGAATGTCAGCATACGCGGATTTGGTCATATACGGTAATTTCGGGAACATAACCACCGTAAATAAACAGTAAATAACGCTTTAATGTACTGTATAAAAGAGGGAAATACACAAAAATAAAGATACATGTATTGCTGGACATTGTACATACAGTACATGTACGTATATGTATACACTTTCGCTTAACGACCAATTCGGTTAAAGACGGCGCGCTGGTCCCAATTGTCGTCGTTAAACGAGGCGTGGTATATATATATATATATATATATATATATATATATATATATATATATATATGTATATATATATGTATATATATATATGTATATATATATATATATATATACACACACACACACACACACACTTTTGTCGGATGAACGGCGAGGATTAGAGTTCTGAAGACAAAGTGAAATTTTCGTGGACCTCAACGCAAAGGAAGTACCTATTGTATTTACAGGGAAGGGGATAACTTGTGGTGTCATGGGAAAGTGAGGAAAAAGGAAAAGGGGAGGGATTACTGAGGGAAATGGAAGGAAATGAGGAGGGTGAAGACTTGGTCCAAGAGGCCAGACGTCTTGCAAACAAACGGAGGACTGATGATTCTGGTGATGGGATTAGCAAAAATGTACAGATTAGAAATATAGATAAGAGCAGCACAATGGAAGGTGAGGATAATAATTTCCAGGGATTTAATGAGGGTGGGGGGGATACCAACCTCCTCCGATTGACAAGACTAGAGGAGAAACTTGATAAGATGATCGAACATTGGGAAGACAGGTTCAGTAACGTAACCAACATTGCGCAGAGAGTTGAAAAGTTGGAAGAACTAGAGAAGGCGAACAAAAATTTAACTAATGAAATAGAAGAATTAAAAAGACAGTTAAAAGAAGTAAAAGAGGAGAATGAAGAATTAAAGAATAATAAAAACAATAAAGAGGCCATAGCAAAAGAAGCACAGGGTTGGAAAAAAATCCAGGAAAACAGTAAAGTTGCATTTACTTACATAATTAAACAGCAAATGAAAGAACAAACTGAAGACTCAGTTATCAAAGTGATGAGACAGAAGGAGAATATAGTAAGAGACTTAGCAGATAAAAAGAAATGTATAATTATATTGGGAATGGAAGAGAAACATAACCTAGATAGAACTTCAAGAATCAGTGAGGAAAAAGAAAAAGTAAGCAGCTTACTAGAATTAGTTCAGGAAGATGAACCTGAAATCATGAAACAAATCGAAGAGATGTTTAGGCTCGGAAAATATAGTACAGATAAGACCAGACCAATTAAGATTAAATTCAGGTCACAAACAACAGCAGAGAATATCTTAGCAAAAACAGGGAAGCTAGCAGCAAGTGAACAATATAAAAAGGTATGGATAAAGAGAAATGAATAAAGAGGAAAGAGAGGGAGAAAAAATTAAAAGGAAAGAAGCTAAAGAAAAAAACAAGACCAGAACGGAGTCAGAAAAAGAAGAATTCTACTGGAGAGTAGAGAATATGAAATTGAGGAAATGGACCATAACAGAAACAAAAAAGAAACAGAGAATACAATGGAAATAACAGAAAGTTAAGAGTGTCCTACACAAATATAGATGGATTAATAACAGGACTGAATGAACTGAAAGAGTATCTGAAGGAAAAAGAATGGGACATAATGGGAATTGTAGACAAAATTATAAGGTCCACTACCACCCAACAGCATAGGACACAATGCATATAATTATTGGAATAGAAACAGAGATAAAAAAAATGGGGGTGGAGTTATGTTCCTCACTAAGAAGAATATAAACGTGAAGAGTGTCACATATGGAAAGAATACAGTAGAGCTGATTATGATAGAAGTAGAAGACAGAGATAAGAGCAGAAAGTTTGTAATAAACTACGTGCCCTCAAAAACAGCCTCGTGGGAAGAGAGTGAACATAAAAGTGTGTTAGAAGACACAAGAATAACATCAAACAAGATAATGGAAGATGGAGGAAGAATAGTTATGATGGGCGACTTTAATTGCAAAGAAATCTGCTGGGAAGAGATGACAGTAAAGGGTGGAGAAGACTCATGGGGAAATGTTCTACTTGAGATGATTATTGACCACACAATGGATCCAAGAGAACACTAGGTATAGAAATGAAGAACCATCGAGACTAAACCTAATAATCACATCAGAACCTGAAATAGTGGAAAAGATAGAATACCAGGCACCAATAAGTAAAAGTGACCAAATATTGATAGAACTAGAACTAAATGAGAAAAAATACATGAAAAGAAATGAACAATATAGAAAAGGAAGATTGATGTATGAAAAAACAAATTTTGATAAAATAAGAAAATTCTTTCAAAATGAAAACTGGGAAAGAATACACAAAGAAGATACAACAGTAGAAGAGAAATTGAATACTTAGACAAAATTTATAAAAAAGGAGAGGAAAAGTATGTCCCAAGACAAAAACAAGTAAAAGAATATGTAAAGTGCTGGTACGACAAAAGTTGTAGGGAGTTAAAAGGCATAAGAGATAAAGCTTGGACCAAATGGAAGAAATACAAAAGACCTGAAAAATGGAAAATATATACTTGTTATAGAAATGAATATGTACAAGCATGCAGAGAGGAAAAGAGAAAATATGAAAAAGATGTTATAGAAAAATGTAAAGATCAACCAAAACTATTCTACAGATTTGTAAACAACAAACTGAAAAACAAACAAGATTTGGAGAAATTAAGACAAGGAGTTGAATACACAGAGGAAATAGAAATGGCAGAAATTATGAACAGGCATTTTAAATCAGTGTTTACAAGGGAGAATATACAACCGGAAGAGATTGAATGGAAGGAGAAAGTCCCCCCTATGAAAGAAATAGAAGTAACAAAGAATGAAATAATGAAACACTTGAGTAATCTTGATGTTAGAAAATCGCATGGACCAGATGAAATAGCAAACTGGATTTTGAGAGAATGCAGAAATGAACTGGCAGACAAAATACATAGCATAATAAATAGTTCCTTGAAAGAAGGAAAAGTTCCAGAAGATTGGAAAAAAGCATATATAGTACCTATATATAAAGGGGGAAATAAAGAAGACCCTACCAACTATAGACCAGCCTCTCTAACAAGTACAATGGCAAAAATTTGTGAAAGAATGATCAAAAGTAAATGGGTAAAATATTTAGAAAAAAACAGCATGCTAAATCCAAGGCAATTTGGATTCAGACAAGGACGATCATGCGTCACTAATTTAATATGTTTCTATTCAAGGCTAATAGATATAATACAAGAAAGAGATGGATGGGCTGATTGTGCATTTCTAGGCCTAAAAAAAGCTTTTGACAAAGTACCACATAAGAAGTTGCTTAAGAAATTAGAAACTGAAGGAGGAATACAGGGCAAACTGCTTAAATGGATGGAACACTTTTTGCAAGAAAGAAAAATGAGAGTAGTGATGAGAGACAAACACTCAAAATGGGATGACATAATAAGCGGTGTTCCACAAGGAACAGTTCTGGCCCCAATAATGTTTGCTATATATATTAATTATATGGATGAAGAAATTGAAAGTTATATGAGCTTCTTTGCAGATGATGCAAAACTATTAAAAAAAGTGAACACGGAATAAGATTGTGAGTCACTACAGAGTGATCTAAATAAAGTATGGGAATGGAGTAGGAAGTGGGAGATGGAGTTCAATACTAAAAAGTGTAGTATAATGGAATTTGGAAAAAGCAAAAACAGAATAACAGGATCATATAAATTGGGAGAAGGAATAAAAAAAAAGTAGAAAATGAGAAGGACCTGGGAGTCATTGTTATGAATAATATGTCACCTGAGAAACATATAAATAAGACTTTTGGAGAAACTTATCATTTAATAAGAACAATCAAAGTGGCATTTACATACCTGGATGAAGAAATGGTGAAGAAAATTCTAACCACTCTGATAAGACCAAAATTGGAATATGCAGCAACGATGTGGTCACCAAGTACAAAAAAATGTATAACAAAACTTGAAAGAATACAAAGAGCAATTACAAAATTGGCACCAACACTCTCAAAACTATCATATGAAGAGAGACTAGCAAAACTTGAGCTACAGACACTAGAGCAAAGACGAGAGAGAGGAGATTTGATAGCTATTTACAGAATCATGAAAGGCATAGAAATTATTGATAGAGAGAATCTGATAAAATGGGATGACAGAATACAAGAGGGCACGGAAAGAAAATCAAGAAAGACAGCTATAGAAGAGATCTGAAAAAGAACAGCTTTCCTCACAGAGTAATAGACAGTTGGAACAAGTTAGATGAGAAAGTGGTGTGTGCAAAAACAATACATGAATTTAAAAATAGTTTAGATAAAATGAGATATGAAGACGGGACACCACGAACATAGCTCCCCTTCCCGTAAAATACAACTAGGTAAATACACCAACTAAAATGGATGGAGGACTTCCTGACTGGAAGAAAGATGAGAGTAGTACTCAGAGAAAAATATTCAGATTGGAAAGAGGTGATCAGTGGAGTACCACAAGGATCTGTACTGGCTCCAATAATGTTTGCTATCTATATGAATGATATGGACGAGGGCGTGAACTGTTACATGAGCTTCTTTGCTGATGATGCCAAACTGTTAAGGAAAGTAGAAACTGATAAGGACTATGAAGCACTGCAAGAAGATCTGAATAGGGTATGGAACTGGAGTCAGAAATGGGAAGTGGATTTAAATACTAAGAAGTGTAGCATAATGGAGTTTGGAAAAAGCAAAAACAGAATATCAAGAAAATATACAATTGGAACCAAGGAAGTAAAGAAAGTAGGATCCGAAAAAGACTTGGGAGTTATTATCACAAACGACTTGGCCTATGATACACAGATTAACAAAATTGTCGGGGAGACTTACAACTTGCTAAGATCAATAAAAGTGGCTTTTGCTTACCTGGACGAAGACATGTTAAAAAAAGTTACATTGATAAGGCCTAGACTAGAGTATGCGGCGACATTGTGGTCCCCCAGTACCAAAAAGAACATAAAGAAAATAGAAAGAATCCAAAGAGCAGCTACAAAAATGGCACCTGCACTTGCAAACCTATCATACGAGGAGAGATTGGCTAAACTGGAGCTACCGACACTGGAGCAAAGAAGAGAGAGAGGAGACCTACTGACCATCTACAGAATCATGAAAGGCACAGAGATACTTGATAGAGAAGAATTACTAAACTGGGACAAGAGAAACACAAGAGGACATGGAAGGAAATTAAGAAAACATAGCTATAGAAGAGAACTGAAGATAACAGTTTTCCACATAAGAGTTTTAGACACTTGGAACAAACTGGATAATGAAATAGTAAGCGCAAAAACCATTCACGAGTTTAAAAGCAAACTAGACACTGAGAGATACAATGGCGGGACAACACGAGCATAGCTCCCCTTCCTGCAAAATACAACTAGGTAAAATACAACTAGGTAAATACACACACACGACAGTTGAAGTGACAGCAAAGATTGGAACTCCTGAAAAAACTACAATTTACACGGATCTAAACGACAAGGGAGTACCTTTGTTGTATTAGTGGGGAAGGGGAAAGCTCATGGTGTAGTGGGAAGGTGAAGAAAAAGAAGGGGAGGAATTAGTGAGGAAAATGGATGAAAATGATGAGACGAACGGGCTCTATCGGACATCAGAAGGAACATAAGAACACATAATGGAAGACTGCATTATACACAATCATGCACGCAAACAACACAACATACACTCTATAAAGGATTTGTGGGAAAACCCAGTTTCGGCTGTGGCATTCCTTGGGGAGACGGGACTGCTCAGACAGACAGTCTAGGGAATGACAACAACATAAGAACATAAGAATAAAGGAGACTGCAAGAGACCATAAGGCCTACACTAGGCAGCTCCGTATCCATCACCACCTGTCATCCCCATCCATAAAGTTGTCTAATAATTTTTTAAAACAACTAATAGTTTCAGCACTTACTACATGGTTACTAAGATTATTCCATTCATCGATCACCCTATTAGTAAATCAATTCTTGCCTATTTCCTTCTTAAATCTAAATTTGTCCAGTTTATACCCATTACTGTGAGTCCTGCCCTGCTGTTTTATTATGATGACCTTGTTTGCATCACCCTTGTTAGCCTTTGATCCACTTGAACACTTCTATTAGATCACCCCGCACTGTGTGTCTTTCCAGAGAGTGTAAGTTTAGGTGCCTAAGCCTCTCTTCGTAAGGCAAATTTCCGAGTCCATGTATCATTTTGGTCATTCTTCTCTGTACTGATTCTAGTGAATTTATGTCCATTCTGTAGTACGGAGACCAAAACTGTACCACATAGTCAAGGATGGATCTATCGCCAGATAGAGTTTAATAATTACCTCTGCACTTCTATTCATTACCGTCCTAGCAATGAAGCCAAATATTCTGTTAGCTTTATTTCTGGCGCTAATGCACTGCTTCCTGGTTTTAAGGTCCGGACTCACCAGAACTTCCAAGTCCCTCTCGCACTCAGATTTTTCTAAAAATGTTTTATCTAAGATGTCTATTTTCGAGGTTGTGTAGCCCTACGTTAAACATGCTACACTTAAAGATATTGAAGTTCATTTGCCATTTCACTGACCATGTTAACAATTTATCATGATCATCCTGCAGAATCTCTGCGTCATCTCCAACCCTGTGCTTCTTTTGCTATGGACTCTTTACTCTTCTTCTTTAATTCCTCATTCTCATCTTTTACTTCTTTTAAACAAAAGGGCTGCAGACGATGCAGGTGAAGTAAAAAATATCAGTAAAGGCATTGAAATTAGAAATATAGATAAGAAAAACACAATAGAAAGTGGAGCTAATCATTTCCATGGATTTAATAAGGGAGGGGATGACGACCTCCCCCGATTGGCAAGTCTAGAGGAAAAACTAGAACATAAACAGTGGGAGGTTAGGTTCAGCCAACTTACACAGATTACACAAAGAGTTGATTAATTGGAAGAACTAAAGGAGAACCAAAACGTAAATAAAGAAATAGAAGAATTAAAAAGACAGTTAAAAGAAGTAAAAGATGAGAATGAGGAATTAAAGAAGAAGAATAAAGAGAATAAAGAGTCTATAGCAAAAGAAGCACAGGGTTGGAGAAAAGTCCAAGAGAACAAAATTGAATTTAGAGATAGAGTGCCACAACAGATGAAAGAACAAACTAAGGACACAGTTATTAAAGTGATGAGGGAGAAGGAAAATATAATAGGAGACTTAGCGGATAAAAAGAATTGTATAATTATATTAGGGATGGAAGAGAAGCATAATCCAAATAGGACTACAAGAGTAAAAGAGGAGAATGAAAGGGGAAACAAGATATTAGTAGTTCAAGAGGATGAACAAGAAACAGGGAAAGAAATTGAAGAAATATATAGAATAGGGAAATACAATACAGACGCTCCTCTACTTACGTTCATTCGTTTTACGTTTTTTCGATTTTACGTTTGAACTGACTGTAAAAAAAAATTGTAATTTTTTTTTTTGAGTGAATTTTTTAGTTTAGCGCGTTCTCCGTAGTTCAAATGATACTTACGCATGACGCTGCGTCCATTGTTTACATGGCACAAACGACAGGCTGAGCATGCCTTGCCTCCTCCTCCTCCTTCTCCACCATCTCAATTTATGTTGCTTGAATGTAATTTATTTGAAATTAATGTTATTATTTTATAATGTTATGTTTATAATTAATGATTTAGGAGTGTTTTATAAGATACGGTAATATGATTTATGGATGTATAGTACAGTAACAACTTACGTTCATTTTCACGTTACGTTCGGCCGTTTGGAACGTAACTAAAACGTAAGTTGAGGAGCGTCTGTACAGATAAGACCAGACCAATTAAGGTTAAATTCAGGTTACAAAAGACAGCAGAGAATATCTTCGCAAAAACAGGGAAACTAGCAAAAAGCGATCAATAACAGGTATGGATATAAAGAGAGATGAATGAAGAGGAAAGAGAGGATGAGAAAACAAAAAGAGAACAAAGAGAAATTCTATTACAAAGGATTACAAAGGCGGAGCATGCTGACAGGAGACCTTTTGGTCCATATCTAAGTTGGACGCGAAAAAAATCGTAACATAAAACATAACATATACCAAGGCTTTTTCCCCCTTACAAGGGAGGTAGCCAAAAAGGAAAAGGCATAAAATCATTCCCACCCAATTCCATCCCTGAATACACTCCACACCCCTCTACCCTCCCTCTTATCTTAGCACCTCCTGGATGACGGGTCATCCCTGCACCTTGTCCACTGCCCTGGGTCAGAAGTAGTGTCGCAAGACACAGCACATCCACAGCAAGGCCGCTTCATTAAATCGGCGACCCCCCTCTCCGTCCCCCCATGCATAAAAGGAGAAGACGGTGAGAAATCCCATTGGACTGCATCAAATTTTGCTCACAGATACTACCTCACCCCCCATCCCCCCGTCCATTCCACCTCATGCATCACATCATCATCCATATACAACCATTCTCCATTCACCCGTCTTCTTTCCTCTCCCGTCCTTCCTCAACAGACATTCCCCTCTTCCCCAAAGCCCCCTTCACCCCATCCATCCACCTCATTCTAGGACGTCCCCTCATGTTCACTCCCTCCACATCTGCCTTCCATACCTCTTTCACTAGTCTTTCTTCACTCATTCTTTCCATGTGTCCAAACCATCCTATTACTCTTTCATCAACCCTATCTCCCAACTCCCTTTCCACCCCCGTTCTTCTCCACACCTAATTTCTCACTCTATCTAGCCTAGTAACCCCTATCATACTTCTCAGACACCTCATCTCAAACACATTCAAACTCCTTCTCTCTTCCTCTCTTATGTTCCATGTTTCTGCCCCATACAGTGCTGTTGGCACAATCACTCCTTCATACAGTCTCCTCTTAGCATCCATTCCCAAATGTCTATTCCTCATTACACTCTAATCCACCAAGGCATTTACTCGCTTCTCTCAATCAACATTCTACCTCCACCTCCACTCCACAAATTAAATAAAAACTATAATAATGTAAATAATAAATAAATGCATAGGTATAGTTAATAAACAAACAGGTAAACAATAATAAATTGGCATATAACTAATAATAAATGAGAATCAAGCAAATAATGATAAACAGACAAATAACAAAAAAATGAACATATAAAAAAAATTATAATCATTACAGCATCTTGCTTTGGTGTTTATCTAAATGATTCTTAAACCTTCGAACTGAACTACATTCCAATGCCTCTGCAGGAAGTTTAACTACATGGTTTGCGAAGTTGTTTCGTCCCACTTTCAAATTAAATCTATTTCCGGACAGTTTGAGACCATTGTTTCTTGTCTGATTCTCATTCAGTGTGAAAATTTTGTCACTTCTGATGTTGTCAATTCCTTTTAAAATCTTAAAGACCTGTATCAATTCACCTCTGAGTCTACGCTTTTTTAGGGAAAACAGATTCATATGTTTTAGTCAATTTTCATATGATTTATTTTTGATAAATGGAATCAGTTTTGTGGCTCGCCGTTGTACTTTTTCCAATCTGTCAATGTTTTTAATGATATTCAGTGACCATATGGAAACAGCATATTCCAAATGTGGACGAACTAATGATTTATATAACTTGTTAATGAGTGATGGACTTTTGAAGTAAAAATTGTGCAATCAGTCCTAGAATCTTATTTGCTTTCTCAGAGGCTGAAATACACTGCTTGGATGATTGGAGATCATAACTGATAATTACGCAGAGATCTTTTTTCCCTATTCACTTTTGTTAACAAATTTCCAAATAACTTGTAATCGTACTTACTGTTATTTTTACCTATGTGCATTACCTTGCATTTACTTGTGTTAAATTTCATCAGCCACTTTTCAGATCATTGCTGTAATATATCTAAATCTTCTTGAATACCTAATTGGTTTAAGTGATCATTTGCCATTCCGCACAGTTTTGTCCAGGGACTATATCATTTATATATACTATGAATAGAAGTGGCCCAAGAACGGATCCCTGAGGAACTCCATTTGTAAAATTTTTCCATCTAGAAGTTTTTCCATTTAAAACAGCTCTCTGTTTTTGAGCATTCAACCAATTACTAGTCCAACTTAATAGGCTACCACTTATTCCGTGTGAAGCTAATTTAGTAAGAAGTCTTTCGTGGGAGACTGTATTAAAAGCTTTTGCAAAGTCTAGATATATTAAATCTATATTGTTTCTTTTGCCATAATTCAAGATAACTGTGTTACAGAATTCAAGTAAGTCACGCAAGAACGTTTCCGTCTGAAACCATACTGGTTATCATTTATCAAATGGTTACTTCCTAAATGATGTTTGGCAGCATCTCTTATGATAGTTTCCATCATTCTTCCTAAGATTGAAGTCAAACTTATAGGCCTATAGTTATTTGGTTTCTTTTTGTCACCTTTTTTGAATATGGGAGTATCGTTAGCTAGCTTCCATTCTCTTGGGACATCTTGTATCATGGATTTCTTGAAAATAATTTCTAATGGAACAATCTCAATAAGTTAGTTTACCTTAGACTTTTCATAGGTTTCTGTTTGGAGTTCACTTTGAGGTGTTTTGTTTACATATACCAAGCTAAAATAATTGTTTGAAATATTACACATTCCTTCATTTGAATATTCAAGATGATCATCAGCAGATAATAGTGGACCAATGTGATTCCTAACAACCTTTTTATCTCAAATGTAATTATAGAACTCTTTGGGATTCTCTCCGGATTTATCAGCGATATTCATTTTGTATTGTCGTTTTCGTTCTTTTTATTGTCTTTTTTAAATCTCTCTGTATTAATACATAACTTTGATAGTCATTAGATGCACCAAGCACTTATACAGTATTTCTTATAAGCCTGTCTCTTTTTAGCAATACTTTTTTAAGTTTCTTTGTCAAGCCATTTTGGGCGAGCCTAATTTGGGGGACGTCTGTCCTTAACCCCTTCGTTACCGACCCGTCAACCTTACGTAAACAAACGTTTCAAACCGTCCCACGAATGGCTGGAGCCTTATGTGTGTAAACACAGACACTTGCCACCACGTGGGTAGAAATAACCCAGAAACCGAGGCCTTGAGAGCCCTCAATACACACAGCTTATAATTGTGTAACGTGCATGTCATGGGGTTAAAAGGAATGTAGGTATGAATCATCTTTGAGAGCGTATTTTGAAATATTTCCCACATCTGATCTACAGGTTTTTTGCTTAATTTTGCTTCCCAATCTGTAAGCTGAAGCTCCTGACGTAGTCCTATGAACTGAGATTTACTGAAATTGGGCACTTTAGAAACACAAGTATCTATTTTAAAATCTTTTAGTAGTTTGAATCTAAGTTGTGATCGCTATTTGCAACAGTTTCACCGACTTCTACATTAGTTATCATGCTTTTGCAGCTAGTGATCAATAGATCGAGAAAGTTTCCATGTCTTGTGGGCTCTTTTACATGCTGAACTAAGTAATTGTCACCAAGAAAATCAATCAAGCGACTACCTATATGGCCATGTTCAAGGGTCATCCAATCGATGTCAATAAAATTGAAATCACCCATTATCAATTTATCCTGGTTGCAGAAACTAGACAGTTCTTGAAATAACAGTTTGTTGTCTGCTAATGATAATGTCTTTGGCCTAGTAGGGAAACAGAAAACATGATGGAAGTAGCAGAAAATTAAAAGTGTCTTACACAAATATAAATGGCTTAATAACAGGCTTGAATGAACTGAATGATTACCTGAAGGAAAAAGAACTGGACATAATGGGAATTGTAGAGACAAAATTGAAAGTCCACTACCACCCAACAGTGTAGGACATGGTGCATATAATTACTGGGTTAGAAACAGAGAGGTAAAACAAGGGGGTGGAGTTATGTTCCTGACTAAGGATATAAATGTGAGGAATGTCACATATGGAAAGAATTGAGTAGAGATGATTATGATGGAAGTGGAGGACAGGGACAAGAAGAGCAGGAAGTTTGTGGTAAATTATGTGCCTCCTAAAACGGCTTCATGGGATGAGAGAGAACATAAAAATATGTTAGAAGACACAAGGATAACACTAAATAAGATAATGGAAGATGGAGGAAGAATAGTTATAATGGGTGACTTTAATTGTAAAGAAATCTGCTGGGAAGAGATGACAGTGAAGGGTGGAGACAACCTATGGGGAAATGTACTACTTGATATGATTGTAGAACATACAATGACGCAATGGATACAAGAGAATACTAGGTATAGAAATGAGGAAGAACCATTGAGACTGGACCTAATAATCACATCAGAACCTGAAATAGTGGACAAGATTGAATATAAGACACCAATTAGTAAAAGTGACCACATATTGGTTGAACTGAAACTGAGGAAAAATACATGGAAAAAACGAAAGGGAAGATTGATGTATGGTTTTTTATTTTTATAAAACAAGCACCCGGCTGACGCCGGCCATGGCTCCGCCATGGTTGCTTGGCCTGTGGCGCTGCTCGCTTCGCTCTCAGGGTGCTTCGCGCCCCAGGGCTCCGCCCTCATTGTTTTAATGTATGATTTGTTCAGTTTGGTTTAGATAATAAAAGAGAGGAACCCATACAGGTTTTTTTTTTATTCAGTACCGGTAATAACATCTTTGGACGCTTTAGGTCGTTTACGTGGTGGAGTCCTAACTTCGTCTTCCGAATCATCATTGTCGTCATCGTCACTCCATCTCTTTACCGCCTTCACGATGAAGTCCTTCATTCCTTCTTGCCCCTTCTTCACCTTCTTCATTTCTTCTTTAATTTTTTCTATTAATTCCTCTAAATCCTAATATTCAATTTTATGGTATTCGCCAATAGACTCACACATACATACACACACACACACACACGAACGCAGTTTTCCTCATAGAGTTTTGGACACTTGGAACAAACTGGACAATGAAATAGTATGCGCAAAAACCATTCATGAGTTTAAAAACAAACTAGACACTGCAAGATACAAAGGCGGGACAACACGAGCATAGCTCCCCTTCCCGCAAAATACAACTAGGTAAATACAACTAGGTAAAATACACACACATGCACGCACAATATATATATATATGTATATATATATAAATATATATATATATATATATACACACAAACATGCACGCACACATACACTATATTATATATATATATATATATGTATATATATATTATATACATATTTATATATATATAATATATATACATATATATATATATATATATATATATGTCATGACACCCAATATTGAACATATCTGGGTTGCGTGTACAGATGGAAATTGATATACGTTGTTAGTTTCTTCGATCACTACTTTTGGGGCTTGGGGCCAGAAGAATTTCCCTCACTTGAGGGTCCGTTGTTAGCTGGCGGGTTTCTCGCCTGAGCCAATATCAATGGCCGATGCAACAACGTGAGGAGCCTTTAAAAGGCGCAGCAATCATATTGCTGTGACCCAGGCTCCAGCTGGTGGGGTTCTTCTCCGAATTCCTGCAGGGAAATTAATTTTGTCCTGCATGGAGTTTTCGGCTTAAGGACTTTTCGGTGAAACTGTCTTACCGACTCTTTTGTCGAGAAATGTTTGACTGTAGTATATAGAGCGGGGAATGTTTTGCTGTGTTCTGCCCTTAGCTGGCAAAGGTACTGTTTATTGGATTGTAGGTCAGCTTTTTGAATTTTTTTCTGACATGTCACCCATTTCCAAAAGTGGCGTTGTCACTTCTTCTGCACGGCGTCGGGTTCCCCTGGCATTTCGTCGACCACCTAGTCGTATAATTGTCAAAAACTTCTGAGGACTTGTACCCTCGGAGGACTGGCAACCTCGGAGGACTTGCACCCTCGGAGGACTTGCACCCTCGGAGGACTTGCACCCTCGGAGAACTTGCACCCTTGGAGGATTTGCACCCTGGGAGGACTTGCACCCTCGGAGAACTTGTACCCTCGGAGAATTTACAGCCTCGAAAGGCTTACTGCCTCGGAGAACTTACGACCTTGGAGGACTTACAGACCTTCCTCTCCAAGACATGTAAAATTTTTCAAATGTGTCACCTTTGAAATAGTTTAATCTAATTTATTATTGGTAACGATGATTGTCCATGGCTCAACGATGATCGTCCATGGCTCAACGATGATCGTTCTTGACTCAACAATGTTCGTTCTTGACTCAACGATGATCGTCCATTGCTCAACGATGATCGTTCACGGCTCAACGATCATCATCCACGGCTCAACGATGATCGTTCACAGCCCAACGATGATCGTCCATGGCTCAACGATGAACGTCCACGGTTCAACGATGATCATTCTTGACTCAACGATGATCATCCACTGCTTAACGATGATCGTCCACGGCTCAACGATGATCGTCCATGGCTCAACGATGATCGTCCACGGCTCAACGATGATCGTCCATTGCCTAATGATGATCGTCCACGGCTCAACGATGATCGTCCACGGCTCAACGATGATCGTCCACGGCTCAACTATGATCGTCCACGGCTAAACGATGATCATTCTTGACTCAACAATGTCCATGGCTCAACGATGATCGTTCTTGACTCAACGATGATCGTCCATTGCTCATCGATGATCGTTCACGATTCAAGGATCATCACCCACGGCTCAACGATGATCGTCCACGGCTCAACGATGATCGTCCATGGCTCAACAATGATCGTCCACGGCTCAACGATGATCGTCAATGGCTCAACGATGATCGTTCTTGATTCAACGATGATAGTCCATGGCTCAACGATGATCGTCCATTGTTCAACGATGATCGTTCACGGCTCAACGATCATCATCCATGGCTCAACAATGATCGTCCACGGCCCAACGTTGATCGTCCATGGTTCAACGATGATCGTCTATGGTTCAACGATGATCGTCCATGGTTCAACGATGATCGTCCATGGCTCAACGATGATCGTCCATGGCTCAACGATGATCGTCCATGGCTCAACGATGATCGTTCTTGACTCAACGATGATCGTCCATATTAATTTTTTAGTAGTACTAAGATAAGAGAATTCTTTCAAAAAGAAAAATGGGAAAGGATACACAAGCAGGAAACAACAATAGAAGAGAAATGGAATATTTTGGCAAAAATTCATAAAGTGGAAAAGCATGTTCCAAGACAAAAACAAGAAAAAGGATATGTAAAGTGTTGGTACAACAAAAGATGTAGGGAGTTAAAAGACAAAAGGGATAAAACTTGGATAAAATGGAAAAAAAGACAAAAGACCTGAAAATGGAAAATATATACTAGTTATAGAAATGAATATGTACAAGTGTGCAGAGAAGAAAATAGAAAATACGAAAAAGATGTCATGGAGAAATGTAAGGACCACCAAAATTGTTTGACAGATTTGTAAACAACAAACTGAAAAACAAACAAGAATTAGAGAAACTACGTCAAGGAGTTGAATACACAGAGGAAATAGAAATGGCAGAAATTATGAACAAGCATTTTAAATCGGTGTTTACGAGGGAGAACATACAACTTAGAGATGTCAAGTGGGAGGAGAAAGTCCCCCCTATGAAAGAGATAGAAGTAACAAGGAAAGAAATAATGAATCACTTGAATAATCTCGATGTCAGAAAATCGCATGGACCAGATGAAATGGCAAACTGGATTTTGAGAGAATGCAGGAATCAACTAACAGACAAAATATATAGTGTAATAAGCAGTTCATTGAAAGAAGGAAAGTTCCAGAAGATTGGAAAAGAGCAAATATAGTACCAATATATAAAGGGGGAAACAAGGAAGACTCTACTAACTATAGACTGGTCTCTCTTACAAGTACGATAGCTAAAATTTGTGAAAGCATTATCAAAATTAGATGGGTAAGGCATTTGGAAAAAAACAACGTACTCAATCCAAGGCAATTTGGATTTAGAAGGACGATCATGCATCACAAACTTAATGTGTTCCTATTCAAGGCTAATAGATGTAATACAAGAAAGAGATGGATGGGCTGATTGTCCATTTCTTGACATGAAAAAAGTTTTTGATAAGGTGCCACATAAGAAATTGCTAAAGAAATTAGAAACTGCAGGAGGAATACAAGGCAAACTGCTTAAATGGATGGAAGCCTTCTTGCATGAAAGAAAAATGAGAGTGGTGATAAGAGACAAACACTCTAATTGGGATGAAGTGATTAGTGGAGTTCCACAAGCAACAGTTCTGGCCCCAATAATGTTTGCGATATATATTAATGGTATGGATAAAGGAATTGAAAGTTATATGAGCTTCTTTGCGGACAATGGAAAATTGTTGAAAAAAGTGAACACTAGAAGATTGTGGGTCGCTGCAGAGTGATCTCAATAAAGTATGGGAATGGAGTAGGAAGTGGGAGATGGAATTCAATATTAAGAAGTGTAGTATAATGGAATTTGGAAGAAGCAAAAAAAGAATAGTGGGATCATATAAATTGGGAGAGGAAGAAATTAAAAAAGTAGAAAATGAGAAGGACCTGTATTGTATATTACCAGAGTAACATTATAGGAAATGCAAGTAAATGTGTAATTGGAAGTGTGTATTTACCTAGTTGTATTTTACGGGAAGGGGAACTATGCTCGTGGTGTCCTGTCTTTGTATCTCATTTTATCTAAACTATTTTTGAATTCATGTATTGTTTTTGCACACACTACTTTCTCATCTAACTTGTTCCAACTGTCTATTACTCTGTGAGGAAAGCTGTTCTTTTTCAGATCTCTTCTATAGCTGTCTTTCTTGATTTTCTTTCCATGTCCTCTTGTATTTCTATCATCCCATTTTATTAGATCCTCTCTATTAATCATTTCTATGCCTTTCATGATTCTGTAAATAGCTATCAAATCTCCTCTCTCTCTTCTTTGCTCTAGTGTCTGTAGCTCAAGTTTTGCTAGTCTCTCTTCATATGATAGTTTTGAGAGTGTTGGTGCCAATTTTGTAATTGCTCTTTGTATTCTTTCAATTTTTTTTATACATTTTTTTTGTACTTGGTGACCACATCGTTGCTGCATATTCCAATCTTGGTCTTATCAGAGTGTGTGTGTACATGTGTGTGTCAACTTGTTCTAGAAGCTCCAGGAAGGAATCACAAATTGTCATTTCTGTTTACGCATTTAATTATCATTTCTATTATTGTAATGCAAAAGTTATATGAATGTAAAATAGATTATCATTATATAATTAACATAGTTAATGTATTATTGAGTGTCCATTGTTTTCTGTGTGGAAGGGAATAACTGAAACCAAATTGAGAAAATGGTAACCATAGATATGCTCGAGTGGAAAGGGATGCGCAGAGGTGGCATTAGTCAGTTTGTGAGTGGGCTACCAGAGTGAAAGGGTATTGAGTGAGTGGTAAGGTGTGTACATTCAGTGATCAAATAAACCATGACCCGGAACTCTATATCTTTCGTTACAACCTATGTTGATGGTCCAACACCTGGGAATCATTATTATGAATATGTCCCCTGAGAAACATATAAACAAAAATTTTGGAGAAACTTATAATTTAATAAGAACAATCAAAGTGGCATTTACATACCTGGATGAAGAAATGGTGAAGAAAATACTAGTCACTTTGATATGACCAAGATTGGAGTATGCAGCGAAGATGTGTTCACCAAGTACAAAAAAAAAAAAAAATGTATGACAAAACTTAAAAGAATACAAAGAGCAATTATGAAATTGGCACCAACACTCTCAGAACTATCATATGAAGAGAGACTAGCAAAACTTGAGCTACAGACATTAGAGCAAAGAAGAAAGAGAGGAGACTTGATAACAATCTATAGAATCATGAAAGGCATGGCAACTATTGATAGAGAGGATCTAATAAAATGGGATAGTAGAGATACAAGAGGACACGGAAAGAAAATCAAGAGTTATAGAAGAGACCTGAAAAAGAACAGCTTCCCCCACAGGGTAATAAACGTTTGGAACAAGTTAGATGAAAATGTGGTGTGTGCAAAAACGATACAAATTTAAAAACAGTCTACATAAAATGAGATAATGAAGATGGGACACCATGAGCATAACTCCCCTTCCAGTAAAATACAACTAGGTAAATACATATATACATATGGGATCTTTATACAAGTATTGTCCCAATTGTGCTGGTTGTTTGTTTGGGAAGAGTTCTTATAATAGCTGATTTTTGCCTTGCTAAGAGCTTTTGTCAACAACCATGTTGGATAACCTAATTTGCTCAATTGTAAGTTTATTGTATCTAATTCTTTATTTAAAAATTGAACGCTACGAATTCTTAATGCTCTTAAATAGAGGCCCGAAGCAACACTTAATAATTTGTCACCTAGTATAAAATTTAAAGTTGAATGGGAAGAGGACAACAGCATTCCCTTTCTGGACATACTAGTGATCAGAAGTCATGGACATTTGTATTTTACAGTATATAGAAAGCCCACGCATACTGGTAGCTATTTACATTTTTTTAGTTACCATCCAGAAAGGGTTAAACTAAGTGTTGCTTCGGGCCTCTATTTAAGAGCATTAAGAATTTGTAGCGTTCAATTTTTATCTAGATACAATAAACTTACAATTGAGCAAATTAGGTTGTTGTTGTTGTTGTCATTCCCTAGACTGTCTGTCCGAGCAGTCCCGTCTCCCCAAGGAATGCCATAGCCGAAACTGGGTTTTCCCACAAATCCTTTATAGAGCGTATGTTGTGTTGTTTGCGTGCATGATTGTGTATAATGCAGTCTTCCATTATGTGTTGTATGGTATGGGGTGAAGTGTTACATCCTGGGCAGCTGTTCACAATGCGGTCATCCAGCCTCTTCTGGTAGCTTAGAAGTGCTGGGTGGTGACCGCACCGCAGTCTGGCCAAGTGGACTCTGTCCTTTCGTGGGAGAGAGGATTCAGAAGGGTGGATATCAGGGGGTCTGGCATGCAGCAGTGTGTTGTCTTTCAGTGTGTTAATGGAGCGGTGAGTGCTATGATTATATGTTTCCGGAGGCTGGTATTTGGTGGTTGTGGAGGAAGAGAAGAGAGTATCTGTGCGTTATAAAGGTCTTTGGGTGTTGTTTTAATGTTTCTTGGTGTGTGTGGGTGTTCTGCTATGTAGGTTATCCAACTTGGTTGTTGACAAAAGCTCTTAGCAAGGCAAAAATCAGCTATTACAAGAACTCTTTCCAAACAAACAACCAGCACAATTGGGACAATACTTGTATAAAGATCCCATACAACCATTTATTGGACGAAGCTTCTAATATATATACATATATATATATATATATATATATATATATATACACACACACACACACTTCAACGAACGAACGGCTTAGAAGACGTTCTGAAGAAAAAGTGAAAAATGGAGGATTCCAAAGCAAAGGAAGTACCTATTGTATTTGCAGGGTGGGGGGGAAATTGCTTGTGGGGTAGTGGGAAAGTAGGGAAAGAGAAGGGGAGGGATTGCTGGGGGAAATGGAAGGAAATGAGGAAGGAGAAGACTTGGCCCAGGCAGACAGACGAAATGTAAACATAAAAAAACGGCCCCCCGACCAACTGAGTGACGACGAAATGTCTAATAAAAATGTAAAGATCAGAAACATAGATAAGAGCAGTACAATGGAAGGTGAGGATGATAATTTCAAAGGATTTAATGAAAGGGCGGCGGATACCAACCTCCCCCGACTGACAAAACTGGAGGAAAAACTTAAACAAATGTCTGACAACTGGGAAGTTAGGTTTGGCAAGATGACAAAAATCGCCGAGAGGTTTGAAAAATTGGAAAAACTAGAGAAGGCGAACAAAAACTTAACTGATGAAATAGAAGACCTAAAAAGACAGTTAAGAGAAGTAAAGGTGGAGAATGAGGAATTGAAGAGGAATAGTAAAGAAAACAGAGAGGCCTTAACTAAAGAAGCTAAGAATTGGAAAGCAACCCAAGAAGACAATAAAGTTTCATTCACTGACATAGTCAAACAGCAATTGAAAGAACATACTGAAGACTCGGTTATTAAAGTGATGTGACAAAAGGAGAATATAGTAAGAGATTTAGCAGACAAGAAGAAATGTATAATTATATTAGGAATGGAAGAAAAACACAACCCAGATAGAACCACAAGAATCAAAGAGGAAAATGAAAAAGTAAGCCAATTACTAGAATCAGTTCAGGAAGATGAACCAGAAATTATGAAGCAAATCAAAGAGAAATTTAGACTCGGAAAGTATAGCACAGATAAGACCAGACCAATTAAGATTAAATTCAAGTCACAAACGACGGCAGAGAATATCTTATCCAAAACAGGGAAACTAGCAACAAGTGAACAATATAAAAAGGTATGGATAAAAAGGGAAATGAATAAAGAGGAAAGAGAGGAAGAAAAACAGAAAAGACTTGAAGCTAAGGAAAAAAACGAGAAAAGAACGGAGTCAGAAAAAGAGAGATTCTATTGGAGAGTAGTGAATATGAAACTAAAGAAAGTCGACATACAAGAGAAAAACAAAAGGGGAAACAGAGAACACAATGGAAGTGGCAGAAAACTAAGAGTGTCTTACACAAATATAGATGGATTAATTACAGGATTGAATGAGCTGAATGATTATTTGAAGGAAAAAGAACCAGACATAATGGGAATTGTAGAAACAAAATTAAAAGGTCCACTACCACCCAACAGTGTAGGACATGATGCATATAATTATTGGATTAGAAACAGAGTGAAAAAGGAAGGGGGTGGAGTTATGTTCCTGACTAAGAAGGATATAAACGTGAAGTGTGTCACATATGGAAAGAATACAGTAGAGATGATAATGATGGAAGTACAAGACAGAGATAAGAAGAGCAGAAAGTTTGTGATAAATTATGTGCCCCCGAAAACAACCTCATGGGAAGAGAGTGAACATAAAAGTATGTTAGAGGACACAAAGATAGCATTAAACAAGATAATGGAAGAGGGAGGAAGAATAGTTATGATGGGCGACTTTAATTGCAAAGAAATCTGCTGGGAAGAAATGACAGTAAAGGGTGGAGACGGCTCATGGGGAAACGCTCTACTTGAGATTGTTACTGACCATACAATGACACAATGGATACAGGAGAACACTAGGTATAGAAATGAAGAAGAGCCATCGAGACTAGACCTAATAATTACATCTGAACCTAGAATAGTGGACAAAATTGAATATAAAACACCAATAAGTAAAAGTGACCACATATTGATTGAACTGGAACTTAATGAAGAAAAATATATGAAAAGAAATGAACAATATAGAAAAGGAAGAATGTATGAAAAAACAAACTTTGATAAAATAAGAGAATTCTTTCAAAAGGAAAACTGGGAAGAAATATACAAAGAAGAAACAATAGAAGAAAAATGGAATATTTTGACAAAAATTTACAAAAAAGGAGTGGAAAAGTATGTCCCAAGACAAAAACAAAGAAAAGAATATGTAAAATGCTGGTACAACAAAAGTTGTAGGGAGTTAAAAGACAAAAGAGACAAAGCCTGGACCAGATGGAAAAAAGACAGACCTGAAAAATGGAAAATATATACCTGTTATAGAAATGAATATGTACAAACGTGCAGAGAGGAAAAGAGAAAATATGAAAAAGATGTCATAGAAAAGTGTAAAGATCAACCAAAACTATTCTACAGATTTGTAAACAATAAACTGAAAAACAAACAAGACTTGGAGAAATTAAGACAAGAGGGAGTTGAATACACTGAGGAAATGGAAATGGCAGAAATTATGAACAAACATTTTAAATCAGTGTTTACAAGGGAGAACATACAACCTGAAGAGAACGAATGGAAAGAGAAAGTCCCCCCTATGGAAGAAATAGAAGTAACAAAGAATGAAATATTAACACACTTGAGTAATCTTGATGTCAGAAAATCGCATGGACCAGATGAAATAGCAAACTGGATACTGAAAGAATGCAGGAACGAACTGGCAGACAAAATACATAGCATACTAAACAGTTCATTGAAAGAAGGAAAAGTTCCAGAAGATTGGAAAAAAGCAAATATAGTACCTATATATAAAGGAGGAAGTAAAGAAGAACCTACCAACTATAGACCAGTCTCTCTAACAAGTACAATAGCAAAAATTTGTGAAAGAATTATCAAAAGTAGATGGGTAAAATATTTAGAAAAAAACAAACAAAGTGTTAAATCCAAGGCAATTTGGATTCAGACAAGGACGATCATGCGTTACCAATTTAATATGTTTCTATTCAAGGCTAATAGATATAATACAAGAAAGAGATGGATGGGCGGACTGTGCATTTCTAGACCTAAAGAAAGCTTTTGACAAAGTACCACATAAGAAGTTGCTTAAGAAATTAGAAACTGTAGGAGGAATACAGGGCAAACTACTAAATTGGATGGAAGACTTTTTGCAAGAAAGAAAAATGAGAGTAGTGATAAGAGACCAGCACTCAAAATGGGATGAAGTAATAAGCGGTGTTCCGCAGGGAACAGTTCTGGCCCCAATAATGTTTGCAATATATATTAATGATATGGATGAAGGAATTGAAAGCTATATGAGCTTCTTTGCAGATGATGTAAAACTACTGAAAAGAGTGAAAACTGAAGAAGATTGTGAATCACTACAGAGAGATCTAAATCAAGTACAGGAATGGAGTAGGAAGTGGGAGATGGAGTTCAATACAAAAAAGTGTAGTACAGTAAAAGCCCTCGTATCCGGCCTTCTTGTATCCAGCATTTCAAATAACCGGCATATTTTTCACGAAAATCGAAAAATTGTGATAAAGATAGACGTATACAAAAATTAAATAAATTTTAATTTCCCACGTGTGTATAAAATCCCTGGCATGGTTGTAGTTGCTCTCGCCGCCACCAGGGCTTCTCAGTCCCATTCACTTCTCCTGCCACGTGTTAGCCACCTCCATGCACATGTTAGCCAACTCTATTTTATCATGCCCAAAGTTGAGAAAAGGAAAGAGTGGGGCTTTCACTTAAGCAGAAGGTGGATATATGAAGAAGATTGAAGAAAGGCGAAAATAGAAAAATAGTAAAGGAAGAATACGGCATTGGGTCGTCTACCATTTACGATATCAAGGACCAATCCAAAAAGCTAAGAGAGTTTGCGAAGTTGAGTGACACGCCTGAAGCTGCAGAAAATCGCCACACTCTACAACATAACTCTACAATCATCCCCCACAGTTCCAAACACCTTCAGACCTCAACTCAGCCAACTAACCTCAATCCCCAACCTGATCATGGGTGGTGACTTCAACGCCAAGTCGTCTGCCTGGTTTGTCGACAACCCTGACACAGACAGAGGGCTTGATATACAGACTCAATTCGACTCATTGACTATCATGAACAACACGCATAATCATACACACATCCCATACCAAGCCCTCTACACTCCCTCCTCTCCTGATATCACCTTTTGCTCCCCCTGCCTAACCCCAACAACATCATGGAGAGTGGTCGGAGCCCTTGGTTCTGACCACCTTCCAATCATCATCACCACCAAAACAAGATGCACCCCAGCTGGCCACAGACACACTTACACCAATTACAAGAGAGCTAACTGGGAAGCCTTTAATGAAGAGACAGAACAACATTTTGAAACACTTAACAGTACACCAATCACAAACATAAACAATGCTGTGCACGCTTTTAATACAATCATACAAAACGCAGACAAGAGATACATCCCTAGAGGCAACAGAAAATCACACTACATAGCAGAACACCCACACACACCAAGAAACATTAAAACTACACCCAAAGACCTTTATTACACACAGATACTCTCTTCTCTTCCTCCACAACCACCAAATACCAGCCTCCGGAAACATATTCATAATCATATCACTCACCGCTCCATTAACACACTGAAAGACAACACACTGCTGCATGCCAGACCCCCTGATATCCACCCTTCTGAATCCTCTCTCCCACGAAAGGACAGAGTCCACTTGGCCAGACTGCGATGCGGTCACCACCCAGCACTTCTAAGCTACCAGAAGAGGCTGGACGACCGTGTTGTGAACAGCTGCCCAGGATGTAACACTTCACCCCATACCATACAACACATAATAGAAGACTGCATTATACACAATCATGCACGCAAACAACACAACATACACTCTATAAAGGATTTGTGGGAAAACCCAGTTTCGGCTGTGGCCTTCCTTGGGGAGACGGGACTGCTCGGACAGACAGTCTAGGGAACGACAACAACAACAACTTCTAAGCTACCAGAAGAGGCTGGATGACCGCATTGTGAACAGCTGCCCAGGATGTAATACTTCACCCCATACCATACAACACATAATGGAAGACTGCATTATACACAATCATGCACGCAAACAACACAACATACGCTCTATAAAGGATTTGTGGGAAAACCCAGTTTCGGCTGTGGCATTCCTTGGGGAGACGGGACTGCTCGGACAGACAGTCTAGGGAACGACAACAACAACAACAACAACAGAAAATCACACAACCCCAACTTCACACCAGAAATCCAAGGCCTCATCAGACAACGTGACACACTTAAACACGATACCCCCACACCTATCCCTCAAAACATAGCAGACCAAATACAAACACTAAACACTGTGATTGCCAATAAAATACATGAACAAAAAACACAAAATTGGCAAAACTTTATCAATACACTTGATCACAAAACAAACACCAGCAAATTGTACAAAACACTCAACAGCATCACACTATCCAACACTAACACTACACGCTCTCACGCAGCAATAATCACAACAACAGATAATCTACCCTCAAACAGACAACAAGCAAACGCACTCATACGTCATTTTGCACAGTTTCGGCTGTGGCCTTCCTTGGGGAGACGGGACTGCTCGGACAGACAGTCTAGGGAACGACAACAACAACAACATAAACGTGTGGAAATGCTGGACAAAGTGTTGTACGAGTGGTTTTGTCTTAAAAAGTCTGAAGGTGCAGCTATATTAGGCCCAACGCTGCAAGAAAAAGCCAAAGATTTTGCTGAAAAGATGTCAATTGGAGAATCGTGCCAGTTCTCAAATGGGTGACTTAGAAGATTCAAGAATCGCCATTGAATATGTCGTCTTGATGTGTTTAGGGAAATAAAATCTGCTGATTTACCTTTTGCAGAGGAGTTTATAGACAGGTACGTTAATTAACCTATGCCTACATGGTAAAGATTCGCATCTCATATCTCAATTTATTTCTTGCATACACGGATGCATAGTGCATTTATATATATATATATATATATATATATATATATATATACATATATAATATTTTTTTTTTTTTTTTTTAACTTTTCTTTCCTCCTTTCTGTCATAGGTTTGCAAAATTGGTTGCCGAGGACGATCTGAAATCGGAACAGATCTACAACGTTGACGAGACCGGCCTGTTCTACCGCTGTCTACCGACATCTACTGTACACTAGCCAGTGAAGCAGAGGAAACCACCAAAAGATTCAAACAAAGCAAGGATAGACTGACGGTGTTACTGTGTACGAACATGGCAGGGACCCATAAAGTCAAATTGTGTGTCGTTGGAAAATACCGGAAGCCACGTTGTTTTAAAAATCTAATATAACTTGCCAGTGGATTATCGCCCACAAAATAACCCATGGATGGACTCAGAAACAGTCATGAACTGGCTCAAGCATGTGTTTGTCCCATCTTCTAGAGGACAGCAAATTTATTCTCCTACTCGACAACAATAAAGCTGAGGAACTGAGCAATGGAAAAATTTTGATTGTGTATTTACCGCCGAACGTAACAAGTGTGATCCAGCCCATGGATCAAGGAGTGATTCAAAACTTAAAAAAGAATTATCGGAAAAGTTCTATGCGCAAACTAGTTTATTTTGAGGACGGTAGCATTTCCGAATTCCAACGTGGGCTTAATGTTAAAGATGCTATTTTTATGGAATCGCTAGCTTGGGAGGATGAAAAACAACAAACTCTAATGCGATGTTAGAGAAAATCATATCCGCAAATAATGTTTGAAGATCAGGAAGGGAATAAGAAATTTGAGGGTTTTCCGTCAGTAAGAAAGAATCGGTGGTGAAAGAATTGAAAGATGGGTTGTCGCGCTAAACTTTGCATTAGTGACGAAGCGATACAAGTTTGTGTAGATATGGACAGTGACCGAGCAGCAACATTCTCACTTAGTGATGATGAAATTTTACAATCACTTCCCGATGAACACGCGAAAACGACAGAGGCAGATAGTGAAGAAGACGACCCTGAGATGAAAGTGTCATGGAAGGATGCAGCGAAGGGTCTAGCAGTGTTTGTGAAATTTGCAGAACAGTGCACAAACAAAGAGGAAAAAATTCTAAGCAGAGACATCATATATTTTATGAAAGTTGGTACAAAATTTAGTGAAAGAAAACTCGAGTGTAGAGGTGAATGCACCCTCTCAGCCACCAACACTGAACGCGGCCATTCACAACTCCGTCGTAAAATTATCAGATGATGAATTAGATAACTGGTAATGCTGTGATGATTATAACTGATGTATATTGATTGGATTTACTCTATACTGATAGAATTTACAATATATAGATATGTGGATGTGTTTATTATTAAAGCAAATTAATATCTATTAATAAGTAAAAGAACAATGTAAATAAATGTATTTTTTTTAATATCCCTTCCCGTATCCGGCATTTTCTCGTATCCGGTACGTCTTCGGCCCCATTGGTGCCGGATACAAGGGCTTTTACTGTATAATGGAATTTGGAAAAAGCAAAAACAGAATAACAGGAGCATATAAATTGGGAGAAGAAGGAATAAAAAAAGTAGAAAATGAGAAAGACCTGGGAGTCATTGTTATGAATAATATGTCACCTGAGAAACATATAAATAAGATTTTTGGAGAAACTTATAATTTAATAAGAACAATCAAAGTTGCATTTACATACCTGGATGAAGAAATGGTGAAGAAAATCCTAATCACCCCCATAAGACCAAGATTGGAATATGCAGCAACGATATGGTCACCAAGTGCAAAAAAATGTATAAAAAAAACTTGAAAGAATACAAAGAGCAATTACAAAATTGGCACCAACACTCAAAACTATCATATGAAGAGAGACTAGAAAAACTTGAACTACAGACACTAGAGCAAAGAAGAGAGGAGATTTGATAGCTATTTACAGAATCATGAAAGGCATAGAAATTACTGATAGAGAGAATCTGATAAAATGGGATGACAGAAATACAAGACACGGAAAGAAAATAAAAAAAGACAGCTATAGAAGAGATTTGAAAAAGAACAGCTTTCCTCACAGAGTAATAGACAGTTGGAACAAGTTAGATGAGAAAGTGGTGTGTGCAAAAACAATACATGAATTTAAAAATAGTTTAGATAAAATGAGATATGAAGACGGGACCCCATGAGCATAGCTCCCCTTCCCATAAAATACAACTAGGTAAATACACACATACAATTGTCGGGGAGACTTACAACTTGCTAAGATCAATAAAAGTGGCATTTACATACTTGGACGAAGACATGATAAAAAAAAATATTGGTTACATTGATAAGGTCTAGATTAGAGTATGCGGCGACATTGTGGTCCCCCAGTACCAAAAAGAATATAAAGAAAATAGAAAGAATCCAAAGAGCAGCTACAAAAATGGCACCTGCACTTGCAAACCTATCATACGAGGAGAGATTGGCTAAACTGGAATTACCAACACTGGAGCAAAGAAGAGAGAGAGGTGACCTATTGACCATCTACAGAATCATGAAAGGCACAGAGATACTTGATAGAGAGAACTTACTTAACTGGGACAAAAGACACACAAGAGGACATGGTAAGAAAATAAAAAAACATAGCTATAGAAGAGAACTGAAGAAAAACAGTTTTCCACATAGAGTTTTGGACACTTGGAACAAACTGGATAATGAAATAGTATGCGCAAAAACCATTCATGAGTTTAAAAACAAACTAGACACTGAGAGATACAATGGCGGGACAACACGAGCATAGCTCCCCTTCCCGCAAAATACAACTAGGTAAATACACTGAATGGTTCCCAGTGAACAGATTAACCTCTTCACTCCGGGGCACATCACACGTCTGGCAGCATTAGCTGCCCGACGTGCGATGTTGCGTCGTAATAATCGCATTATGAAAAAATAAAGTCAGTGCTCAATCGTTCGTTCTCTTTCACCCGTGTATTTTAATAACCATAGAAAATATGATGAAGCCAGTTTAGAGAGAATGGAGGTTACTTAGGTACGACTACAATAAATATAATCAAGATGCCAACGTCGGCATCATCGAGTACCCACTTGCTCCTCATGCCGCCTACGTAGGCGTCACCGTATGGAAGTGGTTAACCACAAATCACTTTTAATTCCATGCTATCGCAGTGAAGACTGACAAGGAGTTCGAAGGAAGCATATGTTGGAAATTGAAACATGGTCAAGCCAAGGACTCGAACTTAGCTCGCACGTGACAAAGCATCAGTGACTTAGCCCATTGCACAATGGGTTAAGTCACTGGTGCTTTGTCATATCTGAGCCGAGTTCGAATCCTCGGCTCGACCACGTTTCAATTTCCAACATATGCTTCCTTCGAGCTCCTTGTCAGCCTGGACTGTGATGCCATGGAATTAAAAGTAATTTGTGGTTGAAAAGATATATATATATATATATATATGTATATATTACAAAGGTGGAGCATGCCGACAGGAGACCTTTTGGCCCATATATATATAAATAAATAGTTTTAGGTGTGTTCAAAAAGTGAAATGGAGAAACTGGAGACAGGACACTTGGAGATCTCAATTGCAGAAATGTGAAATTAAAGTACAGAAGTCGGGTAAAAGATAATTAACGTGTTATCTTTTTCAACTTTGTCCCAAAGTCTTGTATTTCCCATCACATAAGATGTTATCTATCTATATACCAAAGACTTTTTCCCCCTTACCAGGGATGTAGCCAAATTCAAATGACATATACCCACTCCCACTGATTCCATTCCCATGTACCACCCTTTCCTCCTTCTCTTCTTAGCTCTTTATAAATGATGGGTCATCCCTGTATTCTGCCCACTGCCCTGGGTCAAAAGCAATGCAACAAGACACAGTTTATAAGATGCATATATATAACACACATATACCAAGGGCTTTCCCCCCCCCTCCCTACAAGGGAGGTAGCCAAAGTCAAAAGGCATAAATTCACTCCCACTCATTTCATCCCCATATACTCCACTCCCATTCACCACCCCTCCCTCCCTCTTTTCTTGGCTACTCCTGGATAATGGGTCATCCTTGCATCTTGCCCACTGCTCTGGGCCAGCAGCAATGTAGCAAGACAGAGCACATCCACAGCAAGGCCACTTCATTTAATTGGCAACCCACCTTCTCCATCCCCTCATGCAGATAAAGAGAAGATGGGGAGAAATCCCTTTGGGCTGCATCAAACTATCATTCATACATACTCCCTCACACCCCCATCCCCCATCCACTCCCTTTCATGCATTAAAGCATCATCTATACACAACTATTCTTCACTCACCTCTATCTTCTGTCTTCTCCTGTCCTTCCTCAACAGATATTCGCTTCTTTCCCTCTTTCCCAATGCCCCTTTTACCCCCATCCATTCATTTCATCCTTGGTCGCCCCCTCATTTTCACTCCCTACACCTCTGCCTTCCATACCTCTTTTACTAATCTTTCTTCACTCATTCTTTCCATGTCTCCAAACCATACCAATACTCTTTCATCAACCCTATCTCCCAACTCCCTTTCCACCCCTGTTCTCCTCCTCACTTTGTTTCTCACTCTATCCAGCCTAGTAACCCAAATCATACTTCTCAGGCATTTTATCTCAAACACATTTAAACTCTTCCTCTCTTATATTCCATGTTTCTGCCCCCTACAGCACAATCACTCCTTCATATAATCTCCTCTTAGCATCCATTCCCAAATGTCTATTTCTCATTACACTTTTTTTTTATCCCCAAAGACATTTACTTGCTTTTCTCAATCTACATTCTACCTCCACCTCCATTCCTCCCTTTCCTGCCACATTCACACCCAAGTATCCAAAGCTATCTACTTCCTCCAGTCTCTTTCCCTTAATACTCACTTCCAATCTGCTGCCACTTTCTCCATTTGTACATTTCATCACCTTACTTTTACCTGCATTTATCTCCAACTTCCTTCTTTTGCACATCTTCCCAAACTCCAGCACTAACTTCCTTAATCCCTCTTCTGATCCTGCCACAAGCTCAGCGTCGTCTGCAAACAACAACTGGCATATTTCCCATTTTTCTCCATTTTCTTTAACCATCTCCAATCCCCAGCCCATTACCTTTGTCTTTACCTCTCGCATCACACCCATCCATGTATAAACTGAACAACCAAGGCGACATGACACATCACTGGCAAAGTCCCACCTTTACTACAAACCACTCACTCTCTCCATTTCTAATTCTAACACAGGCTCTACTACTCTCATAAAAACTTGACTGCTCTTAACAGCTTTCCTCCTATCCCATATATCTGCAATATCTCCCACAGTGCCTTCCTGTATACCCTGTCATAAGCCTATAAGATGCATATAAGGTGAATATAAGATGCACCAGCATATAAGATACACCTATAATTTGTCAAGGAATATTTAGGAAAATATTAAAAACACATTTTTCCTGACCTTCATTGTACTTGTCTCAACTAAGATTTGGTCCAGGATTGTTGGCTATTGGAGATTTTCCCATTAAATTTCTTAAGCAAAACATGCATACAATCTTATCAATATCACAAACTCAATATATAACCAAGGCTATTGTAGCCCTGCATGTATCAGTAGCAACCCTAAATCATAGATACCCACATAAAACTTGTATACATTTTTAACATTACAATCATGAAAATACTCCAAAGTATTATAGAGTGAATTATTTATTTTCTTTTTTTAATACATTAACCACTACATGGAAAAGATGAAAAATATAAAATATCTGATCCATCCTAGATTAGAATACATAGCAGTGGTGTGATCACCATAAGTGAAGGATATAAAAAAAGATTATGAGAAAAGAGAGCATCAATCAAATTGCAGATAGAATTCTCAAAAAGATATTAAGAATATTGGACCTTCCATAATGGAAAGCAAAGAAAAGGTGACCTGACAAAATTTTCAGGCCATCAAAGGGAATAAAGTGACAGAAAAGATCTCTTGGTCTGGGATGGGAGTCATGATGGCATGTGAACAAATTGAAAAAGACCCTATATCCAAAGGATGTATTATTTTTTTTATACAGTTTTCTACAGAGATGCAGCAACTACTAGAATAACTTAAAAAGATGATAAAACCCTAGCTAAAACTATATTCAAAATCAAATTTTGGGATAACAATTTGAGAAAAAGGGATAGATCCCTATTAATGTAATTCCTTTCCTGTATATTACAATCAGGTAGTAAATACATACATATACCAAAAACCCTTTTCCTCCTTATAAGGGGAGCGGACAAGTCAAAGCAAACACCCACCCTACACCCATCCAAAACCATTTGTTGTCCTTCCCATCTTAAAACAAACCAGCAGAATATTACCTAAATATCTAAAACAATATGTCATCTATACTGCACATCAAATTCCAACAAACACATATTTATACACACATCACAAATTAAGCACTTCAACACCAACCACCAAACTCCCTACTCCTTCAAACTTCTCCAGATATTACCCCACTACCCCATAGAAAACACCTCCCACGAGAAGCAAGACCCACACTAGCATGACTATGTTCAGGTCACCATGGAGCACTAAAACAATACCAACAAAGAATAGGCCTGGCTAGAGAAACAAAACGTCTCAGATGCAATCATCACACAGGTGACACCAAATACATCCTACAATGCCCCACCCCTACCTTACCCAGATAACAACACAATATTTCTTCCTTAAGTAACTTATGGGTCACCTGCAAGAGAGATCTGGGGCAATAGATTGACTGACTGATTGATCTTAGCACCTAACTGATAAAGGGTCACCCTTGTCCCCTGGTCAGAGGTAATACAACAAGACACAGGTAAATACAAAAATAAATATCCATATATACACATACACACATAATTATCAAATAAAAACAATTAGTGCAAAAATAAATGCAGTTAATTTTCTATCTATAAAAAATGTGATAAGAAAACATTTATTCCAAACACAAACTGATCATAAAAAAAGAAAATGTCACAAGTGTTTGTTAATTCCTAAAACTACACACTTGTCTACAGCCTATTGTAGATTGAATAGACATTTTTTCCAATGCATTTAAGACAAGCAAATTTTAAAGTGTAGGAAACAAGATATGATGATAAAAGAATGTTCCTAAAAACATGTGGAATTAAAGATTGTGCAACCTTAATCTAAAGTTAGACAGTAATGCAAATCTTTAATGAAAAACATTAGTAATATTGTTCATGCAACTAAAGATAACAAACTCATTAGCACATGCAATGTGTAAATTTTCACTAAAAGGACATGAAAACACTACAATTACAAAAATTCATGCAAAAATAAACAGCTACTACTGAACCTATGCTAAAAACATGCAATACCATAACAAACCTAAGGAAGATGAGGGATATGAAAACCAATATGGATTACTACAAGTATGTGCATGTATATACATACAAAAATGTGTGTTGAGACATTTTGACAGATTGATACAAGTGGAAATAGGAAACCCATCAGTCTTAATCTAAGTTTATTCCTAACTAGTTTTGCAGATAAGCTTTTTGAAAAAGAAAAGTATCCACCACTTATCCTGTGCACCATTACTTTGAAAAGGCTGGCTTATCTATGAAACTAGTCAGGTATGAACTCAGATTAAGACTCCTGCATTTCCTATTCCCACTCACATGTGTATATAGTGGTAACCTCTATTAACGCATGCCTTTATGTACGCGAAATTCTATTTATGAGGTCAAATAATGGGGAAAATCAAATCCTGTGCCGCCATCTTGCTGACGTCACCATTCACACGCTGTGTTGTGTCTCTTCCCGCCATCTTTGTTTGTTGTGAGCACGACTGGTCCTTCTTTTGGCACCTACCCCTTGGTATTGTACTGTTTGTGCCTTTAAAATGCCTCCAAAACAGGTGAGAAGTCCTACTGAAGCTGGTGCTCATAAGAAAACAAGCATCACAATTGAGAAAAAGAGGGAAGCGATTGCCAAAGCTGCTCAAGGTTTATGTGTGTGTAAGCTGGTGAGAGAGTTTGGTATGCCTGAGTCAACAATAAGAACAATTTTTTTTTAAATAAAGATAAAATTCTGTCAGCTAATGTGTCTAAGGGTATAAGGTATGTGAGCACACATAAGAGGCCAGCATTGTTGGACGAGGTGGAAAGGTTATTGCTTGTGTGGATACAGGAGAAGCAGCATAAGAGTGACAGCTTGAGTGAGGAAATGATCTGTTCAAGGGCTCACCAAGTGTATGCCGACCTGCAGCGGCAACAGGCTGGTACCAGTGGCCAGCTTACACCACCTTCAGTGCCCTTTACAGCCAGTAGGGGGTGGTTTGAGAAGTTTCAGCAACATATGGGCATCCACAGAGTGACACAGCATAGTGAGGCGGCAAGCACAGACATGGACGCACCTGAGGCATTCATCAAGGAGTTTGAGGAGCTGGTGTGTCATTAGGGTTACCTGCCACAGCAGGTATTTAATTGTGATGAAACAGGGCTCTTTTGGAAGTGGATGCCTAACAGCACCTACATTACTGCTGAGGAGAAAGCTTTGCTGGGGCATATGCCTATGAAAGACAGGCTTACAGTGATGTTGTGTGCTAATGCAAGTGGCAACTGCAAGATCACACTGCTTGTAGTGTATCATTTATAGACGCCACGAGCATTCAAGAGGGGCAACATCCTGAAGAGCAGACTTCCATTGATGTGGCGTTCCAACCTGAAGGCGTGGGCAACCTTACAGCTGTGTCAGGAGTGGCTTGAAGGGGCATGCAGCCCTGAGATAAAAAAAATTCTTCAGGGGAATGGACTGCCACTGAAGTGCCTCCTGCTGCTGGATAATGCCCCAGCACATCCCCTCGACATGCAGGCACATCTTCCCCAAGACCTGGATTTCATCACAATTAAAGTCCTGCCTCCGTACACCATTTCCATTCTGCAACCAATAGACCAGCAGGTCATTTCTAATTTCAAGAAGCTGTACATGCATGCTCTGTTTGAAGCTGCTTCAATACTACCACCAACACAGACCTAACCCTGTGGGAATTTTTGAAGTCCCACTTCAACAACATCTTGCACTGTGTCAAGATGATTACTAAGAGCTGGGAGCAGGTTACCATCAGGACTCTACAGGCAGCATGGAAGAAGCTTTGGCCATCATTTGATAGGGAGTGAGACTCTGAGGGCTTTGAGCCAGCTGGTCTATCAGTCATCTTGGACATTGTTGCGTTAGGGAGGGACCTAGGCCTGGAGATGGAGGACGGGGATGTCAAGGAGTTAGTAGGGGAGCATGAGGATGAACTGACCATCAAGGAGCTGAGGGAGCTGCATCAGGAGCAGGTCACCGAACGGGCCCGGGAACAGCAAGAGGTTGAGGGAGACAACGATCGTGTTCAGGGTCTCACCACAGAGGAGGTGAAGGAGGCCTGTGTAATGTGGAGGAAGCTCTATGACTTCATGGAGGTCACACACCCGGACCAGACACTAGTGAGCCATGTTGCAGGCCAGTTCAATGAATTGGTCATGCCTCACTACCACCAAATCCTGCACACACAGTGCTGGCAAGCAACCATCACAGAGTTCTTCCAGGCTCGAGCCAAACGACAGAGCCCTGATGAGGGTGCCACTCCAGCTGAAGGAGCACCTCCTTCAGAAGGGGTCAGTAAGCCCCCACCACTCCACTACTTCCTCACTCTCATCCCCCTACGCCAGCTGCAAGCCTTACCATCGGTTGGTATAAAAGATGGCTTTTTTAATTATATATTTTACATTGTAAGTGGTCTTTAACATTGATTTTTTGGCATTAATGTTGCAGGAACATCATAATCATATCTATTCATGTCTGTTTGGTGACAGGCTTCCTCATATCAGAAGGAAAAAAGTAGACTTTTTCAAGGTCGGGAACAGATTAATTGAATTAACATTGATTTCACTGGGAAATAGCGTTTCCATTTACACAAATTTCTATTTACATGGAGGCGTACAGAACGGATTAATCATATAAATAGAGGTACCACTGTATGTCTGTACAAGCACACACACACAGACATATATATATATATATATATATATACACACACACACACACATATAAAATCTTCATTCTCTGTTAATGTTATCTGCAAAATATATCACTACTGTATCCACATCAATTATTATTTCCAGCATTGAGTGGAATGCCAATTTCCAGATCATGATGAATGAAAAAGTTACTCCATCATAATTAGTACACAAGGACAGAATGACATTATGCAAATATTCATTTGCTATTAATGGGACATTGATTTGGTTACTATTATAAAGTTTTGTGTGCCGTATCAGAAGAAAAATAAAACATTCCATATCCTGGCTACTCAGAAATTATGTTAAATATGAATAAAGGAAAATTAAGTGTTCTTCCACATCATAATCGGTGCCACTTCAGTGCTGCAGGTACATCTAACATAAGTCAAAATTTTCTACATCTTGGAAATTAACAATTTCAGGAAGATTGTAAGAAGATACTTAAAAAGGCAAATCAAGAATTGTAAGACCAAAGTGTTAAATATATGCAAGGACAATGGTACAACCAGCAGGTCATAAAAAAGGAAGGTACTTTCTTTTCCAACATCTCCATAGTAAACTGGATTTACTTGTTAGCCATCAAAATAATGAACTTATGAATCTTTGGTACACAGTAGTACTGTCAGTCTAATCATGACTAGAGTGCTATAGCTCTGGGTTGAGTTGGATATGGTTGGGTGAGACTGTTATTCTTTATCCCCATTTGCATTTCCATGTGAATTTCTTAAACATTATCAAATATCTAGATGGTCAAATTTACAACATTATTTAATGCCCTTGCATTAGAGACTATTTGGTAAGTGGCCCTTCACTACAAGTGAAATTTGTAGATAGTCCATCCACTATTTTGAATACTTACATTATGCAATTCATCAGTATTTTCATTCAAATTCTGAGCTGGTGGGTTTGCACAATTACTACCTCATTAAGAAGGAAGGATTGATGTTACATTGAGTTCCAGTTCCTCAATCAGTTAAATGAGTATTTTTCACCATGCTGAGAACCTTCTTCTGTACTGCCCTATATTCACCCCTTTCCCACAGTAACACAAAATTTCTTCACTGAATGACTAATGGGCTAAACCAGTGGCCTTAGCTAGCTGCCTGAGGGCTGCAGATCTGCAAAGGACTGACTGATTATATTTACCTTACTGTAATATATAGGAAAGGCACTAAGCTTGTAGAGTCCTGTCTCTTTCTCTCCATCATTCTCTGTTGCTCAATCATGGTTTTAGCTTAAGCTATACCCTCTTCTAGGGTATTCCAGGGATTTATATTGTTCAGACGTGGTCTTTTTAAATTTGTCCCTGTGACTTCATGATGCTCTTGCATCACAATATATATATATATATTTTAATAGGTTAAGTCCATTCTTTTCCATGACCTAAACATCACAATGAGTGCATAGAGGGATTAGGGAGGAATGTCAATGTACTGTAGTTGTATTGGGAGACCTTAATGCTACGGTAGGAAATGAAACAATAGACGGAGTGGTTGGGAAATGTGGAGTTCCAGGAAAGAATTGGAGCTGCCTAGTGTAGGCCTTATGGTCTCTTGCAGTCTCCTTCATTCTTATGTTCTTATTGTATTGGAGAGTTGATGGTGATGTGTCTAGAGAGTTGATGATAGCAAATATAGTGTTTTGGAAGAAAGTCAAGCATAAGTACACATGGGAGAGGGTGGTGGATGGAAGGGTGGTAGATAGAGCATTAAAGGTCAGATATCAACAGATATACCATTCGCTAAAAGTCATCGTATTGCTCGAAAAAGTACTTTTTAAAAGCATACAAATAAATTTTTTACCTATTACAGAGGAATTTATTCAGAAAATTCAATTTTAATTGCGCCTCGCATACCACTTTTCCGAAGTCTAGATAATCAGAATAACAATATTGTTTGTTTGGCAACTGTGACGTCACGAACGCGGAATTCCCCGAACCTTTCCCGAAGCGCACGGGCGGAATGTTTCGAATAGCAGACGACGCAATTAAATGAAGACAAAACTGTTTTTTGCCAAATTTGATAAGATGTAGATGGTGGAATTATATAGAATACTGTCAGTATGTTTTTTTATGTACATTAAACTGTAAATACAAAATGTTATGGAAGTCTTGATATCTGACCTTTAAAGGTCAGATATCAAGACTTTCATATTTTTTTGTATTTACAGTTTAATGTACATAAAATATTATGGAAGTCTTGATATCTGACCTTTAAAGGTCAGATATCAAGACTTTCATATTTTTTTGTATTTACAGTTTAATGTACATAAATAAACATACTGACAGTATTCTATATAATTCCACCATCTACATCTTATCAAATTTGGCAAAAAACAGTTTTGTCTTCATTTCATTGCGTCGTCTGCTATTCGAAACATTCCGCCCGTGCGCTTCGTGAAAGGTTCGGGGAATTCCGCGTTCGTGACGTCACAGTTGCCAAACAAACAATATTGTTATTCTGAATATCTAGACTTCGGAAAAGTGGTATGCGAGGCGCAATTAAAAGTGAATTTTCTGAATAAATTCTTCTGTAATAGGTAAAAACTTTATTTGTATGCTTTTAAAAAGTACTTTTTCGATGATTTTTAGTGAATGGTATATCTGTTGATATCTGACCTTTAATGGACTATGTAGTGGTTGATAGGAGTATAATAGGAAGAGTTAAGGATGTACTAGTTCTAAGGGGAGATCATGGGGTATCAGATCATTTTTTGGAGGAAGGTAAATTGAGAATGGAGGATAGATGGGAGAAAGAGGAAAAGGACAAAAGGTAGGGAGGTGCTTAGAGTGAACTGCTTATATGAGAAGGAAAAGGAGGAGTACAAGAAGAAGCTGAGAGAGGAGTGGGAGGGAGTGAAGGATAGAGTAGAGCTAGGAGTGGAGGAATGGGGATGGTTCAAGGAGGGAGTCATAAAGTGTGCAAAGATGGTGTGTGGAACAAGAAGGACGGGAGGAAATAGAAGGAAGGGCAGTGAGTGGTGGGATGAAGAAACAAAGAAGGTTGTAGAAGAGAAGAAGCGAGCTTTCACAGATTGATTACAAAATAGGACGAGGGAGTCATATGAGAGGTACAAAGAGAAGAGAAGTAAAGCACAAGATAAAGGAGGCAAAGAGGAGAGCAGATGTGAAATGGGGTTAGGGTATGACAGAAAATTTTGAAAGTATTAAAAAGATGTTTTGGAAAGAAATTAAGAGAGGAAAAGGGGGTGAATCAAGTAGAGAAGAAAAGGTAAAAGATGCAGATGCAGAGATGATAATGGAAGAGAAGGCAGTAAGAGGAAGATGGGCAGAGTATTTTAGGGAGTTGCTAAATGTGAAGGAGGATAGGGAGGATAGGGAGGGAAAGGTAGTTGCAGTGGGAAGTGCTAAGAAAATGACCATGATGAGTGAGGAAAATGGAGGAGAAATAAGGAAGGATGAAGTGAAGGCAGTTGTTAAGATGACGAGAGCAGGTAAGGCACCTGGTCTGGATGGATGCCATGCAGAATGTCTGAAAAAAGGAGGTACAGTGATGGTGGACTGGCTGGTGAGATTATTTAATGTTTGCTGAAGAGAGGGTAGAGTGCCAGAGGACTGGAGGAGTGCCTGTATAGTTCCACTTTACAAGGGAAAAGGGGACAAGTGTGAGTGTGGTAGTTTCAGAGGGATTAGCTTGTTAAGTGCAGTTGGGAAGGCTTATGGGAGGATCCTGATTGAGAGGATTAGGAGGGGAACAGAGGGAGTAAGTGGTGAGGAACAGTGTGAATTTAGGACAGGTAGAGGTTGTGTAGATCAGATTTTTGTGGTGAGACAGATATGTGAGAAAGCTATAGGAAAAGGTAAGGATGTTTTTTGGGCTTTTATGGATCTGGAAAAGGCTTATGACAGGGTAGACAATAACACACTATGGGAAGTTTTACAGTTATATGGGATAGGAGGAAAGCTTTTAGGAGCAGTCAAGAGTTTATACGAGAGTAGTAGAGCATGTGTCAGGATTAGAAATGGAGAGAGTGAGTGGTTCGAGGTAAAGGTGGGACTTTGTCAGGGATGTGTTATGTCGCCCTGGCTGTTCAACTTATACATGGATGGGGTGGTACGAGAGGTAAATGCAAGGGTGGTGGGTCAGGGATTGGAGATGTTTAAAGAAAATGGAGAAAAGTGGGAGATAAACAGCTGTTGTTTGTGGACAACACTGTGCTTGTAGCAGGATCAGAGGAGGGATTGAGGATGTTTGTGACAGAGTTTGGGAGAGTGTGTGAAAGAAGAAAGTTGAAGATAAATGTGGGTAAAAGTAAGGTGATGAGATGTACAAGGGGTGTAAGTGGCAGCAGACTTGAAGTGAGCATTAAGGGTGAGAGACTGGAGGAAGTGGATAGTTTTAGATATTTGAGTGCAAATGTGGCAGGAAAGGGAGGAGTGGAGGTAGAATGTAGATTGAGAGAAGCGAGTAAATGCCTTGTTGGATTAAAAAGTGTAATGAGAAATAGACATTTGGGAATGGATGCTAAGAGGAGATTGTATGAAGGAGTGATTGTGCTGACAGCACTGTATGTGGCAGAAACATGGAACATAAGAGAGGAAGAGAGGAGTTTGAATGTGTTTGAGATGAGGTGTCTGAGAAGTATGATAGGGGTTACTAGGCTGGATAGTGTGAGAAATGAGGAGGGGAGGAGAACGGGGGTGGTAAGGGAGTTGGGAGATAGCATGGATGAATTAGTGTTGGGATGGTTTGGACACATGGAAAGAATGAGTGAAGAAAGACTAGTAAAAGAGATGTGGAAGGCAGAAGTGGAGGGAGTGAACATGAGGGGGCAACCTAGGATGAGATGGATGGATGGGGTAAAAGGGGCTTTGGGGAAGAGGGGAATGTCTGTGGAGGAAGGACGGGAGAGGACAGAAGATAGGGGTGAATGGAGAATGGTTGTATATGGATGATGTTGTGATGCATGAGGTGGAATGGGTGGGGGATGGGGGGTGAGGTAGTGTGAGAAAAATTTGATGCAGCCCAAAGAGATTTCTCCTCATCTCCTTTTCTGCATGGGGGGACGGAGAAGGGGGTCGCCGATTTTATAAAGCGGCCTTACTGTGGATGTGCTGTGTCTTGCAATGCTGCTTCTGACTCAGGGCAGTAGACAAGATGCAGGGATGACCTGTCATCCAGGAGGTGCCAAGATAAGAGGGAGGGTAGAGGGTGGAGGGGAGTGGAGTGTATTAGGGATGAAATGGGTGGAAATGGTTTTTATGTCTTTTTTTTTTTTGGCTACCTTCCTTGTAAGGGGGAAAAAGCCTTTGGTATATGTCTGTATGTAAACATCACAATCATGTTACCCCCCTTCTTTCTTTCGACAGTTTTTCATTGCAAGGAAAATGATGGAACGACTGGAGCAGTGCTACTGCATTAAATTTTGCGACACCCACGTGAAAACCATTTGGAAGATTCAGACGGCTTTCGGTGATGATGCTATGGGCATCACACAGACTAAGGAGTGGTACAACCAGTTTAAAAATTGGTGCTCAACAGTGGGGGGCAAACCAAGCTCCGGTCGGCCATCAATATGCCGAAATGACCAGGCCATTGCCAAAGTGAACCCTATGGTGATGCGGGACCATTGTATGACTATCTGAGAAATTGCGGAAGAGGTGGGCATCAGCACTTTTTCCGCACATTTCATTGTGACCGAAGATTTGGCCATGAAGAGAGTGGCGGCGAAATTCATGACGAAGCTAATGACGGCTGAGGAAAAGCAACTTCATGTTGAAGTCTCACAGGACATGCATGACTCCACAAACAGTTACCCCAACTTCATGAATACCATAATCACTGGTAACGAATCCTGGTTGTATGGGTATGACCCTGAAACCAAATCCCAGTTGTCACATTGGAAGCAATGAAAAACTGTCGAGTGCACTACACACTACCTCACGCAAATGCTACTTGCCAGCAACTGACGCTATCGACAGGCAGGAAAAAATTCATGCATGCACACGAAGGTTCAAGGTTGGCTCATGCCAGTGTGCTTCATTCAAATCCATCAGGTTTTTGCAAAAAAAATAAAATAAATAAATAAATAAACAAAGTCAGATCATTTTCTAACAGACCTCATACACACTCAAAAAGAGCAAATGTTGGTGTTTAGGGTGCAATTGGTTTTTTGCTTATACAGTACTATTTTAATGGTGGATGGTATCCTGTGTTGTGACATATGATTGTGAATCATGTCTGTTTTTATTATTTTTTTTTCTGGGTTTTTGTCAAAGGGGATTGAAAACCGGATTGCTTTTTTTTTTTTCTTTTTTAAAGATTAGTCTATCTATATGTAAGAGTATATACCAAGGGTATCCAAATCGAAAGGCACACACCCACTCTCATCTACCACCCTTGCCTCCCTCTCATCTTAGTTCCTCATGGATGATAGGTCATCTCTATCTCCCGCTCACTGCCCTGGGTCAGAAGGTATGTAGCAAGACACAACACATAGTAGATTAATCTACTCACTAATCTATACAGTAGATTAGTGATTTGTATATAGACCATTTAAGCTTTTACTTTAGTGACTGATGTACTGCAAGGAGAGAAACAGAGCTGGGTACATTAAGTTTACCTGGATCTAGAGAAAGCCTTCAACAAAGTCCCTCACAATTAACAACTGTGGAAATTGGAATGAGTAGTATCACTATGAGGTAAACCTCTTTCATGAATGAAATGTTTCCTACAAGGAAGAACATTAGTGAAAGATGAGATGATAGGATAGAGGGCAGTGACTACCAGTCCCACAAGGGTCAGTACTATGCTCCTTACTTATGTAAATGATATACTGGAAGGTATAAGCTATACTAACATGTTTGCAAATGATATAAAGACCAGGAGGGGAATAAATGAGTAAGGAGTAATGTGAACAATAGGGTGTTGCATAAAGATTTAAACACACAAATGTCTGGCATCAAGAGTAGAAAATTAATTTCTATGTCAAAATGTAAAGTATTAGAAAAGGGTACTAGCTCAAAGAGACCATTATTAAAATATTCAATGGTAAGTGAAAATATTACATAGCTGAAAAAGGAAAAAGATCTGGGAGTGTGGATATAGTAAAACTGTGGAAGAGAATATGGTCTGCTGAAAAATGCAAAGGTGACCTTTCACTACTAGGGTATAGAGAGATGATGAAGAATATCATGGGCACACTAATCCATCCAACACATGAGTATGTATTACTGGTAGGGTCCTCACACAAAATAAAAAACATATATATAAACAAGATCTGGAGAATACAAAGAGCAGCAACCAAAATTATTGTCAACCTTACAAGTATATGATGTGAGGTCTGGAAGCACTGAACCTACTAATGTTGAAAGATCAAAGAGAGGGAGGGAAGGAGGAGACCTGACTGCAGTGTTCACAGCATTGAAGGGGGTAGACAAAGGTGACAGAGAAGATATTTTGATCTGGGATACGAAGGTATTAAGAGGTCATAGTCACAAACTGAATAAGACTATTTGTCTGAAGAATATCCTCTTCAATACAAGTCAAACAAGGAATCAAGAAAAATCCAACTAACTACAGACCAGTCTCCCTAACAAGCATACATACATACATATACCAAAGGCTTTTTTCCCCTTTCCAGGGGGGGAGCCAAAAAGAAAAAGTCATAAAAACCATTCCCACCCATTCCATCCCTAATACATTCCACTCCCCTCCACCCTCTACCCTCCCTCTTATCTTGGCACTTCCTGGATGATGGGTCATCCCTGCACCTTGTCCACTGCCCTGGGTCAGAGGCAGTGTCGCAAGACACAGCACATCCACAGCAAGGCTGCTTCATTAAATCAGCAACCCCCCCTCTCCATTCCCTCATGCATACGGGAAATTTTTCTCACACATACTACCTCAACCCCCCATCCCCCAGCCATTCCACCTCAACATCATCCATATACAACCATTTTCCATTCACCCGTCTTCTGTCCTCTCCTGTCCTTCCTCAACAGACATTCCCCTCTTCCCCAAAGCCCCTTTCACCCCATCCATCCATCTCATCCTAGGTCGACCCTTCATGTTCACTCCCTCCACATCTGCCTTCCATACCTCTTTTACTAGTCTTTCTTCCCTCATTCTTTCCATGTGTCCAAATCATCCCAATACTCTTTCATCCACCCAATCTCCCAACTCCCTTACCACACCTGTTCTCCTCCTCACCTCTTCATTTCTCACTCTATCCAGCCTAGTAACCCATATCATACTTCTCAGACATTTCATCTCAAACACATTCAAACTCCTCTCTTCCTCTCTCATGTTCCATGTTTCTGCCCATACAGTGTTGTTGGCACAATCACTCCTTCATACAATCTCCTCTTAGCATCCATTCCCAAATGTCTATTCCCCATTACACTTTTTAATCCATCAAGGCACTTACTTCTCTCAATCTACATTCTACCTCCACCTCCACTCCTCCCTTTCCTGCCACATTCGCACCCAAGTATCTAAAAATATCCACTTCTTCCAGTCGCTCTCCTTTAATGCTCACTTCCAGTTTGCTGCCACTTTCACCCCTTGAACATCTCATCACCTTACATTTACCCACATTTATCTTCAACTTTTTTCTTTCACACACTCTCCCAAACTCTGTCACCAACTTCCTCAATCCCTTCTCTGATCCTGCTACAAGCGCAGTGTTGTCCACAAACAACAGCTTGCTCACCTCCCACTTTTCTCCATTTTCTTTAACTATCTCCAATCCCTGACCCACCACCCTTGCATTTACCTCTCGCACTACCCCATCCATGTATAAGTTGAACAGCCAGGGCGACATAACATATCCCTGACGAAGTCACACCTTTATCTCGAACCACTCACTCTCTCCATTTCTAATCCTGACACAAGCTCTACTACTCTTATAAAAACTCTTGACTACTCCTAGAAGCTTTCCTCCTATCCCATATATCTGCAAAACCTTCCATAGTGACTTCCTGTCTACCCTGTCATAAGCCTTTTCCAGATCCATAAAAGCCCAAAAAACATCCTTACCTTTTCCTATAGCTTTCTCACATATCTGTCTTACCACAAAGATCTGATCTACACAACCTCTACCTGTCCATCCACACTTCTTTGGCAATTACTCCCTTTGTTCCTCTCCTAATCCTCTCAATCAAGATCCTCCCATAAACCTTCCAACTACAGTAGAAGCTAAATTTAACGAATCTCAATTTAGCGGAAGCTCAAATTAGCGAACTGCAAATAGCAATAACGAAAATTCTCAACTTAGCAGAAATGGTCCGCTAAGTTGACCATTTTCCGCTAGCTGGCCAGACGCGCGTCTACGGAAATAGCTCAATTTAGCGGGAATGGTAAGCTAAGTTGAGCATTTTCCGTCAACTGGCCACATGCGTGTCTCAGAGTCCAATGTTACCAGATTGTGGTGGAGTCAAGGAAAAATTTATAATTTAGTACTTTGGAGGTATATAAATATATATATACAGACGCTCCTCTACTTACGTTCATTCGTTTTACGTTTTTTCGATTTTACGTTTGAACCGACTGTTAAAAAAAAAAAAAAAAATTGTATTTTTTTTAGTGAATTTTTTAGTTTAGCGCGCTCTCTGTAGTTCAAACGATACTTACGCATGACGCTGCGTCCATTGTTTACATGGCACAAACGACAGACTGAACGTGCCTTGCCTCCTCCTCCTCCTCCATCTCAATTTATGTTGCTTGAATTCAATTTATTTGAAATTAATGTTATCATTTTACAATGTTATGTGTATAATTAATGATTTAAGGGTGTTTTATAAGATATGGTAATAGAATTTACGGATGTATGGTACAGTAACAACTTGCGTTCGGCCGTTCGGAACGTAACTAAAACGTAAGTTGAGGAGCGTCTGTATATATATATATACAATAATATATAATTCAGTATATGTATAAAGTATAATTGTAGCAGGAATATATTCAAGTAGAAATAGACAGTATAATAGGAAAACAAAATAATGAAACAGTAAGTTGATGGGAAAATTCAAAATCAGTATGCGAGAGTAATCACCACGAAAAATACTTCTATAATAACGAACTACGTTTTCTGCAACAACACAACAATAACGCTCACTATCCAAAAACCAACTGCCCAGTCCTATTAATCGCTAGAATTATGTACATCGAACCAAACACGAAGCTATGACTAATATTCCGCGAAATTCACAGACAGCTCATATCATTGTTACACGACACACACACACACACTTTTGTCGGATGAACGGCGAGGATTAGAGTTCTGAAGAAAAAGTGAAATTTTCGTGGGCCTCAATGCAAAGGAAGTACCTATTGTATTTACAGGGAAGGGGATAACTTGTGGTGTCGTGGGAAAGTGAGGAAAAAGGAGAAGGGGAGGGATTACTGAGGGAAATGGAAGGAAATGAGGAAGGGGAGGACTTGGTCCAAGAGGCCAGACGTCTTGTAAACAAACGGAGGACCAAAGATTCTGGTGATGGGATTAACAAAATTGTAAAGATTAGAAATATAGATAAGAGCAGCACAATGGAAGGTGAGGAAAATAATTTCCAGGGATTTAATGGGGGTGGGGGGGGATACCAACCTACCCCGATTGACAAGACTAGAGGAGAAACTTGATAAGATGATTGTACATTGGGAAGACAGATTCGGTAACGTAACCAACATTGCGCAGAGAGTTGAAAAGTTGGAAGAACTAGAGAAGGCGAACAAAAATTTAACTAATGAAATAGAAGAATTAAAAAGACAGTTAAAAGAAGTAAAAGAGGAAAATGAAGAATTAAAGAGGAATAATAAAGACAATAAAGAGGCCATACCAAAAGAAGCAAAGGGTTGGAAAAAAATCCAGGAAAACAGTAAAGTTGCATTTACTGACATAATTAAACAGCAAATGAAAGAACAAACTGAAGACTCAGTTATCAAAGTGATGAGACAGAAGGAGAATATAGTAAGAGACTTAGCAGATAAAAAGAAATGTATAATTATATTGGGAATGGAAGAGAAACATAACCTAGATAGAACTTCAAGAATCAGTGAGGAAAAAGAAAAAGCAAGCAGCTTACTAGAATTAGTTCAGGAAGATGAACCTGAAATCATGAAACAAATCGAAGAGATGTTTAGGCTCGGAAAATATAGTACAGATAAGACCAGACCAATTAAGATTAAATTCAGGTCACAAACAACAGCAGAGAATATCTTAGCAAAAACAGGGAAGCTAGCAGCAAGTGAACAATATAAAAAGGTATGGATAAAAAGAGAAATGAATAAAGAGGAAAGAGAGGGAGAGAAAATTAAAAGGAAAGAAGCTAAAGAAAAAACAAGACCAGAACGGAGTCAGAAAAAGAAGAATTCTACTGGAGAGTAGTGAATATGAAATTGAGGAAATGGACCATAACACAGAGAAACAAAAAAGAAACAGAGAATACAATGGAAATAACAGAAAGTTAAGAGTGTCCTACACAAATATAGATGGATTAATAACAGGACTGAATGAACTGAACGAGTATCTGAAGGAAAAAGAACCGGACATAATGGGAATTGTAGAGACAAAATTATATACCACCCAACAGCATAGGACACAATGCATATAATTATTGGATTAGAAACAGAGATATAAAACAAGGGGGTGGAGTTATGTTCCTGACTAAGAAGAATATAAACGTGAAGAGTGTCACATATGGAAAGAATACAGTAGAGATGATTATGATAGAAGTAGAAGACAGAGATAAGAAGAGCAGAAAGTTTGTAATAAACTAAGTGCCCCCAAAAACAGCCTCGTGGGAAGAGAGTGAACATAAAAGTGTGTTAGAAGACACAAGAATAACATTAAACAAGATAATGGAAGATGGAGGAAGAATAGTTATGATGGGCGACTTTAATTGCAAAGAAATCTGCTGGGAAGAGATGACCGTAAAGGGTGGAGAAGACTCATGGGGAAATGTTCTACTTGAGATGATTATTGATCACACAATGACACAATGGATTCAAGAGAACACTAGGTATAGAAATGAAGAACCATCGAGACTAAACCTAATAATCACATCAGAACCTGAAAGTGGAAAAGATAGAATACCAGGCACCAATAAGTAAAAGTGACCAAATATTGATAGAACTAGAACTAAATGAGAAAAAAATACATGAAAAGAAATGAATATAGAAAAGGAAGATTGATGTATGAAAACACATATTTTGAAAAATAATAGAATTCTTTCAAAATGAAAACTGGGAAAGAATACACAAAGAAGATACAACAGTAGAAGAGAAATTGAATATTTTGACAAAAATTTATAAAAAAAAAAGTGTGTAAAAGTATGTCCCAAGACAAAAACAAGAAAAAGAATATGTAAAGTGCTGGTACATCAAAAGAAAGACAAAAGTCCTGAAAATGGAAAATATATACTTGTTATAGAAATGTATATGTACAAGCGTGCAGAGAGGAAAAGAGAAAATATGAAAAAGATGTCCTAGAAAAATGTAAAGATCAACCAAAACTATTCTACAGATTTGTAAACAACAAACTGAAAAACAAACAAGATTTGGAGAAATTAAGACAAGGAGGAGTTGAATACACAGAGGAAATAGAAATGGCAGAAATTATGAACAAGCATTTTAAATCAGTGTTTACAAGGGAGAATATACAATCGGAAGAGATCGAATGGAAAGAGAAAGTCCCCCCTATGAAAGAAATAGAAGTAACAAAGAATGAAATAATGAAACACTTGAGTAATCTTGATGTTAGAAAATCGCATGGACCAGATGAAATAGCAAACTGGATTTTGAAAGAATGCAGAAATGAACTGGCAGACAAAATACATAGCAAAATAAATAGTTCCTTGAAAGAAGGAAAAGTTCCAGAAGATTGGAAAAAAGCAAATATAGTACCTATATATAAAGGAGGTAATAAAGAAGACCCTACCAACTATAGATCAGTCTCTCTAACAAGTACAATACCAAAAATTTGTGAAAGAATTATCAAAAGTAAATGGGTAAAATATTTAGAAAAAAACAGCGTGTATGTCAACCGGGCCGTGGGATCGTCGATTGTACCCGGTCCATCAGGGAGCAAGGACGGAAGAACACGGTTACGATTGTTCATACGGGAAGTAACGATGTAGGTAGGGTGAGATCAGAGGAGCTTGTTCGGAATTACAAGGTCCTCCTTCAGGAGATGAAGGAACGTGTGAGCCGTCACGTAGTCTGTGGGATCCTCCCGAGGATCTACGCAGGTTCGTGTTGGAACAGTAGAGCCATAGGGATCAATGATAGGATATCGCAGTTGTGTACACAATTGGGATACCACTTTCTTGATCCTTGGTATCTCTTTTCTAGGCGCCATGACCTTTACGCTTCTGATGGGATCCACCTTACCCGCAGAGGCAAAGATGTTCTTACAAACCTCATTGTGGGAGTTTGTAATGAATTAGCTCCTTTTTTAGGGTAGAAGCCCAAAGGGAAGGGGAAATAGAATGTACTTGGGGAAACAGTGTAGAATATAGCATTAATGTAGAACAATGTGCCAGTATAGGACAAAATATAATTTTAGGATATAATGTTGCTAGAGGACGAAATGTCACATTAGGATGTAATGTCATAGGACAAAATGTCACAATGGGATGTAATGACAGTGGAGGACAAAAGATTACGATGGGAAGTAATGATAGTGGAGAACAAAATATCACGATAGGATGTAATGATAATGGAGAAAATATCACGGTAGGATATAATGTCAGTAAAGGACAAAATATAATTTTAGGAAGGGATACCGGACAGAATGTCCATGAAGGCCACAATATCATGATAGGATGTAATGACAGTGGATATAATGTTGCTAGAGGACGAAATGTCACATTAGGATGTAATGTCATAGGACAAAATGTCACAATGGGATGTAATGACAGTGGAGGACAAAAGATCACGATGGGAAATAATGATAGTGGAGAACAAAATATCATGATAGGATGTGGATGATAATGGAGGAGAAAATATCACGGTAGGATATAATGTCAGTGAAGGACAAAATATAATTTTAGGAAGGGATACCGGACAGAATGTCAATGAAGGCCAAAATATCATGATAGGATGTAATGACAGTGGAAGACAAAAGATCACGATGGGATGTAATTATAATGGAGGAAAAAATATCACGGTAGGATATAATGTCACTGGAGGAAAAAATATCACGGTAGGATATAATGTCACTGGAGGACAAAATATAACTTTAGAAAGGGATGCCGGACATAATGTCTCTGAACGACGGGAGGCCGGCGTGAATCACGGTGACGTAGGGGGAGAAAATGTACAAAAGAGATCGGATGACCGTGATCGACCAGATGTCCGTGATGGGGGAAATGTTAATTTTGATGGGGGAAATGTTAATTTTGATAGGAGAAATGTTAATGAGGCATTGAACGTCAATGAAGGACCAAATAATAATATAGAGCAAGGTATAAATGAAAAACAAAATGATAATGTAAGATATGATATTGAAATTCAAAATGTGTCAAAAAGAAATAATCACGAGTTTCTTAAAACCATGTACTTTAATGCTCGTAGTATTAGAAACAAATTTCAAGAAATACAGGCGTATGTCAAAAGCGAAAATCTCGATATGATAGGAATAACTGAGACATGGTTAAATGGTAAAGAGTTCGAAGCTGAATTTAATATTGCGGGATTTAAACACTTTCATCAGGATAGAAACCACAAAAAAGGCGGGGGTGTTCTATTGTACGTTAAAAACAATGTTCATGCTTGTGTTTTAGAGAAAGTGAAACAGGATGCATATGATAGTTTGTGGGTTGAGTTAACCCCTTCCATACGGTGCCGCACACGTAGGCGTCATGGACTTAGATCTCGGTGGCAGCAGCCAATGCCAGCCGTACGACGTGTCGTAATAATACTCGCATCATAAAATATAGTCACCGCTTATATCGATCGTTCTCTCTTCACCCGTGAATTTTGATAACCATAGAAAATGCGATTAAAAAAGAATTAGAAAGAATGTCATTATGGAGGGGCGACTACAATAAATATAATCAAGACGCCGATATGGCAGCCTCGCGAATACACTCGCTCCCCATGACGCCTACGTGTGCGGCACCGTATGGAAGGGGTTAACCCAAACAAATGGACAAAAAATGAATATAGGTGTAATATATAGGCCAAAGACATTATCATTAGCAGACGACAAACTGTTATTTCAAGAACTGTCTAGTTTCTGCAACCGGGATTTATTGATAATGGGTGATTTCAATTTTACTGACATTGATTGGATGACCCTTGAACATGGCCATATAGGTAGTCGCTTGTTTGATTTTCTTGGTGACAATTACTTAATTCAGCATGTAAAAGAGCCCACAAGATATGGAAACTTACTCGATCTTTTGATCACTAGCCGCGAAAGCATGGTAACTGATGTAGAAGTCGGTGAATCTGTTGCAAATAGCGATCACAACCTAGTTAGATTCAAACTCCTAAACAATTTTAGAATAGATACTTGTGTTTCTAAAATACCCGATTTCAGTAAAGCTCAGTTCATAAAACTATGTCAGGAGCTTCAGCTTACAGATTGGGAGGCAAATTTAAACGAAAGACCTGTAGATCAGATGTGGGAAATATTTCAAAATACGCTCACTAAGATGATTCAAACTTACATTCCTTTTAAGGACAGACGTCCCCCAAATCAGGCTCGCCCAAAGTGGCTCGACAAAGAAACTGAAAAAAGTATTGCTAAAAAGAGACAGGCTTATAAGAAATATAAGTGCTCGGGTGTATCTAATGACTATGAAAGTTATGTATCAATACAGAGATTTAAAAAAGACAATAAGAAAAAGAAAACGACAATACGAAATGAACATCGCTGAGAAATCCAAAGAGAATCCCAAAGAATTCTATAGTTACATTAGAGATAAAAAGGTTGTTCGGAATCACATTGGTCCACTATTATCTGCTGACGGTCAACTTGAATATTCAAATGAAGGAATGTGTAATATCTTAAACAATTATTTTAGCTCGGTATTCGTAAACGAAATTAAAAGGTGTATAGACAAACTCAAAGTTAATAAAACACCAGGGCCAGACGGTTGGCATCCAAGAATCTTAAAGGAAATGAAAAATGAGATTGTTGTTCCATTAGAAATTATTTTCAAGAAATCCATCATATCCGGAGATGTCCCAAGAGAATGGAAGCTAGCTAACGTTACTCCCATATTCAAAAAAGGTGACAAAAAGAAACCAAATAACTATAGGCCTATAAGTTTGACTTCAATCGTAGGAAAAATAATGGAAACTATCATCAGAGATGCTATCGAACATCATTTAGAAAGTAACCGTTTGATAAATGATAGCCAGCATGGTTTCAGACAGAAACGTTCTTGCGTGACTAACTTACTCGAATTCTACAACACAGTTATGTCGAATTATGACAAAAGAAACAATATAGATTTAGTATATCTAGACTTTGCAAAAGCTTTTGATACCGTCCCACACGAAAGACTACTTACTAAATTAGCTTTGCATGGAATAAGTGGTAGCCTATTAGGTTGGACTAGTAATTGGTTGAATGGTCGAAAACAGAGAGTTGTTTTAAATGGACAAACTTCTGGATGGAAAAGTGTTGCAAGTGGAGTTCCTCAGGGTTCCGTTCTTGGGCCACTTCTATTCATAGTATATATAAATGATATAGACCATGGACTAAAATCTACTGTTTCCAAATTTGCTGATGATACAAAACTGTGCGGAGTGGCAAATGATCACTCAAACCAATTAGATATTCAAGAAGATTTGGATAAATTACAGCAATGGTCTGAAAAGTGGCTAATGAAATTTAACACAAGTAAATGCAAGGTAATGCACATAGGTAAAAATAACAGTAAGTACGATTACAAGTTATTTGGAAATTCGTTAACAAAAGTGGATAGTGAAAAAGATCTCGGCGTAATTATCAGTAACGACCTCAAATCATCCAAGTAGTGTATTTCAGCCTCTGAGAAAGCAAATAAGATTCTAGGACTGATTGCGCGATCTTTTGATTTCAAAAGTCCATCACTCATTAACAAGCTATATAAATCGTTAGTTCGTCCACATTTGGAATATGCTGTTTCCGTATGGTCACCGAATCTCATTAAAGACATTGACAGATTGGAAAGAGTACAACGGCGAGCCACAAAACTGATTCCAAATATCAAAAATAAATCATACGAAAATCGACTAAAACATATGAATCTGTTTTCCCTAAAAAAGCGTAGACTCAGAGGTGACTTGATACAGGTCTTTAAAATTCTAAAGGGAATTGACAACATCAAAAGTGACCAAATTTTTACATTGAATGAGAATCAGACAAGAAACAATGGTCTCAAACTGTCCGGAAATAGATTCAATTTGGAAGTAGGTAAAAACAACTTTGCCAACCGTGTAGTTAATGAATGGAATAAACTTCCTGCACAGGTAGTGCAATGTAGTTCAGTTCAAAGCTTTAAGAATCATTTAGATAAATACCTAAGTAAGATGCTGTAATGATTATAATTTATCTTATATTATTTGTTTTTGTTTTGTTATCATTTGTCTGTCTGATTTTTATTTATCATTAGTTATATGTCAATTTATTATTATTTACTATTTACCTGTTTGTTTATTATTTAACTATACCTATGCATTTATTTATGTATTTTATTTGTTATTTACATTATCATAGTTTTTTATTTATTATTTTATTATTAATATGATTTTTTTTTTCGCATCCGAACTAGATATGGATCAAAAGGTCTCCTGTCGGCATGCTCCGCCATTGTAATCCATTGTAAGTCCAAGGCAATTTGGATTCAGACAAGGACGATCATGCGTCACTAATTTAATATGTTTCTATTCAAGGCTAATAGATATAATACAAGAAAGAGATGGATGGGCTGATTGTGCATTTCTAGGCCTAAAAAAAGCTTTTGACAAAGTACCACACAAGAAGTTGCTTAAGAAATTAGAAACTGAAGGAGGAATACAGGGCAAACTGCTTAAATGGATGGAAGACTTTTTGCAAGAAAGAAAAATGAGAGTAGTGATGAGAGACAAACACTCAAAATGGGATGACGTAATAAGCGGTGTTCCACAAGGAACAGTTCTGGCCCCTATAATGTTTGCTATATATATTAATGATATGGATGAAGAAATTGAAAGTTGTATGAGCTTCTTTGCAGATGATGCAAAGCTATTAAAAAAAGTAAACATGGAAGAAGATTGTGAGTCACTACAGAGTGATCTAAATAAAGTATGGGAATGGAGTAGGAAGTGGGAGATGGAGTTCAATACTAAAAAGTGTAGTATAATGGAATTTGGAAAAAGCAAAAACAGAATAACAGGATCATATAAATTGGGAGAAGGAATAAAAAAAGTAGAAAATGAGAAGGACCTGGGAGTCATTGTTATGAATAATATGTCACCTGAGAAACATATAAATAAGATTTTTTGAGAAACTTATCCTTTAATAAGAACAATCAAAGTGGCATTTACATATCTGGATGAAGAAATGGTGAAGAAAATTCTAATCACTCTCATAATACCAAGATTGGAATATGCAGCGACGATGTGGTCACCAAGTACAAAAAAATGTATAACAAAACTTGAAAGAATACAAAGAGCAATTACAAAATTGGCACCAACACTCTCAAAACTATCATATGAAGAGAGACTAGCAAAACTTGAGCTACAGACACTAGAGCAAAGAAGAGAGAGAGGAGATTTGATAGCTATTTACAGAATCATGAAAGGCATAGAAATTATTGATAGAGAGAATCTGATAAAATGGGATGATAGAAATACAAGAGGGCACGGAAAGAAAATCAAGAAAGACAGCTATAGAAGAGATCTGAAAAAGAACAGCTTTCCTCACAGAGTAATAGACAGTTGGAACAAGTTAGATGAGAAAGTGGTGTGCAAAAACAATACATGAATTTAAAAATAGTTTAGATAAAATGAGATATGAAGACGGGACCCCACGAGCATAGCTCCCCTTCCCGTAAAATACAACTAGGTACATGCATATACCAAGGCTTTTTCCCCCTTACCAGGGAGGTAGCCAAAAAGGAAAAGGCATAAAAATCATTCCCACCCATTCCATCCTCGAAAACACTCCACACCCCTCCACCCTCCCTCCCATCTTAGCACCTACTAGATGACGGGTCATCCCTGCACCTTGTCCACTGCCCTGGGTCAGAAGCAGTGTCGCAAGACACAACACATCCACAGCAAGGCCGCTTCATTAAATTGGTGACCACCCCTCTCCGTCCCCCCATATAAAGGAGAGGACGGGGAGAAATCCCTTCGGGCTGCGTCAAAATTTTGCTCACACACACTACCTCACCCCCCATCCCCCCGTCCATTCCACCTCATGCATCACAACATCTTCCATATACAACCATTCTCCATTCACCCGTCTTCTGTCCTCTCCCGTCCCCTTACTGCCTTCTCTCTTAATTTCTTTCCAAAACAAAAGGAGTTTTCTCTAACAAGTACAGTAGCAAAAATATGTGAAAAAGTGATCAAAAGATGGGTTAAACATCTGGAAGAAATAACTATACTGAATCCAAATCAATTTGGATTTAGACAAGGAAGATCATGTACAACAAACCTGATATGCTTCTATTCAAGACTAATAGATATAATACAAGAGAGGGATGGATGGGTAGACTGTGCCTATCTAGACCTACAAAAAGCATTTGATAAGGTACCACACAAGAAATTAAAAAGAAAATTAGAATCAATAGGTGGCATCGCAGGTAAATTATTAGAGTGGATGGAAGACTTCCTGACTGGGAGAAAAATGAGGGTAGTAATTAGAGACAAATACTCGAAATGAGAGGAAATGATAAGTGGTGTCCCGCAAGGGTCGGTGCTGGCTCCAATCATGTTTGTCATATATATAAACGACATGGATGAAGGAGTGGAGTGTTATATGAATTTCTTCACAGATGATGCAAAAATACTAAAGAAAGTAAGAACAGAGGAGGATTGTGAATCATTACAATCAGACCTGGACAAAATCTGGAAATGGACTCAAAAGTGGGAAGTGAACTTCAATATCAAGAAATGTAGTATAATGGAGTTTGGAAAAAGTAAAAACAATATATAAAAAAATTATGAAAATTGGTGAAGAAGAAATAAAAAAAGTGAACTCGGAAAAAGACCTTGGAGTAATAATCAGCAAAGACATGACACCGGACAAACATATCAACAAAACAGTCGGAGAAACCTTCAACCTATTAAGGTCAATGAAAGTGGCATTTGACTATTTGGAAGAAATGATTAAAAAAACATTAGTTACATTAATAAGACCAAAACATGAATATGAAGCAACACTATGGACACCCAGTACTAAAAAGAATATAAAGAAATTAGAAAGAATACAGAGAGCAACAACAAAGTTGGCACCAGCTCTTTCCAAATTAACATACAAAGATTATCAAAATTGGAACTACCAACACTGGAGCAGAGAAGAGAAAGAGGTGATCTACTATCTATAGAATCATGAAAGGAATGGAAATCCTTGATAGAAATGATTTACTAAAAAGTGACAATGGAAAGACAATAGGACATGAAAAGCAACTCAAAAAGGATATTTATAGGAGGAAAAAAAAAAAAATCCCACACAGAGTGGTGGATATCTGGAATAATCTAGATAAAGAAACAGTGTGTGCAAACACTATTCAAAATTTAAGAAAAAACTTGATGCTGAAGGATACAAAGACGGGTCACCATGAGCATAGCTCCCATCCCGTATAATACAACTAGGTAAATACATCAAGTTGATTGATGTACAATAGTGCATCACAATATGCACATTACAAAATATTAAGTTACTGCTGTTATACTCTTTTTCTTTCACCCTGAATAAATCCATCACAGAAAATGTGATGAAGCCTGTTCACAGAATACCGGGGTCAGCTACAATTACATACATATACCAAGGCTTTTCCCCCTTTCAAAGGAGGTAGCCAAAAAGAAAAAGGCATAATTTCATTCCCACCCATTCCATTCCTAAATACACTCCACTCCCCTCCACCCTCCCTCTTATCTTAGCACCTCCTGGATGACAGGTCATCCCTGCACCTTGTCAACTGCCCTGGGTCAGAAGCAGTGTCACAAGTCACAGCACATCCACAGCAAGGCCACTTCAATAAATTGGCGACCCCCCCTCTCCGTCCCCCCATGCATTAAAGGAGAAGACAGGGAGAAATCCCTTCGGGATGTGTCAAATTTTGCTCACACATACTACCTCACCCCCCATCCCCCCATCCCCCCACCCATTCCACCTCATGCTCACCTCCCTGTCTGGGGTATTGGCTGCATGTTATTGTGTCAAAGTAGCATGCAGTTGATACTTTAGGGTCTATATGGGGCACCCCTACAGACCAGTCACACATCATTTTGTCTGTGATAGAGGAAAACTCTGTTCATAGAGAAATTATGACACTTTTATACTACGACTGTCCCTCCATTATGCTGTGCCCCAACCCCTTGTTACTGTCTTGTACAATTTCTCTGAATATTCATTTCCTTTTTTGCCTACCTACCCTGTGGTGGGGGCAAAAGAATACTGCCACCAAGTATTCCCACTTGGATCGTAAGAGGCGAGAAAAAAGGGACGGGGATTGGTACCAGGCATCCTTCTCCCTGTAGCCTCACAGGGGACATTCCTAAAAAAAATAAAGGCATAAGAGGGTCTAGGAGTTTTCCAACCAACCAACCAGCTACAATTACAAAATAAATATAATCAGGATGCTGACACTGGCATCCTCATATACCTGACTCACAACTCATACATAGGCATCATTGTATTCAAGAGGATATGATAAATTCAGTTTTCCAAACAGATGTGTAAACTCCTGGAATGACCAGGGGAAGATATACTACACACTAGAACCATTCATGAATTTAAACCAAGGTACGACAATTGGAAATTAAAACACCATACAAGCATAACTCCGTTCCTGAATATCACAATTAGGTAAACGACTATAGACACCCAGTAATAAAAAGAATATAAAGAAATTAGAAAGAATACAAAGACCAACAACAGAGATGGCACCAACACTCTCCAAATTGACATATGAACAAAGATTGTCCAAATTGGAACTACCAACTCTGGAACAAAGAAGAGAGAGAGGAGATCTACTATTTATAGGATCATGAAAGGAATGAAAATCCTTGATAGGAATGATTTACTAAAATGTGACAATGGAAAAACAAGAGGACATGAAAAGAAACCCAAAAAGGTTAATTATAGAAGAGATTTGAAAAAGAATAGCTTCCCACACAGAGTAGTGGATATCTGGAATAAATTAGATAATGCAACAGTGTGTGCAAATACTATTCAAGGACTTAAGATGTGGTGGAACAAGGAGGGCAGGAGGAAATAGAAGGAAGGATAGTGAGTGGTGGGATGAGGAAGCAAAGAAGGGTGTAGAAGAGAAGAAGCAGGGATTCATAAATTGGTTACAAATTAGGAAGAGGGAATCATATGAGAGGTACAAAGTAAAGAGAAGGGAAGTTAAGCATAAGATAAAGGAAGCAAAGAGGAGAGCAGATGTGAAATGGTGTAAGTGTATGACAGAAAATTTTGAAAGTAATAAAAAGATGTTTTGGAAAGAAATTAAAAGGGGAAGAGGAGGTGAATCAAGTAGAGAAGAGGGGGTAAAAGGTGCAGATGGAGAGATGATTATGGAAGAGAAGGAGGCAGTGAGAGGAAGGTGGGCAGAGTATTTTAGGGAGTAGCTTAAATGTGAAGGATAGGGAGGGAAAGGTAGTTGCAGTGGGAAATACTAAGAAAATGAGAGTGATGAGTGAGGAAAATGGAGGAGAAATAGGGAAAGATGAAGTGAAAGCAGCTGTTAGGTTGATGAGAGGAGGTAAGGCACCTGGGTTGAATGGATGCCATGTGGAATGTCTAAAAAAAGGAGGTACAGTTATGGGGGACTGGCTGGTGAGGTTATTTAATGTTTGTTTAAGAGAGAGTAGAGTGCCGGAGGAGTGGAGGAGTGCCTGTATAGTTCCGCTTTACAAGGGAAAAGGGGACAAGTGTGAGTGTAGTAGTTTCAGAGGGATCAGCTTGTTGAGTGTATTTGGGTAGGTTTATGGGAGGGTCTTGATTGAGAGGATTAGGAGAGGAACAGAGGGAGTAATTGGTGAGGAACAGTGTGGTTTTAGGACAGGTAGGGGTTGTGTAGATCAGATTTTTGTGGTAAGACAGATATGTGAGAAAGCTATAGGAAAAGGTTAGGATGTTTTTTGGGCTTTTATGGATCTGGAAAAGGCTTATGACAGGGTAGACAAGAACACACTATGGGAGGTAGACACGAAAGCACTGTGGGAGGTACTGCAGATATATGGGATAGAAGGAAAGCTGTTAAGAGCAGTCAAGAGTTTTTACGAGAGTAGTAGAGCTTGTGTTAGGATTAGAAATGGTGAGAGTGAATGATTTGAAGTAAAGGTGTGACTTCGTCAGGGATGTGTTATGTCGCCCTGGCTGTTCAATCTATACATGGATAGGGTGGTGCGAGAGGTGAATGCAAGGGTAGTGGGTCAGGGGTTTGAGATGGTTAAAGAAAATGGAGAAAAGTGGGAAATAAGCCAATTGTTGTTTGCTGACGACACTGCACTTGTAGCAGGATTAGAGGAGGGATTGAGGAAGTTAGTGTCAGTTTGAGAAGGTGTGTGAAAAAAGGAAGCTGAAGATAAATGTGGGCAAAAGTATGGTGATGAGATGTACAAGGGGAGAGAGTGACAGCGGGCTGGAAGTGAGCATTAAGGGTAAGAGACTGGAGGAAGTGGATAGCTTGAGATACTTGGGTGTGAATGTGGCAGGAAAGGGAGGAGTGGGGGTGGAGGAATGTAGATTGAGAGGTGAGTAAATGCCTTGGTGGATTAAAAAGTGTAATGAGAAATAGACATATGGGAATGGATGCTAAGAGGAGGTTATATGAAGAAGTGATTGTGCCAACAGCACTGTACAGGGCAGAAACATGGGACATAAGAGAGGAAGAGAGGAGTTTGAATGTGTTTAAGATGAGGTGTCTGAGAAGTATGATCGGGGTTACTAGGCTAGATAGAGTGAGAAATGAGGAGGTGAGGAGGAGAACAGGGGTGGAAAGGGAGTTGGGAGATAGGGTTGATGAAAGAGTATTAGGATGGTTTGGACACATGGAAAGAATGAGTGAAGAAAGACTAGTAAAAGAGGTGTGGAAGGCAGAGGTGGAAGAAGTGAATGTGAGGGGGTGTCCTAGGATGAGATGGATGGATGGGGTGAAAGGGCCATTACAAAAGAGAGGAATGTCTGTTGAAGAAGGACGGGAGAGGACAAAAGATATGGGTGAATGGAGAAGGGTTGTGTATGGATGATGCTGTGATGCATGAGGGAGAGTGGGTAGATGGGGTGTGAGGAAGTATGTATGAGAAAAAGTTTGACACAGCCTGAAGGGATATCTCGACATGTTCTCCTTTTCTGCATGAGGGGACAAAAAGAGAGAGAGAGAGGGGGGGGGGTGCTGATTTTATGAAGTGGCCTTGCTGTGGATGTGCCGTGTCTTGCAACACTGCTTCTGACCCAGGGCAGTGGACAGGATGCAGGAATCACCCATCATCCAGGAGGTGCCAAGATAAGAGGGAGGGAGGAGGGTGGAGAGGAGTGGAATATATAGGAAATGGAATGGGTGGGAGTGGAATATATAGGAAATGGAATGGGTGGGAGTGGTTTCTATGCCTTTTTCTTTTTGGCTACCCCCCCCCTGTAGGGGAAAAAAGCCTTTGGTATATGTACGTAAGTACCGTATTTTCCGGCGTATAGTGCGCAACTTTTTTCCGTTGGAAGGGCCTAAATATGGGGGATGCGCGTTATTCGGTGGTGCGCATTATCTACGGCCTACGATAAAAATTCTGCGGCTGTGTGTGTAATTTTTTTTCACAACAACGTGACGATGTTGGCCGTCACAAAGTCGGGACGGCACACTTCTCCGTGACGTTCCGTGAGAACAAGAAGAACAGCCATGGTGACATGAAAGAATACAGTAGCATGGGCTACCGTATATAAATATTTGGTATAGGTAGGTATCTATCGAATCTTATTTTTCATGTTTAAATAGGCCTAAACACCATGAAACATGATCATTATTCATGATATTTGCCCATCTTCACAGCATCCAAGTTTGAATTTTTTTGTTGGCTTTGTTGCTTCACTTTAGGTATGGTACAAATTCCGTTGCGGCCATTCATAAACTCGTGTCAAACACCTGACTACAACACCCTCTTTCGGGAGTTATATCAACTAAACGTCACCTCGATGAGGGAATGTCCTATTTCACCACTGTCATTGCAGGTTCAAAGCTAAAATGAAACAGTCTGTAGTTTGTTTCAGTATTAAATATAAAATGGTAAAGACGAATTATTTCCTCAAGATATAAAATGAAAATTTTCTGTAAAAATCCCGAAATATTTCTGTATATTTTACTTTCAATAAACTTTTTTTAGATCATATTTCCTACAAACTATTCAAGCTACAAAGTAATAAGGGACCAACGCACAACATGAGTCATATACCGGTACATGTAGTTCCGACTTTTTCTTAGTTGTGTCCTGATTGATGCCTCAACTGACACTTAATTTAGTGACAAATCAACAGATTTCCCAGCGGTGGCTCTAGCCAATGAAAAATACTTCTCCATGTAACCTCGTTTACATGATATAAATACCGAGGGTATGCCATCTTTGCCAAGCCTAGCGCCACGGAGCGTTGAGATGTGGAACTAAAATTGGTTCTCGATTCTCTCGCTAGATGGCGATCGGGCATGCGCGTTATACGTCGGTGCGCGCTATCTGTGTACTGAGATAACGAAGTGCATGGGTGCGCATTATAACCCGATGCGCATTTTAAGCCAGAAAATACGGTACATTTGCAATAAAGAATTGGGAAAACATATTGACTGACATCTTCAAAACTCAACATTATCACCTCCAATTCCCAGAGTTGACAATTGGTTTCTGGAGCAATATTCCTCACTGTTAACTTCTACTGTATTATCTCTCCCTTTCTACAAAATGGAAAGTTGAAAATTTTATGACCACCTCCCTCCTCCAATTCCTATCAGCTGGTGATATAAAAAGTGTCCCACAGTGATACAATACATTAGTCTAAAATTCTTCCTGATGTGATCTATGAAAGGCCAAAGGACTATTTCCAGTTGCTGTGGCATTGTAATTTCCAGTTAATGAAAATCCAGGCAACAACTTATTATCATGGATGAAGCATACAAATATTTTCAATATTTCTTTCTATATATATATATGTACACACATATATATATATATATATACATACATATACCAAAGGCTTCTTCCCCCTTACACGGGAGGTAGCCAAAAAGAAAAAGCCATAGAAATCACTCCCACCCATTTCATGCCCTGGGTCAGAAGCAGTGTCGCAAGACACAGCACATCCACAGCATGGCCACTTCATAAATTTGGCAACCTCCCTTTTCTGTCCCCTCATGTAGGAAAGGAGAAGACAGGGAGAAATCCCTTCAGGCTGCGTAATTTTTTTTCTCATACATCAACAAGTTTCTTCTCCTTGTTGATGTATATGTGTATATATAGATATATATATATATATATATATATATATATGTATATATATTTATATGTATATATATATATATATATGTATATATATATATATGTATATATATATATATATATATATACATACATATATATATATATATATATAATATATATATATATGTATATATACATCTGCACCTTGTCCACTGCCCTGGGTCCACCCGTTCTCCTCCTCACCTCCTCATTTCTCACTCTATCAAGCCTAGTAACCCCCATCATACTTCTCAGACACCTCATCTCAAACACATTCAAACTCCTTCTTTCTTCCTCTCTTATGTTCCATGTTTCTGCTCCATACAGTGCTGTTGGCACAATCACTCCTTCACACAATCTCCTCTTAGCATCCATTATCAAATGTCTATTCCTCATTGCACTCTTTAATCCACCAAGGCATTTACTCGCTTCTCTCAATCTACATTCTACCTCCACCTTCACTCCACCTTTTCCTGCCACATTTGCACCAAGTATCTAAAACTATCCACTTCCTCCAGTCGCTCTCCCTTAATGCTCAATTCCAGTCTACTGCCACTTTCACCCCTTGTACATCTCATCACCTTACTTTTGACCACATTTATCTTTAGCTTTCTTCTATCACATACTCTCCCAAACTCTGTCACCAACTTCCTCAATCCCTCCTCCGATCCTGCCACAAGCGCAGTGTCGTCCGCAAACAACAGCTGGCTCACCTCCCTCTTTTCTCCATTTTCTTTAACCATCTCCAATCCCTGACCCACCACCCTTGCATTTACCTCTCGCACTACCACATCCATGTATAAGTTGAACAGCCAGGGCGACATAACGCATCCTTGACAGTATATACCAGTATTGCTAAATTTCTAGTTTCGACCATGGGCGCAATATAGCAATAGAAAATTTATTATTAATTTTGTAAATTATAATGTATCAATGTAATATGCAATTTTGTGAGTGGAAATAAAAACAAAACAAAAAAGGTGCTAAAACAGATTTCGTCATGTAGGAAAGGAGAAGACAGGGAGAAATCCCTTCAGGCTGCGTAATTTTTTTTCTCATACATCAACAAGTTTCTTCTCCTTGTTGATGTATATGTGTATATATATATATATATATATATATATATATATATATATATGTATATATATATATATGTATATATATATATATATATATATGTATATATATATATATATGTATATATATATATATATATATATATATATATATATATATATATATATATATATATATATATATATATATACATCTGCACCTTGTCCACTGCCCTGGGTCTACAGCAAGGCTGCTTCATTAAATCGGTGACCCCCCCCCATCTCCATCCCCCCATTGCATAAAAGGAGAAGACGGGGAGAAATCCCTTCGGGCTGCGTCAAATTTTGCTCACACATACTACCTCATCCCCCATCCCCACACCCATTCCACCTCATACATCACAATAACATCCATATACAATCATTCTCCATTCACCCCTGTCTTCTGTCCTCTCCCGTCCTTCTTCAACAGACATTCCCCTCTTCCCCAAAGCCCCCTTCACCCCATCCATACACCTCATCCTAGGACGTCCCCTCATGTTCACTCCCTCCACATCTGCCTTCCATACCTCTTTTACTAGTCTTTCTTCACTCATTCTTTCCATGTTTCCAAACCATCCTAATACTCTTTCATCAACCCTATCTCTCAACTCCCTTTCCACCCGTTCTCCTCCTCACCTCCTCATTTCTCACTCTATCAAGCCTAGTAACCCCCATCATACTTCTCAGACACCTCATCTCAAACACATTCAAACTCCTTCTTTCTTCCTCTCTTATGTTCCATGTTTCTGCTCCATACAGTGCTGTTGGCACAATCACTCCTTCACACAATCTCCTCTTAGCATCCATTATCAAATGTCTATTCCTCATTGCACTCTTTAATCCACCAAGGCATTTACTCGCTTCTCTCAATCTACATTCTACCTCCACCTTCACTCCACCTTTTCCTGCCACATTTGCACCAAGTATCTAAAACTATCCACTTCCTCCAGTCGCTCTCCCTTAATGCTCAATTCCAGTCTACTGCCACTTTCACCCCTTGTACATCTCATCACCTTACTTTTGACCACATTTATCTTTAGCTTTCTTCTATCACATACTCTCCCAAACTCTGTCACCAACTTCCTCAATCCCTCCTCCGATCCTGCCACAAGCGCAGTGTCGTCCGCAAACAACAGCGCTGGCTCACCTCCCTCTTTTCTCCATTTTCTTTAACCATCTCCAATCCCTGACCCACCACCCTTGCATTTACCTCTCGCACTACCACATCCATGTATAAGTTGAACAGCCAGGGCGACATAACGCATCCTTGACAGTATATACCAGTATTGCTAAATTTCTAGTTTCGACCATGGGCGCAATATAGCAATAGAAAATTTATTATTAATTTTGTAAATTATAATGTATCAATGTAATATGCAATTTTGTGAGTGGAAATAAAAACAAAACAAAAAAGGTGCTAAAACAGATTTCGTCATGTAGGAAAGGAGAAGACAGGGAGAAATCCCTTCAGGCTGCGTAATTTTTTTTCTCATACATCAACAAGTTTCTTCTCCTTGTTGATGTATATGTGTATATATATATATATATATATATATATATATATATATATATATATGTATATATATATATACATACAGACATATACCAAAGGCTTTTTCCCCCTGACATGGGGGGTAGCCAAAAAGAAAAAGGCATAAAAATTACTCCCACCCATTTCATGCCCTGGGTCAGAAGCAGTGTCGCAAGACACAGCACATCCACAGCATGGCCACTTCATAAATTTGGCAACCTCCCTTTTCTGTCCCCTCATGTAGGAAAGGAGAAGACAGGGAGAAATCCCTTCAGGCTGCGTAATTTTTTTTCTCACACATCAACAAGTTTCTTCTCATAGTTGATGTATATGTCTATATATATATATATATATATATATATATATATATATGTATATATATATATATATGTATATATATATATATATATATGTATATATATATATATATGTATATATATATATATATATATATATATATACATATATATATATATATATATATATATATATATATATATATATATATATACATCTGCACCTTGTCCACTGCCCTGGGTCCACCCGTTCTCCTCCTCACCTCCTCATTTCTCACTCTATCAAGCCTAGTAACCCCCATCATACTTCTCAGACACCTCATCTCAAACACATTCAAACTCCTTCTTTCTTCCTCTCTTATGTTCCATGTTTCTGCTCCATACAGTGCTGTTGGCACAATCACTCCTTCACACAATCTCCTCTTAGCATCCATTATCAAATGTCTATTCCTCATTGCACTCTTTAATCCACCAAGGCATTTACTCGCTTCTCTCAATCTACATTCTACCTCCACCTTCACTCCACCTTTTCCTGCCACATTTGCACCAAGTATCTAAAACTATCCACTTCCTCCAGTCGCTCTCCCTTAATGCTCAATTCCAGTCTACTGCCACTTTCACCCCTTGTACATCTCATCACCTTACTTTTGACCACATTTATCTTTAGCTTTCTTCTATCACATACTCTCCCAAACTCTGTCACCAACTTCCTCAATCCCTCCTCCGATCCTGCCACAAGCGCAGTGTCGTCCGCAAACAACAGCTGGCTCACCTCCCTCTTTTCTCCATTTTCTTTAACCATCTCCAATCCCTGACCCACCACCCTTGCATTTACCTCTCGCACTACCACATCCATGTATAAGTTGAACAGCCAGGGCGACATAACGCATCCTTGACAGTATATACCAGTATTGCTAAATTTCTAGTTTCGACCATGGGCGCAATATAGCAATAGAAAATTTATTATTAATTTTGTAAATTATAATGTATCAATGTAATATGCAATTTTGTGAGTGGAAATAAAAACAAAACAAAAAAGGTGCTAAAACAGATTTCGTCATGTAGGAAAGGAGAAGACAGGGAGAAATCCCTTCAGGCTGCGTAATTTTTTTTCTCATACATCAACAAGTTTCTTCTCCTTGTTGATGTATATGTGTATATATATATATATATATATATATATATATATATGTATATATATATATATATGTATATATATATATATATATATGTATATATATATATATATATATGTATATATATAAATATATATATATATATATATACATATATATATATATATATATATATATATATATATATATACATCTGCACCTTGTCCACTGCCCTGGGTCCACAGCAAGGCTGCTTCATTAAATCGGTGACCCCCCCCCGCTCCATCCCCCCATTGCATAAAAGGAGAAGACGGGGAGAAATCCCTTCGGGCTGCGTCAAATTTTGCTCACACATACTACCTCATCCCCCATCCCCACACCCATTCCACCTCATACATCACAATAACATCCATATACAATCATTCTCCATTCACCCCTGTCTTCTGTCCTCTCCCGTCCTTCTTCAACAGACATTCCCCTCTTCCCCAAAGCCCCCTTCACCCCATCCATACACCTCATCCTAGGACGTCCCCTCATGTTCACTCCCTCCACATCTGCCTTCCATACCTCTTTTACTAGTCTTTCTTCACTCATTCTTTCCATGTTTCCAAACCATCCTAATACTCTTTCATCAACCCTATCTCTCAACTCCCTTTCCACCCGTTCTCCTCCTCACCTCCTCATTTCTCACTCTATCAAGCCTAGTAACCCCCATCATACTTCTCAGACACCTCATCTCAAACACATTCAAACTCCTTCTTTCTTCCTCTCTTATGTTCCATGTTTCTGCTCCATACAGTGCTGTTGGCACAATCACTCCTTCACACAATCTCCTCTTAGCATCCATTATCAAATGTCTATTCCTCATTGCACTCTTTAATCCACCAAGGCATTTACTCGCTTCTCTCAATCTACATTCTACCTCCACCTTCACTCCACCTTTTCCTGCCACATTTGCACCATGTATCTAAAACTATCCACTTCCTCCAGTCGCTCTCCCTTAATGCTCAATTCCAGTCTACTGCCACTTTCACCCCTTGTACATCTCATCACCTTACTTTTGACCACATTTATCTTTAGCTTTCTTCTATCACATACTCTCCCAAACTCTGTCACCAACTTCCTCAATCCCTCCTCCGATCCTGCCACAAGCGCAGTGTCGTCCGCAAACAACAGCTGGCTCACCTCCCTCTTTTCTCCATTTTCTTTAACCATCTCCAATCCCTGACCCACCACCCTTGCATTTACCTCTCGCACTACCACATCCATGTATAAGTTGAACAGCCAGGGCGACATAACGCATCCTTGACAGTATATACCAGTATTGCTAAATTTCTAGTTTCGACCATGGGCGCAATATAGCAATAGAAAATTTATTATTAATTTTGTAAATTATAATGTATCAATGTAATATGCAATTTTGTGAGTGGAAATAAAAACAAAACAAAAAAGGTGCTAAAACAGATTTCGTAAGTAACGAAGTGGTGTCGGACGAATGGTACGCCATGTTTGTTATGATAGATGCCGATGTCGAAGAAATGAAAGGATGATAAATTCGTCTAACCTAAACTAAATTAACCTAACCTGTGTTTAATAAACCATTACCTGCAAATTAAATGTCATCTGGCTCATCCTCGTTGTCGTTGTCGGGAGAGACGTTGGCAGGCTTTTCAACCACTCTCTCAGATTGCAGGATATACAAAATTCTTGGAGCTTGAAGGAATGCATGTATCTCCGCTCCATAACATTCCTTCAAGAAAATGTACCTGGCGAGGTACTATCGGAAGTACCTAGGCCGTCAATTGACAGACGACAAGATGGCGTCCCGATCCTATGCTACCGACTTCGTTCATTAGCATATTTACTTGTAGCAAGGTATTTTTTATTTTCATTTCCGCCCACAAAATTGCATATTACGTTGATATATTTTAATTTACAAAATTAATAATTAATTTTCTATTGCTATATTACTCACGCAGTGCTTATCACCCCAAAGACACTGTTTCCTCGTGAGTACACATGCATACATATACTAGTCTTCCAAGCACCAGACATCGATGTACTCTGTATGCCAGAAACTTGCCGCGTAAATGGCATCTCCCTGTTTTCAGCCATCAGCTCCACTTCAAGGAAAGGTCATACTTGCATTTTAATTGCCAATGACACTAACGCACTCCTCCACCTCACAGTTGGCACAAACATCTGTGATTTCCAAATTTATCCTTCACGTATTAAAATCATGGATGACGAGCTCCCAACTTCTCAAGTTTGTGCCACAGTTCCCAATGTGCAAGCAGCACAGGAACCTATTGATGCATCTCAACTTAACCCAATTGATTTCCCTGATGCACAAGCAGACTTGCTTGCACTTTGCAACAAGTTCAGACAGACCATTGCCACAGAAGGTAAACCCCTTGGAGCCACTAATATCATTCAGCATCATATATCCCTTCGTGAGAACTCAAAACCGTGTTACATTCCCGCATACAGATTACCACACTCTAAACGCATGATTGTAGATACCCTTATTCAAGACATAATTGCACAAGACGTGATTGAACCGTCTATTAGTGAATGGAATTTTCCACTCTTTGTAGTGCCAAAGCAAGACGGGTCCTTCCGACCTGTAGTAGACTTCAGAGAACTAAATAAACTCATCATACCTGACCGACACCCGATTCCACTTCAAAACGAGCTCCTCCACTCTGTTGGTGAAAACAATATAGTCTTCACGACCTTAGACCTTATGTCGGGATATTTCCAGATCCCCCTTGCGCCAGAGTCGAGGCCTCTGACAGCCTTTAGCACACCCACAGGACACTATCAATTCAAACGACTTGCCATGGGTCTCGTATCAGCCCCTTCAGTGTTCACACATCTCATGCATCAAGTACTTTCTGGTCTTCTGGGTGATTCTGTATTCATGTATCTCAATGATGTCATCATAGCTTCCAAATAAATTGACAAACATCTACACATTCTACACACTGTTTTCTCACGGCTAGAACAAGCAGGTCTCAAACTGAAGCTTAAGAAGTGTTCCTTCCTTCAGAAAGAAATACACTTCCTAGGACACGTCCTAAATTCAAAAGGAATTTTAACTTCGCAGGACAAGGTCAAGGCAGTCATTGATTTTCCACATCCTACTTCCGTAGATCACGTACGCTCATTCCTTGGTCTATCAGGTTTTTACAGACATTACATTCAAGGTTACGCTAGTATAGCAGCACCTTTGACGTCACTTCTTAAGAAGGACATACCCTTCAATTGGACACCTGACCAAGAGAAAGCATTTACTGACTTAAAGAAAGCCTTAACCACAGCACCTGTCCTTGCCTTCCCAAACCACAAGCTTCCCTTTACAATTTACACAGATGTGTCATATTCCGGATTAGGCGCTGTTCTCATGCAAGAACACGACTCAAAACTCAGACCTATTGCATATGCGAGCCGCACACTTAACAAGCACGAACGTAATTACTCAGTCACAGAAATAGAAGCCTTAGCAGTGATATACGCCCTCAAACATTTCAAAGACATCATCCTCGGGTACAAAATACACATATACACAGACCATCAACTAATCTTACTCCTGTTCAAAGGAAAAAATCTTTCCGGGAAACTTGCCCGATGGTTCCTCACCATACAGGAATTCATGCCTACCTTCCATTTCATTCAGGGAAAAGCTAACATTGTCGCAGACGCTCTTAGTCGACATATTGCGACCATTATTCAAGACCCTATTTCAGTTAATATTACACAAGCGCGCATAGCAGCAGCACAGAGATCAGACCCTCTTTGGAAACGTGTCATATATTTCCTCGAATCTGCAGACACATGTGACACAGACAATTTTCCTCCAGATATTGACAACTACACACTAGTGGATGACATTCTCTATCATAAAACAACACTAACAAACAAGCAGGAACCCAACAGATCGGTCCTCCAACTAGTAGTCCCTACAGATCTCATTCCGGAAGTCTTGAAACTTATACATGATTCCCCTATTGCTGCACACCCTGGCAAAGACAAATGCGTTGCTCAGGCTAGATTACATTTTTTCTGGCTAACCATGCGTAAGGACATACACAAGCACATCGACTCTTGTCATTCTTGCGCGAGTCACAAAGGTCATATTAGCGGTCATGTTCCAATTCTAAATTACCCTACACCTTCGAAACCCTTCGACACAGTAGCTGTTGATCTTCTTAAGTTACCCATTACACCTACTGGAAACAGGTACCTCTTTGTCTGTGTCGACCACTTTTCTAGATTCTGTATTCTCGCCCCCTTACCAGACAAGACAGCACAGCACGTTGCAAAGACAATTATTGACAAACTCATATGCCCATTTACGACACCCAAGACTCTAATTTCTGACAACGGAAGTGAGTTCAACAATGAGATTCTTTCGCACATTTGCGATCATTTTCAAATCAATAAATGTAATACTACTGCTTACCATCCTAGTTCAAATGGTTTAGTTGAACGCCAGAATAGAAAGATTCTCAATGTTATCAGACATCTTGCTTCTGATATTCAACCTTCCTGGGATGAACATGTCCCCATGATTCAAGCATGTCTAAATTCTGCAATAAATAAATCCATATCGGAGTCACCCCATTTTGTCTTTTTGGTTCAGACAAACAGCTCCCTTATGATCTTCTCCTTTCAGAATTACTGCCAATTTATAACTTCAATGATTTTGTAAAGGTTAAAGTAGCTAATTTCAATCACCTTTTCCAAAGAATACATAATTCCCTCCATCTAACGAAGGATGAAATGGTCTGTTTGCACAACAAATCAGCCAGAACTGATACCTTTGATATTGGAGACATTGTTTATACTCTTAACCACACACCTACCTCTAAGCTCTCACCTAAATTCGCAGGACCCTATCGTATCATTGACCACGAATCTGACAATAAAGTCAAGGCACTCAGTTTGCCAAATCTGACAGAGACCCTGTTGCATAAAGATCACATAAAAAAGGTTCTCCGTGGCTTAGACATAGAAACTGTTGTTTCTCAAGCTCCCCCTAATCAGAACAGAGACGAGAACACACAAACCTCTTCGCAAATTCCACCCTTGCCACTTCCCCGTTATAGTCTTCGTAACAGAGCCACACCTTCATAAATGTATATTATTGTCTAGGTGAACGGAAACAATATCTACTTTCCGATATTCTTAATTTTAAGTTCCTCACGTTCTTCATATGTTTTGTTCTTGTATATTTCCTTTACGGCACCCATTTGCCAAACTTATATGTATGTAACCTTCATGCCAAGGCCTTGATTAGGACCTTGCCTTCTATTTTTTTGCTTTCTTGTTTCTCTAAGTGTACAGTCACCGGGACAGTGACGATAGCGTGGCCGAGCAATGTGAGGCGGCAGATGATTTCTTCCCCTCCACCATCTCTCCATCATGAAGAACAACAAAGCCTTTCAGTACGCAAGGCCTCTCAGACCCGCAGCTGAGCTCGGAGGTTACGAAGTGACCTTCAGTCCCATACATCTGCCAGATCATCCCAAACAACATGAAGTCTCGCTCAAGTCAGGGTCAGAGGTCAAGACGCTATACGGACTGGCATCACAAGAGTGCCACCCTACTGCAGTTTTTCTATTGGGCACCTTTCTCGTATGACACGCCCAGTTTTGTAATTTTCATTTAGCTAGGAAGATCTGGCACCTCCAAAGTTTTCTTCGGAGCAGCGAGACCAAGATTGTATCAGAACTTTTTAGGCTCGGCAATAAACCGGAAGAAACCATCCGTGTTTTAGAAACCACCAAAACTCCCTCCAACACACACAGTACATGTACGTATATGTATACACTTTCGCTTAGCGACCAATTCGGTTAATGACAGCGACGCTGGTCCCAATTGTTGTCGTTAAACGAGGAGTGATTGTATGTACATATATAAATATATATATATATATACACATACATCAACAAGTTTCTTCCTGCGTAGAGGCCAGGGCTGGTTGCTGCCGTTTGGCCCTCAACTCTTGGGGTAGGGGGGGTGGTCCCACACCAAAAATTCTTGGTGTAACATACGATACATCCATGTCTTTCAAACAACACATCACAAACATAAAAAACAAATGCACACCTAGACTTAACGCACTTAAGTCAATCACTGGAACAACATTTGGACAAAACAAAGAAACTAATATAACAATATACAAACAATGCATACGCTCAGTGATGAATTATGTGAGTCCTGCATGGGCTCCTAATCTCAGTGAGACACACCACAACACCCTTCAAATCATACAAAACAAAGCCCTAAAAACAATTACAGGCTGCACAAATACAACACCTACAGACCATTTACACCATGAAACAAAAGTCATCAAAGTCAAGGACCACCTCGACATGAGAGGTACACAAACACTTGCTGCAGCCACCACAAACACATCACACCCGCTAAACTACATAGCAGAACACCCACACACACCAAGAAACATTAAAACAACACCCAAAGACCTGTATCACACACAGATACTCTCTTCTCTTCCTCCACAACCACCAAATACCAGCCTCCGGAAACATATTCATAATCATATCACTCACCGCTCCATTAACACACTGAAAGACAACACACTGCTGCATGCCAGGCCCCCTAATATCCACCCTTCTGAATCCTCTCTCCCACGAAAGGACAGAGTCCACCTGGCCAGACTGCGGTGTGGCCACCACCCAGCACTTCTAAGCTGCCAGAAGAGGCTGGATGACCACATTGTGAACAGCTGCCCAGGATGTAACACTTCACCCCATACCATACAACACATAATGGAAGACTGCATTATACACAATCATGCACGCAAACAACACAACATACACTCAATAAAGGATTTGTGGGAAAACCCAGTTTCGACTGTGGCATTCCTTGGGGAGATGGGACTGCTCGGACAGACAGTCTAGGGAACGACAACAACAACAACAAGTTTCTTCCCCTTTATAAGGAGGTAGCTTGTCAAGGCATGCACCCACCCTCCACCCATGTCATGTCCCTTTATCTTAGTTCATTAAGAATATAAGAATGGAGACTGCAAGAGACCATAAGGCCTATACTAGGCAGTTCCATGTCCATTACTACATGTCATCCCCATCCATAAAGTTGTCTAATCTTTTCTTAAAACAACCAATAGTTTCAGCACTTACTACATGGTTCCAAAAGTCCATTCCATTTAATGACCACCCTATTGGTAAACCAATTCTTGCCTATTTCCTTCTTAACCACTTCACTCCAGGCCAAAGTCTTGCGGGCAGCATTAGCTGCCAGACGTACGAGGTTGCGTCATAATACTCGCATCATAAAAAATAGTCACTGCTTATATCGATTGTTCTCTCTTTCACCCGTGAATTTTGATAACCATAGAAAATATGATGAAGCCAGTTTAGAGAGTATGTCAGTTATGCAGGGACAACTACAATAAATATAATCAAGATGCTGATATGGCAGCCTCGCGTATCCACTTGCTCCCCATGCCGCCTACGTAGGCGGCACCGTATGGAAGGGGTTAAACCTAAATTTGTCCAACTTAAATCCATTACTGCGACTCTTGCCCTGTTGTCTCAATAAGATGACCTTGTTTGCTTCACCCTTACTCAGATCTTCCTGCAAAATCTCTGTGTCTTCTGACCTCAATAGGCATCTTATTTTAGTGTTGTCTGCAAACTTACTAACATCACTATTAATCCCATTGTCCAAGTCATTTATAATGAACAATAAGGGTCCCAAAACCAAGCCCTTGGGAATTCCATTAAAAACACCCCCATTTGGATTTTACACAATTTATGGTAACCCACTGTTTTCTGTCACTGATCCATTCAAGCATTTATCCTACTATACCATGGGCTTTGATTTTATTTAGTAGTCTCTGGTGGGGCACCTTGTTAAACATTTTGCTAAAGTCAAGGTAAATAATACCATAACTATCATTGTTATCTGATGCCTTGAAGACATTAATGTAAAAAGATAGAGGGATGAAAGGCCATCCTCTCCTGCCCAATATCCAGGTCAAAAGCAATGCAACAAGAAACAGCACACCCAAAGCAGGGTCCAACAGCCTAAGCTGGTTTACCCCCACCATTTAATTTATATGGCAACCCTTACCTTGTCCCCCTCATGCATAAATGGAGAGGATGGGAGAGATCCTTTTGGTCCACATCAATTTATTATCCAGTCACAACCATTCTTAACTCGCATCTATTTCTTGCCTTCTCTTTTCCCTGATCAACATACATTCCCTTTTTACTCAAGGCCCCCTTCATTTCACCCATCCATCTCATTCTTGGTCTTCCCAACACTTACAAATTTACAATTAATACATTGTAAATCAATAACTTTATGAAAATGATATGGTTTAACATCACAAACTCCCCCTACTGGAAGGCTAGGACAGTGCCCCTCACAGAGGGCTTTGTAGCTTGGAATTTAATGAACCATGCCCTTGGTTCAACTTCGCCGGTGGCAGGATTTGAACCGCCATCACCTTGGCCTTCGCCGCAAGTAACAATGCCCTAACCCACTCAGCCAGCGAGCTTCCATATGAGAATAACTGAACAAATTCACTAAATGATGAACTAATTTCATCTTTACTATTTTTCAAACTTAATTCCTCAGTTAACATGTTTTTTAGAGGCCACTGATAGGTCTCCTTTGTGGTGGTTTTGCAAGATGAATGATTGAGAAAATCATTCCCCTGCTGCCCATTCAACAAGTCAAACTCCTTCACCTGAACCTGGCACAAGATATCTTCGTATCTACTTCAACTGTATTTCTTCCACCTTTTCACAAACAGAGCTGACAAATGGCAACTGCTCCCTTTCCTATACCCTTCAACCAGTGACAGAAACAATCTCACACTAATAAATCACTGAAAACAGTCCAAAATTTCTTCCCATGGAGATCTATGAGTGGGTCCCAGAACATGCCAGCCATTGTGGGGATGTGAGTTTTGAGTCAGTGAAACTCAAGCAAGCAATCATCATCTCCCATCATTGTTAAGTATTGAAACATATTTACCAACAATAATCAAATCACCCAGAAGCAAAATCACACTCAACATAAATGAATTTTCATTTATGATTATAACAACTCAGTAGAAAATAAATAGAGGGATGGAGATTAAAAGTAACTTCCTTGAAAACAGTGATGCACAATAACAGAAGTGAGTTTAAAAAAGCTGCAACTTCCTACAATAATTAATATCATACATTATAGCTCAGCCTTCAGAAGGGAAAAACATACGACAAAGTAAATGATGTAAAAATCTTAACATGGACATACATACATGGACAGAAAAGGAACCACTTACTGATTTCACTCCCAGAGACATCAGGCTCTGGAGAAAATACTAGATTTAGCTTCTTGCACTCCTTTGGTTATCCTAAATACATCTACATACTCAAGATTAGCATTCATATTTAATTATCTGATGCTTATTAATAGCCTTAACTTAGGTTTTATGACCAATAGAACCCTGAAAATGTGTTACTTACTATGCACAATTATGACAATGTGCATCACCTTGTTTAAACATATGTGCAGCATCATAAATTAAAAATGAACTATCACTTATAGTTAAATGTGCATTTAGTTTTAATAAAGCAATATTAGTCCTACTCAACTCATTCTAATTAACTCTGTTAAACTCTTCATATTTCAAAAGGTGTAAAAAAGAATTCACAATGAAGTGATGGAACAACAACTATGATTTATCCAAAAATATTTGAATAATCGGATATCATAAATTCTATGCCGCTCTGGTGTTTGGAAATTATAAACTTTCATGAAAAACCACCATTTCATAACATAAATGGTAATTTTGGAAGTTATCAAAAATTTAAAGCACATGAATCAATCCAATGCAATGGTTGAATTTCTTTTATTTTACACCCTCTGACAAACAAACGGGTGCAGTGCTGCCAGAGCTCACTGAAGCACCAATCAAGTACCTCTGTAAGTGGGTGGCTCTTTTTTTCTTCATTTGCTTGCTAATTATATTTATTTTATGATAATTAGTGAGGGCAAACATAAAATACTTAATCATCATGTAACATACAAGAAAAAAGGGAGGGAGGGGTGGTGAGTGGGAATGGAGTATGTGGGGATGAAATGAGTATGAGTAGATTTATGCTTTTGACATTGGCTACCCCTTTGTAAGGGTGAAAAAGCCATTGGTATATGTATGTAACATACAGTGGGCCCACTGTACATATATACAAACATGATAGGGATGGCAGGCTTTTGTCAGACCCTCCAGAGCTCCAGCACCTATAAAACTGGCACTGCATCCCTGCAAATAAGGGTGTTTACATACACCAAATGCCCCTTCAGTACTTTGGTAAATTAGTGATCTTGTCCAGTACACCCTTTCACTGAGAAGGTTAATACAACAAACTAACTTTTACTTAGCATGTCCTCAATCACAGACCAGTCCATAAGTACTTAATTATCTTTCTATATTATTCTAAATTGGGTTCTCATCAGCAGTACTCCTAAAATATGTACAAACTAAATTCTTAAACTTTTCACTAAATTCTTCAAAAAAGAGCTAAAACTCTATACCCATATAATACCCTAAAAAATCCAAATCACCCCTAATAACGTACAAGACAAAATGATACATTCTGATCACTACAGAAAACATCAACATCAAACCATACTGAATTATCAGGTGGGACCAACAATTGGTACCTGCACAAGGTGTCCCTGAGAGTTAAATGTCAGAGAAAGTCATTTCTTTGCTCTCCATCTTCATAACTTCTCAATGTTCTCACTTCCATCTGGAAGTGCTGCCCCAGAAGCTGACACTTGGCTTCATGACTCAGCCTAAGATCTCTCACTGTCAACTATGACTATTTCCACCACCTTTCCAAACAAGAACTGGTGAAAACCAACAACTGCTCCTCTCCTACTACTATAAGCTGGTGACTGAAACAGTCACACTTCAAATTCTGTTCCCAGATAGATCTATGGCAGGGCCTGTGGACCACTGCCAACTGCTGTGAAGCATGGGTTTCCACGAGTGAAATTCGAGGGAAAAATTATTACAGTGGAACCTCACTATTCGTACACAATCCATTCCAGGAGGCTGTTTGAATGGCGAATAATTTTTTCCCATAAGATATGATGTAAATTGGATTAATCCATTCCAGACCCACACATCATTGCTTATTTTAATAATATTTTAAGCATAGAATACATAAAAACTATGAAAAAAATAAATATACAGTACTGTACAGTACATGAAATAAAAAAAAAATTAACTGGACTTTACCTGTACTGAGGTGAGCTGATGGCATAAGTGGAAGGTGTAGAGGAGGAGGAGGGATGTTGATGTTACTGTTTGGAAGGGGAGTCACCTTCCATATAAACATCAGGTAACATCCCTTCAATGTGCCAAGATAGGAGGGAGGGAGGAGGGTGGAGGGGAGTGGAATATATGGGAAATGAAATGGGTGGGAGTGATTTCTATGCCTTTTTCTTTTTGGCTACCCCCTGTGTAAGGGGGAAAAGGCCTTTGGTATATGTATGTATGTAACATCCCTTCAGGTGTTTTTTCTCTTTTTGGTATTCTTTCTTTTTTCTGTCTTTTTGCACTAAAAGAATCTTGGGATTCTTTCTTTAAAAACCTGTCCAATGTTGTCTGCCTTTGACAATTTCTCAGAATTTTTCTAAAATGATCAATAACATTGTTATTGAACAAATTGATGCTCCTGTTGACCACAGCTGTGTTAGGATGCCATTTTTCCACCACTCTCTGTGTTTTCTCCCAGTGATAACACAGTTCTTTAATTTCTGCAGTGGAAATGCTTCCCTTTCTACTTTCCTCCTCCTCTGAAGAAGAAAGTTCTTCAACTACTTCTTGCTGCTCCCTGTGCAGTTCTTGGAGTTCTTCAGTTGTCAGCTCATTTCTATGGTCTTTGACCAACTCCTCCACATCATCACTGTCTACATCCAATCCCATGGACTTCCCCAGGGACACAATATCATCCACCACTACAGGCTCCGTATGAAAGCCTTCAAAGTTTCTGGCTGCCACACAGTCTTGCCACAGATTCTTCCAGGCAGAGTTCAGTGTCCTAAAAGAAACTTCCCCCCAGGCTTTGTCTATTATCCTCAAACAATAAAGGATATTGAAATGGTTCTTCCAAATGTCCCTGAGGGTTAGTTCTGTGTCAGAGGTCACTTCAAAGCACCTTTGAAAAAGTGCTTTTGTGTAAAGCTTTTTGAAGTTTGAAATGACCTGCTGATCCATGGGCTGGATTAGAGGAGTGGTATTAGGGGGCAAAAACCTCACTTGGATGAAGCTGTATTTCACCCACCAGATCTTTCTCCAAGCCTGGAGGGTGAGCATAGCATTGTCCATTACCAGAAGGGCCTTGAGTGGTAAATTTTTCTGCTCTAGGTATTTTTTCACACTTGGGGCAAACACTTTACATATCCACTCGGTGACGAACTGCCTTGTTACCCAAGCCTTACTATTAGCTCTCCACATTACACTGATTTTACTTTTTATAACATTATTTTTCTTGAACACTCTTGGGTTTCTGAGTGGTAGACAAGCAAAGGTTTAATTTTGAGGTCCCCACTAGCATTAGCACACAACAAGAGTGTAAGCCTGTCTTTCATAGGCTTGTGTCCTGGCAATGATTTCTCCTCTTTTGTGATGTAGGTCCTCTTAGGCATCTTCTTCCAGAAGAGGCCAGTTTCATCACAATTAAAAACTTGGTGAGGAGTAAATCCCTCACTCTCTACAAAGTTTTTAAATTCCCCAACAAACTTTTCAACAGCATCTTTGTTTGCACTGGCAGCCTTCCCACACTTAACAACACTGTGAATGCCACTTCGTTTCTTAAATCGATCAAACCACCCCCTACTTGCTTTAAATTCATCACTTTGTGCACTGGTTCCAGAGCTGTCTCGCTTAAGGTCATCATGCAACCGCTTTGCTTTTCACAAATTATTGTTTCAGAAATGCTGTCACCAGCAAGTTGTTTTTTGTTAATCCAAATTAACAAAAGTTTTTCCACTTATTCAATTATAGGTGACCTGTTCACAGCAAGAACAGTCACTCCTTTTGCCACATTAGCCTCTTTTACTATGTCTTTATTTTTCAGTATGGACGATATGGTTGATTTTGCCATGCCATACTGAGTTGCCAGGTCAGAGATACAAGTTCCACTTTCAAACTTCGCAATGAGTTCTTTTTTCAATTCAATTGTCATTCTCACTGCTTTCCTTTTAGGCTTGGTTGAATCACTAATCTTTTTTGGACCCATGGCTGCACTATTTTTAATAAAGATAACAAAAAATAGAAATAAAGTAGCACAAAGTTTTACGAAGCTTGCGTAGATGATGTTTAGTTTACGGAAGCTAGCACGAGACTACCGTATTTTCCGGCGTATAGTGCACGACTTTTTTCCGTTGGAAGGGCCTAAAAATGGGGGGTGTGCGTTATCCGGTCGTGTGCATTATCTACGGCCTACGATAAAAATTCTGCGGCTGTGTGTGTAATTTTTTTCACAACAATGTGACGATGTTGGCCGTCACAAAGTCGGGACGGCACACTTCTCCATGACGTTCCGTGAGAACAAGAAGAACAGCCATGGTGACATGAAAGAATACGCCAGCATGGGCTACCGTATATAAATATTTGGTATAGGTAGGTATCTGTCAAATCTTATTTTTCATGTTTAAATAGGCCTAAACACCATGAAACATGATCAATATTCATGATATTTGCCCATGTTCACAGCATCCTAGTTTGAATTTTTATGTTGGCTTTGTTGTTTCACTTTAGGTATGGTACAAATTCCGTTGCGGCCGTTCATAAACTCGTGTCAAACACCTGACAACAACACCCTCTTTCGGGAGTTATATTAACTAAACGTCACCTCGATGAGAGACTGTCCTATTTCACCTCTGTCATTGCAGGTTCAAAGCTAAAACGAAACAGTCTGTAGTTTGTTTCAGTATTAAATAAAAAATGGTAAAGACGAATTATTTCCTCAAGATATAAAATGAACATTTTCTGTAAAAATCCCGAAATTTTTCTGTATATTTTACTTTCAATAAACTTTTTTTAGATCATATTTCCTACAAACTATTTAAGCTACAAAGTAATAAGGGACCAACGCACAACATGAGTCATATACTGGTACATGTAGTTCCGACTTTTTCTTAGTTGTGTCCTGATTGATGCCTCAACTGACACTTAATTTAGTGACAAATCAACAGATTTCCCAGCGGTGGCTCTAGCCAATGAAAAATACTTCTCCATGTAACCTCGTTCGCATGATATAAATACAGAGGTAAAACTGTGTTATAGACAAATGCGATCGGGCATGCGCGTTATACGTTGGTGCGCGCTATCTGTGTAGTGAGATAACGAAGTGCATGGATGCGCATTATAACCCGATGCGCATTTTAAGCCGGAAAATACGGTAAGCTGAAGCGATCACATGGCACGACCAGTAACAAGGTGACGCTGTCCGAATTGCGGGGCAAGTACGAATGACGAGTTGAATTTTACCTTGAACAAGTTGGACGAATAATGAGTTGTACGAATAGAGAGGCGGACGAATGGTGGGGTTCCACTGTATTATGTGATATAATAAAAATGTAGTTTCAGTAATCAAGAAGCAAATAATCCCAAACCCCAAACATAATCATAACCTATAACATGTACACATCACTCTCACACACAGACACAAACACAACTTGGTAAATAAACACACACATAGCTTGCTGTTGGAGTGATTAGCATATCAAGGTCCTACACTGGAGGTCTTAGGCTGGCACTTCACTAGTGTGTGAAAACATCACAAACACTACAGACCACTGCTGTCCCCCTTGAGCAAGAGGTGTGTGGTGTGTGTAAAGTCCTAGCATTATCCATGGATCAGATTCTATGAGCTCCAAACTCTCATCTAGGAGGGTAACAACTGTTGATCACAAGTCCAGCACATGATCCAAGAACATGGTGAGTCGCTCCACTTTCAAAAACCTCTTATACTTTAAGTATGAATTACCACTAGGTCTTCTACTACTAGAGCAATTTTAAACAAATCGATCATACTCACCTATATTAATGGGTAATTTATCAATATTTCCACCTCTTACCTACAGTACTCCATAATCCATTGAAAATAAACTATTTAAAAAACATACACTAATCCACTGATAAACTTGTCTATTATTCATAAAACAACATATTTGTCAACTAAAACAAACAGCTTCAACTTTACCAGCAGCCTGCTGTTGTTGCTGTTGTTGTTGTTGCTGCTGTTGCTGCTGCTGCTGCTGCTGCTGCTCAATTTGTTGTTTCTGTGTCTGGATGGTCTGAATTTGGGAAGTCGCATGTTGAACAAAAGCATTATGCTGTTGCTGATAATTCTGAAATGAGAACAAGAGATACTCCCATTAGGAAAATTAATTTCAAGTAAAACATTTTCATATCAATAAGAAAATTGGTGAGTACAGGAAAATATTTGATCCAATCATCATGACAGCTCTGTTAGCCTTCCAACAAGGAATACTCTTTTACATACATACATACATATACCAAGGCTTTTTCCCCCTTCCAAGGGAGGTAGCCAAAAAGGGAAAGGCATAAAAACACTCCCACCCATTTCATCCCTAAATACACTCCACACCCCTCCCACCCTCCCTCTCATCTGAGCACCTCCTGGATGACTGGTCATCCCTGCACCCTGCCCACCTTTTACAAGCATTAAATGACCATATAATCTACACATAAATATTTTCATTCTTATAAAGTCAGACCAATGCCAATAGATCAGTCTATATACACACTCTGAGCTCTCATGAAGGAGGGTAAGATGTCAATCATGAATCCAGCATGTAGTCCAAGACCATCATGAAACACATTTTAGTATCAAGGTTGAGTGTGTATGTGGTAGGGAAATGTTGGACTAGCTTTGTGTGTGGGCATGTTGTCTAGATAAGACACCATTTGAGCCTGACAGGGTGCAAACAATCAATGAATCAATTGTTGCCTCGAGTTTCACTAAGTGGAAAACCCAAAGTTCCACAGTGGCTGGCAATGGTCCTCGGAAATTCCCACAGATATCTTTTGAAGGAAACTTTGGGCTGCTGTCTGTGTTGTGTCAGTGTGGGACTGTTTCTATGTCACCAGCTGAAAATGATAGGAAGAGGAAACCAGTCACCAGTTGTCAACTCCCTGCACCTCCTGACTGAGGAAAGGTGGTTGATGGGTTTTGAAAATGTACAGCTTCGCTGACCATCTTGTAGGACCACCACATAAAGGTATCCATCATTGGTCCATGAATACATGTCTATCTATACACAAAATGGCCTCTTCCCCCAAGGTATGCACCACCCAGCCCCACCTATCCATCACCCATTTGTTTCCCATCTATCTTACTGTTACAATCACCTCTCTATATCCTTGATGAGGCCTGTGTGGAGTAGACTTGTAAAAAAGAATGCAAGTAGGGGGGGGGGAAGTAAAGAGCTGCATTCACTTAACAATATATTTAGTCAATGAATATCTCCTCACAAACACCAGATACAAGATCAAGATTACAAATCACTAACCCCTAAAGCCTTCTCCAATTCCCTGAGGGTGGTTTGCCTCCTACAGGAGGCGACAACTCTCAAGGAGAGGAAGAATCACAACAACAAGACTGTCTCTGTGCACGCCTTGCTTAAATAGGCCTAGCTCGTACATGCACAGAGCAACTACTTGAGCACACCTAGTGTGCTCCTGCTAGTCAAGTGATTGCTGCCAGGCATGTCCTAGCCAGTGTCAGATCAAGCCAGGCTGTGGTGAATGCTGGCTTCACCAGACAAAGCAGAAAAGTTGTTGTTGTTGTCGTTCCCTAGACTGTCTGTCCGAGCAGTCCCGTCTCCCCAAGGAAGGCCATAGCCGAAACTGGGTTTTCCCACAAATCCTTTATAGAGTGTATGTTGTGTTGTTGTTGTTGTCGTTCCCTAGACTGTCTGTCTTGGGGTTGGGGGGTGGTCCCACGACGTAGACGTTGCAGCTCCAGGACCTGTATGTTGTGTTGTTTGCGTGCATGATTGTGTATAATGCAGTCTTCCATTATGTGTTGTATGGTATGGGGTGAAGTGTTACATCCTGGGCAGCTGTTCACAACACGGTCGTCCAGCCTCTTCTGGTAGCTTAGAAGTGCTGGGTGGTGACCGCATCGCAGTCTGGCCAAGTGGACTCTGTCCTTTCGTGGGAGAGAGGATTCAGAAGGGTGGATATTAGGGGGTCTGGCATGCAGCAGTGTGTTGTCTTTCAGTGTGTTAATGGAGCGGTGAGTGATATGATTATGAATATGTTTCCGGAGGCTGGTATTTGGTGGTTGTGGAGGAAGAGAAGAGAGTATCTGTGCGTAATAAAGGTCTTTGGGTGTAGTTTTAATGTTTCTTGGTGTGTGTGGGTGTTCTGCTATGTAGTGTAGCGGGTGTGATGTGTTTGTGGTGGCTGCAGCAAGTGTTTGTGTGCCTCTCATGTCGAGGTGGTCCTTGACTTTGATGACTTTTGTTTCATGGTGTAAATGGTCTGTAGGTGTTGTATTTGTGCAGCCTGTAATTGTTTTTAGGGCTTTGTTTTGTATGATTTGAAGGGTGTTGTGGTGTGTCTCACTGAGATTAGGAGCCCATGCAGAAAAGTTATGCCAATTGCATGACATATCCCCTGCACTAAAATGCTTGTAAAGCCTGACCAGAATTGAGAATTAACAAACACATACCCTTGTCAATATTTAACCTACCAAACCATACTTAATTTTAGGACACATGTAAATAATATATGACACTAGGGTGCGTACGGTAATTGTTTTGTTGTTTCGGGGACACAATGGGGAAAGACGCAGGTAACCACGCCACTCAAAACAAAAGCAATTGATCAGTATATGTTGAGATTTTGTCCCAGCAACATCTTGCATCCATGGAGAGCTTTACATTTCCTCATCTATGGAAAATGCATGTGATACTTATGTTAATCCCCACCAGATACAGCAGCAGCAAGATCTCAGAACTGCTAAAAGTGACTGAACAGTTCATCAGGACTGTCAGGAGGGAGTTGATTTCTTCTATGATTATGAAGGTGTTGCCAAGAGGAAACATCATTCTTGATGATCAGACACCATCAGGGATGCCAGGACCATCAGGAGGGAGTTGATTTCTTCTATGATTATGAAGGTGTTGCCAAGCGGAAACATCATTCTTGATTATCAGACACCATCAGGGATGCCAAATTTGTCACTCAATTGCAAGATATGGTTGATGAAGACCCCAGCTGGTCCATGAGGTCCATTGCCAGAGAGCTGCAAGTGTCTGAGGGCACTGTAAGGAAGTATTTGCATGAAGATATCAAATACAAGTCATACAAGATGCGTAAGGGTCAACTCTCCACAAAGATGCCGGAGAACTGCTTCAAGAAGAGCAAGAAGATGGTCAACAAACTGAAGCACCCTCTGGAGAAGGACATGCTCTGGTTCTTTTCAGATGAAAAGAACTTCTACCAGGACCACACCCACAATTCTGGCTGTCTGTCCCAAGGATGTGGCAAGTCATGAAAACGAAGTTTCCTGCAACTGTCATGGTATTTGGGGTAGTCTGCAGCGAGGGCCACATTATGCCCCAGTTCTTCTTTCTTCTTTCTGAAAGAGAAGGCAGTAAGGGGAAGATGGGCAGAGTATTTTAGGGAGTTGTTAAATGTGAAGGATAGGGAGGGAAAGATAGCTGCAGTGGGAAATGCTAAGAAAATGACTGTGATGAGTGAGGAAAATGGAGGAGAAATAAGGAAGGATGAAGTGAAGGCAGTTGTTAAGATGATGAAAGCAGGTAAGGCACCTGGTCTGGATGGATGCCATGCAGAATGTCTAAAAAAAGGAGGTACAGTGATGGTGGACTGGCTAGTGAGGTTATTTAATGTTTGCTGGAGAGAGGGTAGAGTGCCGGAGGACTGGAGGAGTGCCTGTATAGTTCCGCTTTACATGGGAAAAGGGGACAAGTGTGAATGTAGTAGTTTCAGAGGAATTAGCTTGTTAAGTGTAGTTGGGAAGGCTTATGGGAGGATCTTCATTGAGAGGATTAGGAGAGGAACAGAGGGAGTAATTGGCGAGGAACAGTGTGGATTTAGGATGGGTAGAGGTTGTGTAGATCAGATTTTTGTGGTAAGACAGATATGTGAGAAAGCTATAGGAAAGGGGAAGGATGTTTTTTGGGCTTTTATGGATCTGGAAAAGGCTTATGATAGGGTAGACAGGAGGGCACTGTGGGAGGTTTTGCGGATATACGAGATAGGTGGAAAGCTTCTAGGTGCTGTCAAGAGTTTTTATGAGAGTAGTAGAGCATGTGTCAGGATAAGAAATGGAGAGAGTGAGTGGTTCGAGGTAAAGGTGGGACTTTGTCAGGGATGCGTTATGTTGCCCTGGCTGTTCAACTTGTACATGGATGGGGTGGTGCGAGAGGTAAATGCAAGGGTGGTGGGTCAGGGATTGGAGATGGTTAAAGAAAATGGAGAAAAGTGGGAGGTGAGCCAGCTCTTGTTTGTGGACGACACTGCGCTTGTGGCAGGATCGGAGGAGGGATTGAGAAAGTTGGTGACAGAGTTTGGGAGAGTGTGTGATAGAAGAAAGCTGAAGATAAATGTGGGTAAAAGTAAGGTGATGAGATGTACAAGGGGTGAAAGTGGCAGTAGTCTGGAAGTGAGCATTAAGGTAGAGCAACTGGAGGAAGTGGATAGTTTTAGATACTTGGGTGCAAATGTGGCAGGAAAAGGTGGAGTGAAGGTGGAGGTAGAATGTAGATTGAGAGAAGCGAGTAAATGCCTTGATGGATTAAAAAGTGTAATGGGGAATAGACATTTGGGAATGGATGCTAAGAGGAGACTGTATGAAGGAGTGATTGTACCAACAGCACTGTATGGGGCAGAAACATGGAACATAAGAGAGGAAGAGAGGAGTTTGAATGTGTTTGAAATGAGGTGTCTGAGAAGTATGATGGGGGTTACTGGGCTACATAGAGTGAGAAATGAGGTGAGGAGAACAGGGGTGGAAAGGGAGTTGGGAGATAGGGTTGATGAAAGAGTATTAGGATGGTTGGACACATGGAAAGAATGAGTGAAGAAAGACTAGTTAAGAGGTATGGAAGGCAGATGTGGAGGGAGTGAACATGAGGGGACATCCTAGGATGAGGTGTATGGATGGGGTGAAGGGGGCTTTGGGGAAGAGGGGAATGTCTGTTGAGGAAGGATGGGAGAGGAAAGAAGACAGGGGTGAATGGAGAATGGCTGTATATGGATGATGTGATGTATGAGGTGGAATGGGTGGGGGGATGGGGTGTGAGGTAGTATGTGTGAGCAAAATTTGATGCAGCCTGAGGGGATTTCTCCCCATCTTCTCCTTTTATGCATGGGGGGACGGAGAAGGGCGGGGGGTCGCCGATTTAATGAAGCGACCTTGCTGTGGATGTGCTGTGTCTTGCAACACTGCTTCTGACCCTGGGCAGTTGACAAGGTGCAGGGATGACCCGTCATCCAGGAGGTGCTAAGATAAGAGGGAGGGTGAAGGGGAGTAGAGTGTATTCAGGGATGGAATTGGGTGGGAATGATTTTATGCCTTTTTCTTTTGGCTACCTCCCTTGTAAGGGGGAAAAAGCCTTGGTATATGTATGTATGTCTTCTTTCTCCAGGGGCTCAGAATGAGCACTGAAGTGTACATCAATGTCCTACAGACCCAAGTGAAGCCATGGATTGAGGAAGTAGCTGCTAGTAGCCCCTACGTGTAGCAACAGGACTTGGCACCATGTTACACCTCTAGAAAATCTCAGAAATGACTCTCCAACAATTTCTTTGACTTTGTAGCCCCTGATGAGTTGCACCCAAATTCAACTGACCTCAACCCCTATGCACTATTTTGTATGTGGCACAGTTGAACAAGATACTAACTGCACCCCATGCAAGCGTAAGTATGATCTGATCAGTCAGATCAAGGTTGTCTTCTCCAATCTCTCCAAGGAGGTCATGAAGAAGCCCTGTGCCAGATTTCATGAGTGTGTTGAGGATGTCCCCGTCTGGGGTATTGGCTGCATGTTATTGTGGCAAAGTGGCATGCAGTTGATACTTTAGGGTCTATATGGGGCATCCCTACGGACCAGAGCCACACATCATTTTGGCTGTGATAGAGGAAAACTCTGTTCATAGAGAAATGATGACATTTTTATACTACGACTGTCCCTCCGTTATGCTGTCCCCCAACCCCTTGTTACTGTCCTGTACAATTTCTCTGAGTATTCATTTCCTCTTTCGCCTACCTTCCCTGTGGTGGGGGAAAAGAATACTGCCACCAAGTAATTCCACTTGGATTGTAAGAGGCGAGAAGAAAAGGACGGGGAGTGGGACTAGGCATCCTTCTCCTTGTAGCCCCACAGGGGACATTCCTAAAAGAAAAAGCAAAGGCATAAGAGGGTCTGGGAGTTTTCCGACCAGCACCCTAAGGTTTGGGTCTTTTAATGTGCATGGATGTGGTACAGATGAGAGTAAAATGGAAGAGATAGGTAGTATGTTTGTGAGAAGAAAGATGGATGTGTTGGCTTTGAGTGAAACTAAGCTGAAAGGGAAGGGTGAGTGTAAGTGGGAGGATATCAGGAGTGAAGAGAGGGCGAGGGAGGGAAGGGGTGGCTATACTAGTGAGTGAAGAGATAGGTAAACGTGTAGTGGAGTGGGAGGTTTCCTCAAGGATAATGTGGATGAAGGTGAAACTGGGAAAGGAGATGTGGGTTTTTGTAAGTGCATATGGGCCTGGCAGTGAGAAGAGCGTAGAAGAAAGGGAGGCTTTTTGGATAGATTTAAATGAGTGCATAGAGGATTTAGGGAGAAATATCGATGTAATAGTACTGGGAGACCTTAATGCTAGGGTAGGAAATGATCCAATTGATGGAGTGGTTGGGAAATGTGGAGTTCCAGGAAAGAATCATAGTGGAGAGTTGATGGTGGAAATGTGTCTAGAGAGTTAATGATAGCAAATACAGTGTTTCGGAAGAAAGTCAAGCATAAGTACACATGGGAGAGGGTGGTGGAGGGAAGGGTGATAGACAGAGCATTAATGGACTATGTAGTGGTAAATAGGATTATGATAGGAAGAGTTAAGGATGTACATGTGCTAAGGGGAGAGGGTGGGGGAATATCAGATCATTTTTTGGTGGAAGGTAAGTTGAGAGTGGAGGATAGATGGAGGAAGAGGAAAGGGACAAAAGGTAGGGAGGTGCTTAGAGTGAACTCCTTAAATGAAAAGGAAAAGGAGAAGGAGTACAAGAAGCTGAAGGAGGAGTGGGAGGGAGTGAAGGATAGAGTAGAGCTAGGTGTGGAGGAGGAATGGGGATGGTTCAAGGAGGGAGTCACAAAGTGGGCAAAGATGGTGTGTGGAACAAGAAGGGCAGGAGGAAATAGAAGAAAGGGTAGTGAATGGTGGGATGAGGAAACAAAGAAGGTTGTAGAAGAGAAGAAGCGAGCTTTCACAGATTGGTTACAAATAGGATGAGGGAGTCTTATGAGAGGTACAAAGAAAAGAAAAGAGAAGTAAAGCAAAAGATAAAGGAGGCAAAGAGGAGAGCAGATGTGAAATGGGGTAAGAGTATGAGAGAAAATTTTGAAAGTAATAAAAAGATATTTTGGAAAGAAATTAAGAGAGGAAGAGGAGGTGAATCAAGTTGTTGTTGTTGTCGTTCCCTAGACTGTCTGTCCGAGCAGTCCCGTCTCCCCAAGGAATGCCATAGCTGAAACTGGGTTTTCCCACAAATCCTTTATAGAGCATATGTTGTGTTGTTTGCGTGCATGATTGTGTATAATGCAGTCTTCCATTATGTGTTGTATGGTATGGGGTGAAGTGTAACATCCTCAGCAGCTGTTCACAACGCGGTCATCCAGCCTCTTCTGGTAGCTTAGAAGTGCTGGGTGGTGACCGTACCGCAGTCTGGCCAAGTGGACTGTCCTTTCGTGGGAGAGAGGATTCAGAAGGGTGGATATCAGGGGGTCTGGCATGCAGCAGTGTGTTGTCTTTCAGTGTGTTAATGTAGAATCAAGTAGAGAAGAAAAGGTAAAAGGTGCAGGTGGAGAGATGATAATGGAAGAGAAGGCAGTAAGGGGAAGATGGGCAGAGTATTTTAGGGAGTTGCTAAATGTGAAGGAGGATAGGGAGGGAAAGATAGCTGCAGTGGGAAATGCTAAGAAAATGACTGTGATGAGTGAGGAAAATGGAGGAGAAATAAGGAAGGATGAAGTGAAGGCAGTTGTTAAGATGATGAAAGCAGGTAAGGCACCTGGTCTGGATGGATGCCATGCAGAATGTCTAAAAAAAGGAGGTACAGTGATGGTGGACTGGCTGGTGAGGTTATTTAATGTTTGCTGGAGAGAGGGTAGAGTGCCGGAGGACTGGAGGAGTGCCTGTATAGTTCAACTTTACAAGGGAAAAGGGGACAAGTGTGAATGTAGTAGTTTCAGAGGGATTAGCTTGTTAAGTGTAGTTGGGAAGGCTTATGGGAGGATCTTCATTGAGAGAATTTGAAGAGGAACAGAGGGAGTAATTGGTGAGGAACAGTGTGGATTTAGGATGGGTAGAGGTTGTGTAGATCAGATTTTTGTGGTACGACAGATATGTGAGAAAGCTATAGGAAAGGGGAAGGATGTTTTTTGGGCCTTTATGGACTTGGAAAAGGCTTATGACAGGGTAGACAGAAAGGCACTCTGGGAGGTTTTGCGGGTATACGGGATAGGAGGAAAGCTTCTAGGAGCTGTCAAGAGTTTTTATGAGAGTAGTAGAGCATGTGTCAGGATTAGAAATGGAGAGAGTGAGTGGTTCGATGTAAAGGTGGGACTTCGTCAAGGATGCGTTATGTCGCCCTGGCTGTTCAAATTATACATGGATGGGGTAGTGTGAGAAGTAAATGCAAGGGTAGTGGGTCAGGGATTGGATATGGTTAGAGAAAATGGAGAAAAGTGGGAGGTGAGCCAGCTCTTGTTTGCGGACGACACTGCGCTTGTGGCAGGATCGGAGGAGGGATTGAGAAAGTTGGTGGCAGAGTTTGGGAGAGTGTGTGATAGAAGAAAGCTGAAGATAAATGTGGGTAAAAGTAAGGTGATGAGATGTACAAGGGGTGAAAGTGGCAGTAGTCTGGAAGTGAGCATTAAGGGAGAGCGACTGGAGGAAGTGGATAGTTTTAGATACTTGGGTGCAAATGTGGCTGGAAAAGGTGGAGTTAAGGTGGAGGTAGAATGTAGATTAAGAGAAGCGAGTAAATGCCTTGGTGGATTAAAAAGTGTAATGAGGAATAGACATTTGGGAATGGATGCTAAGAGGAGACTGTATGAAGGAGTGATTGTGCCAGCAGCACTGTATGGGGCAGAAACATGGAACATAAGAGAGGAAGAGAGAAGGAGTTTGAATGTGTTTGAGATGAGGTGTCTGAGAAGTATGATGGGGGTTACTAGGCTGGATAGAGTGAGAAATGAGGAGGTGAGGAGGAGAACAGGGATGGAAAGGGAGTTGGGAGATAGGGTTGATGAAAGAGTATTAGGATAGTTTGGACACATGGAAAGAATGAGTGAAGAATGACTAGTAAAAGAGTTATGGAAGGCAGATGTGGAGGAAGTGAACATGAAGGAACGTCCTAGGATGAGGTGGATGGATGGGGTGAAGGAGGCTTTGGGGAAGAGGGAAATGTCTGTTGAGGAAGGACGGGAGAGGACAGAAGACAGGGGTGAATGGAGAATGGTTGTATATGGATGATGTTGTGATGCATGACGTGGAATGGGCGGGGGTGTGAGGTAGTATGTGTGAGCAAATTTTGACGCAGCCCAAAGGGATTTCTCCCCATCTTCTCCTATATGCATGGGGGGACGGAGGGGGAGGGTCGCCGATTTAATGAAGTGGCCTTGCTGTGGATGTGCTGTGTCTTGCGACACTGCTTCTGACCCAGGGCAGTGGACAAGGTGCAGGGATGACCCATCATCCAGGAGGTGCTAAGATGATAGGAATGGTGGAGGGGTGTGGAGTGTATTCAGGGATGAAATGGGTGGGAATGAGTTTATGCCTTTTCTTTTTTGGCTACCTCCCTTGTAAGGGGGAAGAAGCCTTGGTATATGTATGTATGTATGTATGTATGTATGTTGAGGATGTCATTGATGTCGTGATGCCAAGGGTGGATTCATCGAGTAATGGGACACCAGAAGTGTACTGATACAGAGTCTGTTTACTTTTTTGCAATATATGCATTTTCAACTAAATAGTGACTTATTTTGTGTGACCCTAAAAACAAAACAATTACCATGCACACCCTGTAGGTCCTTTTGTATGAGAGTCTTGTTCCAGCATGGTGTTGCTTGTGGCAAGGTCTTGATGGTAAAGGCTTGACACTTCAGGGCCAGGAGGGCAGACACTGGGGTGACAATGCTTCCTCTAAGGTGTTGGTTCAGCTCGAGGGCAATGAGACTGAGGTCCCTTGGGATGTGAACAAGTTCCTTGAAGCAACCTTCTGAAGGAGGTATTTTCAAGCTGAAGGTGGTGAGTGTAGCTTCAATGGCATCCTTAGAGATCTAGAATCTCTTCATGTTCTTCCTGTCAGTCTTGGCACATTGTTTGCCCTATGGCAGTCTCCTGTGTCTCTCTTGTTCCAAACTGGGTTGATCCATTCACTGATGGTCTGAAATTGATCAGATGGTATGTATCGGCTGCTGATCCTGCCTCAGCAATCGTTTTCAGCTCCCACTCATCTATATGGGCTCGATCCTGAGCCAAGATGCAGCCTTTGATCTCCTCTAGGGTGATGAGTTCCAAGAGGAATTCATACGATGGGGTCTCGAGGAGACTCTTCATCCAGTGGTGGCAATACAACTGCTTCAGCTTGAAGAACTCCAGATAGTTCTGGTTCTCCAACTTCTCCGAATGTTGAAACTGCTGCCTACAAGCTTCAGGTGTGCAATAATAGGCATTTAGCACCAATTGCTTGACCTTGTCATATGATGAGCAATCCACTGGGTCAAGCACCGTGAAGACATCTTGGGCTATGCCCATAAATATGTTAGTAATTAGTAACACTCATTTTTCCTGAGGCCACTCATGGATGGAGGTGAGTCACTTAAAGTGAGGAAATATTTGCTCTGGTTCCTCCTCGTCGAAGTCTGGCATGAAGCACACCACCTCCTCCAACTTCCAGCATGCCGGTGGCCAGGGGTAGTTGCTGCCGTTTGTTGTACAAAACACTCATCAGCATTACACTATCCAACAGTAACACTACACGCTCTCACGCAGCAATAATCACAACAACAGATAATCTACCCTCAAACAGACAACAAACAAACACACTCATACGTCATTTTGCACAGACGAGCCATCTCACTTCTCACCCTGACGACCGACGCACCATTCGACGTAAGAAAGACTTTCCCACAGACTCAGACTATATACCCTTCATAGACAGTCAGACAAAACTCATAATACATAGTCTCAAGCACTCATCTGCCTGTGGCCCTGATAACATAAGCAACATCCACTTAAAACACATTGGACCACAAGGTATACACGCACTCACAAACATTGCAAACTACAGCTATTCACACAACACTATACCCGACATCTGGAAGCATGGTAAAATAATCACCATTCCAAAACCGAACAAAGACCCAACAATCCCAACATCGCACCGTCCAATCACACTTCTCTGCACCCCCTCTAAAGTCATTGAACGCCTAATACTTAAACTTGTCACACCACATATTCCCCTTGCTGACTCACAACACGGTTTTAGGCCACTACACTCCACAAACACTCTTCTGACAAACCTCACACAAAGAATTTTAGATGGCATCAATTCAGATAGGCCCCACCAAAGAAAACTTCTTATAACATTAGACATTAGTAAAGCTTTTGATGCTATCCCCCACCACAAACTAACAAATAAAATATATAACACAGACATGCACAATAACACCAAAAGATGGCTGGCCAATTATCTGGCAGGTAGGAATGCTTGCGTGTCATATAATGGCCAATCATCGCACATCAGAAACATTAAGAACGGAGTACCACAGGGCTCGGTTCTATCACCCACACTATTTAATCTATACATGCATGACTTACCCACGCCAGACAACTCAGAAATACAAATCTCTTCCTACGCAGACGACATAACAATCACATGCACACATCGTAACACAGACAAAGCTGCAGAAATAATCCAGCCATACCTTGACACACTCAACACATGGTTCATCACAAACAGACTCAAAATAGCTCCAACCAAATCTACAGCAACACTTCTCACCAACTGGACAAAAGAACACAAATACATACCTCATCTCTACATCAACAACACTCTAATACCACACACAAACACACCGAAAATTCTTGGTGTAACATACGATACATCCATGTCTTTCAAACAACACATCACAAACATAAAAAACAAATGCACACCTAGACTTAATGCACTTAAGTCAATCACTGGAACAACATTTGGACAAAACAAAGAAACTAATATAACAATATACAAACAATGTATACGCTCAGTGTTGAATTATGCGAGTCCTGCATGGGCTCCTAATCTCAGTGAGACACACCACAACACCCTTCAAATCATACAAAACAAAGCCCTAAAAACAATTACAGGCTGCACAAATACAACACCTACAGACCATTTACACCATGAAACAAAAGTCCTCAAAGTCAAGGACCACCTCGACATGAGAGGCACACAAACACTTGAGCAGCCACCACAAACACATTACACCCGCTACACTACATAGCAGAACACCCACACACACCAAGAAACATTAAAACAACACCCAAAGACCTTTATCACGCACAGATACTCTCTTCTCTTCCTCCACAACCACCAAATACCAGCCTCCGGAAACATATTCATAATCATATCACTCACCGCTCCATTAACACACTGAAAGACAACTCACTGCTGCATGCCAGACCCCCTGATATCCATCCTTCTGAATCCTCTCTCCCACAAAAGGACAGAGTCCACTTGGCCAGACTGCGGTGCGGTCACCACCCAGCACTTCTAAGCTACCAGAAGAGGCTGGATGACCGCGTTGTGAACAGCTGCCCAGGATGTAACACTTCATCCCATACCATACAACACATAATGGAAGACTGCATTATACACAATCATGCACGCAAACAACACAACATACGCTCTATAAAGGATTTGTGGGAAAACCCAGTTTCGGCTATGGCATTCCTTGGGGAGACGGGACTGCTCGGACAGACAGTCTAGGGAATGACAACAACAACAACTTCCAGCATGCTGTGGTTGAGACAGTAATGGCAAAGATTCTAATTTGATCTTTTCACATTCTGGTTCCAATTTATGAAGTTAGCAAATCACTTAGCCTTTCCAGTTACTCAGATTCTTCCTGTGTAATGATTTCCCACTGCACTAAATAGTCTGCCACAGTCTTCCTTATCTTTGCGTTCACCAACACCTCAACCTCATAGTGATCTAATGACCTTCATTGAGGATTTGCAAGGTCCCCCCAGGGCTTCCACTGAGGGATTTACCTTGAAATCCTCTTTTGTGAACATGTTATGTCATGAACTGGTCACTATGGAACAAAGTATTGCTAAACAATAACTTGAAATCCTGATTTTTCCCTGACTCAAGCTAGAGAATTGAACAAATGAATGCACTCTGCACTGCCCCCTGAAGATTCAAATTAAACGTAAAAAAGAAATTTCCTAGGGTCAAACATGAACTAACTCACCAATGGAGTATGAATATTGATTACTACACAAAGAGCATAACTCAATCTTTGACCAACTTGTCCATACAGACCACATGGGTTAGTGCAGATTCACAACACACCTCCAAGCACCTAAAGCAAACCAATCACAAAATCACTTACACAATTTCACAACTGGAATTTTAACCACAATCTACAGCCAGGCCCCCACTAGTTACAATAACCACTCTATATCCTTGATATAGAGGCCTGTGTGGAGTAGAGTTGTAACAAAGAATGCAGGGGGGGGGGACAAATAAAGAGCTGTGTTCACTTAATATATTTAGTCAATGAATATCTCCTTACAAACACTAGATACAAAATCAGGATTACAAATCACTAACCCAGCCTTCTCTAATTCCCTGAAGGCAGTTCACCTCCTATGGGAAGCAATGACTCTCAACGAGAGGAAGAATAACAACAACAAGATCATCTCTGCACACACCCACTTAAATAGGCCTAGCTCATGCATGCGCAGGACAACTACTCGAGCGCACCTAGCATGATCCAGCTAGTCATGTGATCGCTGCCAGGCATGCCCTAGCCAGTGTCAGGCCAAGCCAGGCCACAGTAAATGCCCACTTCACCAGACAGAGCACACAACCTGGCAAATTTGTTATGCCAATTGCATGACAGTTATTTCTTTGTGGATGAAGGGCCATCCCTGCCCTCCAACCACTGCCTGGGTCAGAAGCAATGCAGCATACACATTTACTGTCTACTTATACACCCTTACTACCATCACCCATCTTTGTGTTTTCCCCAGGTTTTCCTCTCTTTATTCATCCAGGAGTGGGAAGCATGGAGCTACCCAAGGCTCCTGGACACTGTATTTACAACAATGAAGAAACTGAGTATTAGAACTCTCACCTCAAAGGTAGCATTGATGTGCTGTGTGATTGTGGCCACTACCTGGGGAAATTCATCAATCATAGCTTTTTCAAATCCTGCCCATGACTCCACAGGAGACTTCAGTTGATCTATGACTTTGTCCTCCAACTGTAGCTTGGATTCCCACAATGTCAATAGCTGCAATGATAAATGAAAAAAATGTATCAATAACAACAAATGCACCTTTCAAAATATAATCACCATTAAAGAGGAAAGAGGAAAGAGAAAAGAGAAGAGATGAGAAGAGAAGAGAGATAATAAGAGAGAGAATGTGCATTGAGAGTATGTGAATGAGAGAATGAGAATGAGAGAATGAAAATGAGAGAATGAGAATGAGAATGGGAAAGAGAGAGTGAGAATGATAGAATGAGAATGAGAAACTGAGAATGAGAGGATGAGAGAATGAGAATGAGAATACTAATAAGAGAATGAGAGAACAAAAATGAGAGAGTAAGAATGAGAAAATGAGAATGAGAGAATGCGAATGGGAGAATGAAAATGAATGAGATTGAGAAAATGAGAACGAAAAAATGAGAATAAGAGAATGGAGAAAATGAGAATGAATGAACGAGATAATGAGAATAAGAGAATGAGAATGAGAATGAGAAAATGAAAATGAGAACAAGAATGAGAATGAAGGCCAGACTAAGAATTAGATACAAAATGAGAGACAAAATGAGAATGAGAGACTAATTTTGATCATTGTGGCACTGTAATTACACTGGTTACCATGACAAACCATCAGTGACACTGCTTACTCCAGATAACCATGAATCAAAGACATATCAATGATCAACCAACTTCTTCCACTGGACAGAAGTCCTTAAATCCTAGACTTTACTTTTGACATGTACATTTCCTGGTCATGCATGTCTTCACCATTGACATCATTCACATTTCACTCTAGAAAAAGACTTCACCATAATCTAAATGCACATTAATAATAATAACAATGAGTTCTGATGAATATATCCTTACCTTATTTAATTTGACTTTCTGATCATCACTTGCAACTGTGGCAGCATTGCAAAACATAGGTGCTAATACAGTTTGCAAGGTCTCCTTCAGGTCCTCTGCATTCTTTCGTACACTGTAAAACAAAATAAATCAAATAAGGTGATGTCTGTCACCCTGTCCTGTGCATCAAAGATGTATTCCTTCTTCCACAAAAGCATAACCCACTTTCACCTAGATTATGATATTGATATTGCCATCATGGATGGAACTGTTGGTTATTTCCAATGAAATACTAAATACCTTCACCCAGACATGCCTAACCATAGTTGAATACACAGGTTTTAATATAAAGGTTGTTGTTGTTGTTGTTGTTGTCGTTCCCTAGACTGTCTGTCCGAGCAGTCCCGTCTCCCCAAGGAAGGCCACAGCCGAGACTGGGTTTTCCCACAAATCCTTTATAGAGTGTATGTTGTGTTGTTTGCGTGCATGACTGTGTATAATGCAGTCTTCCATTATGTGTTGTATGGTATGGGGTGAAGTGTTACATCCTGGGCAGCTGTTCACAACACGGTCGTCCAGCCTCCTCTGGTAGCTTAGAAGTGCTGGGTGGTGACCGCATCGCAGTCTGGCCAAGTGGACTCTGTCCTTACGTGGGAGAGAGGATTCAGAAGGGTGGATATCAGGGGGTCTGGCATGCAGCAGTGTGTTGTCTTTCAGTGTGTTAATGGAGCGGTGAGTGATATGATTATGAATATGTTTCCGGAGGCTGGTATTTGGTGGTTGTGGAGGAAGAGAAGAGAGTATCTTTGTGTAATAAAGGTCTTTGGGTGTAGTTTTAATGTTTCTTGGTGTGTGTGGGTGTTCTGCTATGTAGTGTAACGGGTGTGATGTGTTTGTGGTGGCTGCAGCAAGTGTTTGTGTGCCTCTCATGTCGAGGTGTTCCTTGACTTTGAGGACTTTTGTTTCATGGTGTAAATGGTCTGTAGGTGATGTATTTGTGCAGCCTGTAATTGTTTTTAGGGCTTTGTTTTGTATGATTTGAAGGGTGTTGTGGTGTGTCTCACTGAGATTAGGAGCCCATGCAGGACTCGCATAATTCATCACTGAGCGTATACATTGTTTGTATATTGTTATATTAGTTTCTTTGTTTTGTCCAAATGTTGTTCCAGTGATTGACTTAAGTGCGTTAAGTCTAGGTGTGCATTTGTTTTTTATGTTTGTGAGGTGTTGTTTGAAAGACATGGATGTATCGTATGTTACACCAAGAATTTTCGGTGTGTTTGTGTGTGGTATTAGAGTGTTGTTGATGTAGAGATGAGGTATGTATTTGTGTTCTTTTGTCCAGTTGGTGAGAAGTGTTGCTGTAGATTTGGTTGGAGCTATTTTGAGTCTGTTTGTGATGAACCATGTGTTGAGTGTGTCAAGGTAAGGCTGGATTATTTCTGCAGCTTTGTCTGTGTTACGATGTGTGCATGTGATTGTTATGTCGTCTGCGTAAGAAGAGATTTGTATTTCTGAGGTGTCTGGCGTGGGTAAGTCATGCATGTATAGATTAAATAATGTGGGGGATAGAACTGAGCCCTGCGGTACTCCGTTCTTAATGTTTCTGATGTGCGATGATTGGCCATTATATGACACATGAGCATTCCTGCCTGCCAGATAATTGGCCAGCCATCTTTTGGTGTTATTGTGCATGTCTGTGTTATATATTTTATTTGTTAGGTTGTGGCGGGGGATAGCATCAAAAGCTTTACTAATGTCCAATGTTATAAGAAGTGTTCTGTGGTGGGGCCTATCTGAATTGATGCCATCTAAAATTCTTTGTGTGAGGTTTGTCAGAAGAGTGTTTGTGGAGTGTAGTGGCCTAAAACCGTGTTGTGAGTCAGCAAGGGGAATATATGGTGTGACAAGTTTAAGTATTAGGCGTTCAATGACTTTAGAGGGGGTGCAGAGAAGTGTGATTGGGCGGTGCGATGATGGGATTGTTGGGTCTTTGTTCGGTTTTGGGATGGTGATTATTTTACCATGCTTCCAGATGTCGGGTATAGTGTTGTGTGAATAGCTGTAGTTTGCAATGTTTGTGAGTGCGTGTATACCTTGTGGTCCAATGTGTTTTAGGTGGATGTTGCTTATGTTATCAGGGCCACAGGCAGATGAGTGCTTGAGACTATGCATTATGAGTTTTGTCTGACTGTCTATGAAGGGTGTATAGTCTGAGTCTGTGGGAAAGTCTTTCTTACGTCGAATGGTGCGTCGGTCGTCAGGGTGAGATGTAAGATGGCTCGTCTGTGCAAAATGACGTATGAGTGCGTTTGCTTGTTGTCTGTTTGAGGGTAGATTATCTGTTGTTGTGATTATTGCTGCGTGAGAGCGTGTAGTGTTAGTGTTGGATAGTGTGATGCTGTTGAGTGTTTTGTACAATTTGCTGGTGTTTGTTTTGTGATCAAGTGTATTGATAAAGTTTTGCCAATTTTGTGTTTTTTGTTCATGTATTTTATTGGCAATCACAGTGTTTAGTGTTTGTATTTGGTCTGCTATGTTTTGAGGGATAGGTGTGGGGGTATCGTGTTTAAGTGTGTCACGTTGTCCTGATGAGGCCTTGGATTTCTGGTGTGAAGTTGGGGTTGTGTGATTTTCTGTTGCCTCTAGGGATGTATCTCTTGTCTGCGTTTTGTATGATTGTATTAAAAGCGTGCACAGCATTGTTTATGTTTGTGATTGGTGTACTGTTAAGTGTTTCAAAATGTTGTTCTGTCTCTTCATTAAAGGCTTCCCAGTTAGCTCTCTTGTAATTGGTGTAAGTGTGTCTGTGGCCAGCTGGGGTGCATCTTGTTTTGGTGGTGATGATGATTGGAAGGTGGTCAGAACCAAGGGCTCCGACCACTCTCCATGATGTTGTTGGGGTTAGGCAGGGGGAGCAAAAGGTGATATCAGGAGAGGAGGGAGTGTAGAGGGCTTGGTATGGGATATGTGTATGATTATGCGTGTTGTTCATGATAGTCAATGAGTCGAGTTGAGTCTGTATATCAAGCCCTCTGTCTGTGTCGGGGTTGTCGACAAACCAGGCAGACGACTTGGCGTTGAAGTCACCACCCATGATCAGGTTGGGGATTGAGGTTAGTTGGCTGAGCTGAGGTCTGAAGGTGTTTGGAACTGTGGGGGATGATTGGGGGGGAATGTACATGTTAACTATTGTTAGTGTTGAATTGTTGCCTGTGCGGATACGAATGGATTGGGTTTCTGTTGTGTTATCTGTGGTAGGGAGGAGAATTTTGGTTGTGGCACTTGTGTCCACAAAACAGATGGAATGGTGGATCAGGGTGATGAGTCCACCGCCATTGCCGTCAGTCCGGTCTTGTCTGATGGTGGTGTAATTATGAAATGATGGTGTTTTGTGTGAGTGTCTTAATTTTGTTTCTTGTAGAATTGCAATGTGTATGTTGTGTTGTTTAAGAAAGTGTTCAAGTTCATGTTTTTTAGTGTTAATACCGTCAATGTTGTGTTGTAATATGTTGATGTTGTGTGTTTTGTATGTGTTGTATGTTGCCGTTTGGGGTTGAGGTTGGGGTGGTAGTGGGGAAGGTGTAGGATCTGGGTCAGAGGGGGGGAAAGGAGAGATCGGGGACAAAGGAAGGGGAGTACTAATCGGGGGTAAGGGCAAGGGGAAATTGGGAGTGGGTAAGGGTGTTGGCTGTGGTTGGGGAGGTGGGATTGGGGTTACTGGAGGGCAGGTAGAACATGTCCAAGTGTTTGTGTATTGGTTTGTGTCAGCAAGTGTTGTACAAGTGAGGTGGGCCCAGTTTTTGCACATATTGCACTGAACTGAGCCCTTTGTCTGTTTGCTCGAAGTAATGGGTTTAGAGCATGTTGGGCATGTGTATTTTGTGGTGGGCCCAGGATTGCTCTCTACATCTCCGGCTAAAAGTAGAAGAAGAGGGGTGATCGCCGGAAAATGACCCCTCAGTGCAGAAAAAACGTAACATTGTGTGTTGGAAAAAAAGGATTGTGGTAGCTAAGAACATAAGAAATAAAGGAGACTGCAAAAGACCATAAGGCCTACACTAGGCAGCTCCGTATCCATCACCACCTGTCATCCCCATCCATAAAGTTGTCTAATCGTTTTTTAAAACAACTGATAGTTTCAGCGCTTACTACATGGTTACTAAGTTTATTCCATTCATCGACCACCTTATTAGTAAACCAATTCTTGCCTATTTCCTTCTTAAATCTAAATTTGTCCAGTTTATACCCATTACTGCGAGTCCTGCCCTGTTGTTTTATTATGATGACCTTGTTTGCATCACCCTTGTTATAGCCTTTGATCCACTTGAACACTTCTATTAGATCACCCCGCACTCTGCGTCTTTCCAGAGTGTAAGTTTAGGTGCCTAAGCCTCTCTTCGTAAGGCAAATTTCCGAGTCCTTGTATCATTTTGGTCATTCTTCTCTGTACTGATTCTAGTGAATTTACGTCCATTCTGTAGGACGGAGACCAAAACTGTACCGCATAGTCAAGGATGGGTCTAACTATCGCTAGATAGAGTTTAATAATTACCTCTGCACTTCTATTCGTTACCGTCCTAGCAATGAAGCCTAATGCTCTGTTGGCTTTATTTCTGGCGCTAATACACTGCTTCCTGGTTTTAAGGTCCGGACTCACCAGAACTCCCAAGTCCCTCTCGCACTCAGATTTTTCTAAAAACGTGTTATCTAAGTTGTATCTATTTTCGGGGTTGTGTAGCCCTACGTTTAACACGCTACACTTAGAGATATTGAAGTTCATTTGCCATTTCGCCGACCATGTTAACAGCTTATTAAGGTCATCCTGCAGAATCTGGGCGTCGTCTCCTGACCTAATTAGGCGTCCTATTTTAGTGTCGTCCACAAACTTACTAACATCACTATTTAACCCTTTGTCTAAGTCATTTATATACATAATGAACAACAAGGGACCCAAAACCGAGCCCTGGGGGACCCCGCTAGTAACATTGCCCCTAGATTTTATTCCATTTATGGTGACCCGCTGTTTTCTGTTACTAATCCAAGCTCTAATCCATTCTAACACTTTTCCTCCTATGCCATGGGCTTTGATTTTATTTAGTAGTCTCTGGTGTGGCACTTTGTCGAACGCTTTGCTAAAGTCAAGGTAAATAACATCGTAATTTTCATTGTTGTCTGACGCCTTATATACCTTAGTGTAAAAGGATAGAAGATTAGTCACACATGACTTACCCTTGGAGAAACCATGCTGTGAAACACGAATTAAATTATGCCCTTCAATGTGTTCTCTGAGTCTATTTACTATTATTGATTCAAGCATTTTTCCTATAACCGATGTCAAACTGATTGGCCTGTAGTTGCATATAGACGATCTATCTCCCTTCTTAAAAACAGGAACAACCTTTGCCTGCCTCCAAGCAGTTGGAACAGAACCAGTGTCTACCGATTTATTGAATATTTCAGTTAACTGGTCGCAGATTTCAAATTTACACACTTTAAGCATTCTTGGAAAAATTTTGTCTGGACCCGGAGATTTTGTAGCTTTAAGTCTGTCAATCTGCTTGACTACTTCTTTACTAATGCTGATATTAGTTAGACTACTTTCTTCATACATACATATACCAAGGCTTTTTCCCCCTTCCAAGGGAGGTAGCCAAAAAGGGAAAGGCATAAAAACACTCCCACCCATTTCATCCCTAAATACACTCCACACCCCTCCCACCCTTCCTCTCATCTGAGCACCTCCTGGATGACGGGTCATCCCTGCACCCTGCCCACCGCCTTGGGGCAGAAGCAGTGTCGCAAGACACAGTACATCCACAGCAAGGCCGCTTCATTTAATCGGCGACCCCCCCTCTCCGTCCCCCTTTGCATATAAGGAGAGGACGGGGAGAAATCCCTTCGGGCTGCGTCAAAATTACTCACACATACTACCCCACCCCCCACCCCCCCGCCCATTCCTCCTCATGCAGTCACATCATCATCCATATACAACCATTCTCCACTCACCTCTGTCTTCCGTCCTCTCCCTTCCTTCCTCAACAGACATTCCCCTCTTCCCCAAAGCCCCCTTCACCCCATCCATCCACCTCATCCTAGGACGTCCCCTCATGTTCACTCCCTCCACATCTGCCTTCCATACCTCTTTTACTAGTCTTTCTTCACTCATTCTTTCCATGTGTCCAAACCATCCTAATATTCTTTCATCAACCCTCTCTCCCAAATCCTTTTTCACCCCTGTTCTCCTCCTCATTTCTCACTCTATCTAGCCTAGTAACCCCCACCATACTTCTCAGACACCTCATCTCAAACACATTCAAACTCCTTCTCTCTTCTTCTCTTATGTTCCACGTTTCTGCCCCATACAGTGCTGTTGGCACAATCACTCCTTCATACAGTCTCCTCTTCGCATCCATTCCCAAATGTCTATTTCTCATTACACTCTTTAAACCACCAAGGCATTTACTCGCTTCTCTCAATCTACATTCTACCTCCACCTTCACTCCACCTTTTCCTGCTACACTTGCACCCAAGTATCTAAAACTATCCACTTCCTCCAGTCGCTCTCTCTTAATGTTCACTTCCAGTCTACTGCCACTATCACCCCTTGTACATCTCATCACCTTACTTTTACCCACATTTATCTTAAGCTTTCTTCTATCACATACTCTCCCAAACTCTGCCACCAGCTTCCTCAATCCCTCCTCTGACCCTGCCACAAGCGCAGTGTCGTCCGCAAACAACAGCTGGCTCACCTCCCACTTTTCTCCATTTTCTTTAACCATCTCCAATCCCTGACTCACTACCCTAGCATTCACCTCTCGCACCACCCCATCCATGTATAAGTTGAACAGCCAGGGCGACATAACGCATCCTTGACGAAGACCCACCTTTACTTCAAACCACTCACTCTCTCCATTTCCAATCCTAACACATGCTCTACTACTCACATAAAAACTCTTGACAGCTCCCAAAAGCTTTCCTCCTATCCCATATATCTGCATAACCTCCCACAGTGCCTTTCTGTCTACCCTATCATAAGCCTTTTCCAGATCCATAAAAGCCCAAAAAACATCCTTCCCCTTTCCTATAGCTTTCTCACATATCTGTCTTACCACAAAGATCTGATCTACACAACCTCTACCCGTCCTAAATCCACACTGTTCCTCACCAATTACTCCTTCTGTTCCTCTCCTAATCCTCTCAATTAAGATTCTCCCATAAGCCTTCCCTACTACACTCAACAGGCTAATCCCTCTGAAATTACTACATTCACACTTGTCCCCTTTTCCCTTGTAAAGAGGAACTATACAGGCACTACTCCAGTCCTCCGGTACTCTACCCTCTCTCCAGCAAACATTAAATAATCTCACCAACCAGTCCACCATCACTGAACCTCCCTTTTTCAGACATTCTGCATGACATCCATCCAGACCAGGTGCCTTACCTGCTTTCATCATCTTTACAACTGCCTTCACCTCATCCTTCCTTATTTCTCCTCCATTCTCCTCACTCATCACTCTCATTTTCTTCGTATTTCCCACTGCAGCTATCTTTCCTTCCCTATCCTCCTTCACATTCAGCAACTCCCTAAAATATTCTGCCCCTCTGAAAATCGGATCGCAGTCAGGTACTTTATCTAACCTCTCATTAGTAAACACCGATAGAAAATAATTGTTAAACTCCTCACTCATTTTTTCTTCCGATTCAATCATGACATTTTCATCGTTTTTAATTGGTCCTATTCTTTCTTTATTATTTGTTCTATAGAGGTGAAAGAAGTGCTGGGTGGTGGCCGCACCGCAGTCTGGCCAGGTGGACTCTGTCCTTTCGTGGGAGAGAGGATTCAGAAGGGTGGATATCAGGGGGTCTGGCATGCGGCAGTGTGTTGTCTTTCAGTGTGTTAATGGAGCGGTGAGTGATATGATTATGAATATGTTTCCGGAGGCTGGTATTAGGCGGTTGTGGAGGAAGAGAAGAGAGTATCTGTGTGTGATACAGGTCTTTGGGTGTTGTTTTAATGTTTCTTGGTGTGTGTGGGTGTTCTGCTATGTAGTGTAGCGGGTGTGATGTGTTTGTGGTGGCTGCTCAAGTGTTTGTGTGCCTCTCATGTCGAGGTGGTCCTTGACTTTGAGGTAGAGTATGCTGGTGGTAGGAAAGAGTTGGACTGGCATTAATTTTGTGTGTGTTGTCTGAATAATATATCAGGTGAGCATGATAGGTTGCACAAATGTTGTGATTATGTATGATGCCTTACTACCAGCACCCTTTTTTGTGTATACTGGTCTTTATTGAAATGTATAAATCAGCTTTGTAAACTTTGCAGATGAAAGATTCTGCATCAACACAAGTATGGTAACTGAGATAACCTTTGCTAAGGGTTGACATAGGGTTATGGTATTTCCTAAAGATGTTACAGCAGAATTTCTTGGTATAGATAAACCTTCATTAATATAACTACCTGCTATCCAGTTCCTTCACTAATTCAACACTGATTTCAAATTTCCTAGTATGGGGAGGTTATTATAAATGGGGTAGTCACACACCATGGGTTCTGCATGTGCTGTTGATGTATACTGTCCATATTTATCCAGCTGTATCTACCCAGCTGTACCTACATGGATGGGGTGGTGCAGGAGGTAAAGATGAGAGTAATGGGCAGGGTACTGGAGATGGTTAAAGAAAATAGAGAAAAGTGGGAGGTGAGCCAGTTGTTGTTTGCTGACGACACTGCGCTTGTGGCAAGATCAGAAGAGGGATTAAGGGAGTTAGTGACGAAGTTTGGAAAGATATATGATAGGAGAAAGTTGAAAGTAAATGTGGGTAAAAGCAAGGTGATGAGACGTACAAGGGTAGAGGATGGCAGTGAGTTGGAAGCAAGTATAAAAGGAGAGAGGCTGGAGGAGATGAATAGCTTTAGGTAACTGGGGTCACATGTGGCAGGAATGGAAGTGAAGGTAAATTGTAAACTGAAAGAAGCAAGTAAATGCCAGGGGGATTAAAAAGTGTTATGAGAAATAGGCATAAAGAAATGGATTCAAAGAGGAGACTTTATGAAGGGGTGATTGTGGCAACAACACTGTATGGGGCAGAGACTTATAATCTAAGAGAGACAAAGAGAAAAAATTTAAATGTGTTTGAGATGAAATGTCTTAAAAGTATGGTAGGGATTACTAGGTTGGACAGAGTGAGAAACAAAGAGGTGCGGAGGAAAGCAGGAGTGGAAAAAAAATGGCAAATAGGGCTGATGAAAGCTTATTGGGATGGTTTGGACACATGAAAAGAGTGATGAAAAATTAGTAAAAGAGGTGTGGAAGGCAGAGGTGAATGGAGTGAACTTAAGGGGACAACCACGGATGAGATAAGATGGATGGATTGAAGGGGGCATTGAACAAGAGGGGAATGTCTGTTGAGCAAGGGAGAATGCAGGAAATAGGGATGAGTGAAGAGTGATTGTGTATAGATAATACTGTTATGCAAGGAAGGGAGGGGCAGGGAATGGGGATAGGGGGTGCTTATATGTGAATATTTTGATGCAGCCTGAAGAAAAAAATCAGTAATAATAATAGATATATAAATGATAATGACGATGATTTGGTTTAATGTCGCAACCCCCCCCCCACCCCTACCAGGAAGCTATGACAGAGGACTTTGAAGCATAGAATTTAATCAACTATACTTGTGGTCCAACTCTCTGGCAGCAGAGTTCAAACTGCTGTCACCTTGACCTCCACTGCAAGTAACAACACTCTAGCCTGCTCAGCAAGCAAACATCCAAATAAATAAATTGATGGATAAATAAAGATATAATAACATTAAATAAATGCATACAGCTTGATCACAAAACAAGCTCATTAAGACAGACCACCAAACCCCTCACCCTATTCTGTCCCATAGAAAAATCTTTCTCAAGAGAAGCAAGAACCACATTAGTATGCTTGTGTTCATGACATCATCCACCTCTATGACAGAACCAATACAGAAAAGACCTAGCCAGAGTCAAACTGCCCTATGCAACCATCACAGAGGTATTCAGACTCCTCTTCCACTTGTTTCTTCATTGTAGAATTTTTCACAGCTCTCTTTAAGAAAAAATTTCCTAAGTTTCTCAAAGTCAGTTTTACTATACATCAGTCTTCCTTTTCTGTATTTCTCATTTCTCTCTATATATATTTCCTCCTTTAGTTCTAACTCAAGTAATATGTGGTCACTCTTTGCAATTGGTGTCTTGTATTCAATTTTGTCCAAATTTCAGGTTCAGACTTAATTATAATAAATCTAGTCTTGATGGTTCTTATTTCTAAATCTAGTGTTTTCTTTTACCCAATGTGTCATGGTATGTTCTATGGTCATGTCAAGTAATAAATTTCCCCTTTGATCCTCTCCACCTTTCACTGTCATCTATTCCCAACAGATTTCTTTGCAGTTAAAATCTCCCATAAGTACATTACCTTCAACCTTCACCATCTCATTTAATGTGTGTGTATTTACTTAGTTGTATTTTGCAGGAGAAGAGCTATGCTCGTAGAGACCCGCAGTTGTATCTTTCCACATCCAGTTCTTTCTTAAAGTCATGTATAGTTTTAGCATTCAATGTTTTCTCTTTTCAATTATTCCATGTATCTATCACTCTGTGTGGAAAGCTGTTCTTTTTCGGATCTCTTCTGTAACTGTCCTTCTTAAGTTTCTTCTTGTGTCTCCTTGTATTTCTTCTGTCCCAATTAAGTAGATCATTCCTATCAAGGATTTCCATCCCTTTCATAATTCTATAGATGGTTATCAAATCGCCTCTTTCTCTTCTTTGCTCCAGAGTTAATAAGTTTAGTTTGTCCAATCTTTGTTCGTATGTCAACATGCTAAGTGTTGGTGCCATCTTTGTTAGTGCTCTTTGAGTTCTTTCTCGTTTCTTTGTTTTGTTTTGTTTTTTTGTACTGGGTGTCCATAGTGACGCTGCATTCTCTAATTTTGGTCTTATCAGTGTAACTAGTATTTTCTTCACCATTTCCTTGTCCATGTAGTCAAAGGCCACTTTCATTGATCTTATTAAGTTGTAGGTTTCTCCAACTATTTTGTTTACACGTTTGTCTGGTGTCGTATCATTTGAAAAGATTACTCCTAAGTCTCCTTCTGAGTTTACTTCTGTAACTTTTGTTCCAATTTTGTATTGACCGGATATTCTACTTTTGCTTTTTCCAAATTCCATTATACTACATGTTTCAATGTTGAAATTCACTTCATTCTTTTTACTCCAACTCCAGACTTTGTCCAGGTCTCCCTGAAAAGATTTGCAATCTTCTTCAATACTCACTCTCTTCAATAGTTTCGCATCATCTGCAAAGTTTATATAGCATTCAATTCCTTCATCCATGTAGTTTATATAAATAGCAAACATTATTGGTGCCAACACAGAACCTTGAGGTTGGTTGGTTTATGAAGTTTTTGGCTAGTATGCCAAGCGCCGGAGCCTGGGGCCATTCAGCGCATATATATCTACTTATTCTTTAAAACATTTACTCGTTTCAATTCATCCACTCAATTTCTGTAAAAATTTAAATATGATAGAACAAATCTATTTCCTTTAAAAAACATTTTATCTGATCTATGGGAGCGTCCTCTCCTAAAACTTTAGTGATAGTAAGCCCCTCTAGATTGTTTCTTCTAGCAGACCTGAATTGTGGGCATTCCTTTAAAATGTGTTTTACTGTAATATTCTTTCGACAAGTGGGGCAGAGGGGAGCCTGTCTCTCCGCTCCAGTCGTCAACAGGTACTTGTGGGTTAAAAAGGTGTGCCCGCTAAGGCGAGTCATGACGATACCTGTCCTCCTGTCTCCCTGGAAATGACTCCAAGGGATGACAGAAGGTTTGATGGATTTGAGCTTTAGATTGTCATTTCCATTATTCCATTGAAGTTGCCACTGTTCTCTGGTGTAACTTCTAATGCGAATTTTAAAATCCATTTTGGGGATTTTGAGTTGGGAGATATGTGCCAGCCCAGCTGCTTCTTTAGCTGCAGTATCGGCTAACTCATTTCCTTTTATTCCCACATGGGAAGGAACCCAACAGAAGTTCACAGTTATTTTCTTTCTGTTACTGAGGAGGACCAGCCAATCTTGTATTTGTCCGATAATGGGGTTGACTGGAAATATTGATTTTATTGATGTTAAAATGTTCTTACAGTCTGTATATATGACAAATTTTTTGTCAGATGCATTGTTAAAAATATAAATTAATGCATTAAGAACTGCCAGCAGTTCTGCGGTAAAAATAGAAATGTTAAAATGAGCTCTCTTTTTTATAATAGATTGAGGGGTAATCACTGAGAAACCCACCCTGTCTGCAGTTTTTGATCCATCAGTGTATAGATTAGTTGCATCTGTGTGGGTCCTGCTGTGTTCAAGGAATTTACTTCTAAGTTCGGACTCTGGGCAGCTATTTTTCTTACACCAGAAAGTGCAAATGTTGATTTCGGGTCTACACCAGGGAGGGTATTTAGCTGGTAAACTTTCTTCGACGTGTAGAGGGGTCGGGTCTATGTTCTTGGCACTATTTTCCAGTCTAACTTCCAGCGGTTTGGAGAGCTTAGGTCGAGTTGGAGCTCTGTCTTTGGGTGTTCTAACAAACTTGTAGTTGGGGTTGTTTTTGGAAGACAGTACTCTTTTAGGTATCTCAATCTTAGTTCCTGCCTTCTAATTGGGAGAGGAGGAATGCCGGCTTCAACATTTAGGCTGTCTATGGGTGACGTTTTATACGCACCTGTGCAGATGCGTATAGCCATGTTTTGGATGATATCTAGTTTTTCTAAGGTGGTTTTACATGCGGCCCCATAGATTTGGCATCCATAATCTATTTTGCTTTGGCACAAAGCTTGGTATATTCGTAACAGAGTTGTTCTGTCAGCTCCCCAGTTGAAACGTGAAACTACTTTTAAGATGTTGAAGCGTTGTTTCACGTTGTGTATTATTTCATTAATGTGTGTATTAAAGTTTAGTTTTTTGTCAAGGCTTAGTCCTAGGTACTTGATCTGATCCTCGTATGGAAGAATAGAGTCTTCCAGCATTAGGGTTGGGATTTCTTCTCTTATCTTTCTTCGGCAGAAGCGGACTGCTTTAGTTTTCTCCGGGGAGAATTTAAAGCCTCTTTTTTCCGCCCATGCAGTGGTAGAGTTAATGGCAGTCTATATTTTCTGGCTTGCCTCCAGTGCTGATGGTCTGCTACAGATTAGAACAATGTCGTCTGCATATGCCAAGCTATGCACTTCGATCGGTACTTGTTCTAGTAGTCCATTGATGGCTATGTTGAACAGTGTTGGGCTGAGGACACTTCCTTGGGGTATGCCTTCCTCCTGGGTGTAAGGTGAAGAGAGAGATGAATCTACCCTTACTTTTAGGATATGATCAGTAAGAAAATCTTTAATTGCAAAGAACATATTTCCTCCTACACCCCATTCGGCAAGTTGTTTTAGGATGCCATCATGCCAGGTGGTATCATATGCCTTTTCTAGATCGAAAAAGACTCCTATGGTTTGGCTCTGTGTGGCGAAAGCATTCTGAATTTTTAGGGTAAGAAATATCAGTGGGTCTATAGTGCTTCTGTTTTTTCTGAAGCCAAACTGTCTGTTTGAGAGGAGATTTTTCTACTAATATCCAGACAAGACGCGTGTTGATCATTCGTTCGTATATTTTGCATACACAACTGGTTAGAGCAATGGATCTATACCCTTGAGGGAGACTGTTTTTTTTTCCTGGTTTTAGTATGGTTATAATGATCGAAGTCTTCCACGACTTTGGTGAAGATCCTGTAGTCCAAAATTTGTTCAGTATATTTAGGAAAAATTCTTTGGTGCATGTAGGAAGATGTGAAATCATTGAGTAAATTATATCATCCTCACCAGGTGAAGTTGGAGATGATAGAGGTAGTGCGTGCTCTAGTTCAGTTAGTGTAAAGGGGAGATTATATGCCTCCATGTTTTTACTTTTTGGAGGGACAACTATTGTACATTCTCGAATTTTCCTGAAGAAGGGAGTGTAGTGGAGAGCACTTGAAATGTTTGTGAAGTATCGTCCAAATGTTTCTGCTACCTCAAGGGGATCAGAAACTATTTCATTGTTAATTTTAAGGATGGGTAATGGAGATGGTACAAATTTTCCCATCAGTTTTCGGATTCTATTCCATACTAAGCTTACGGGAGAGTCTTGTTTCAATTTACTTATGTATCTGATAAACGATTCTCTCCTTGCTTTTTTGAATGTTTTCTTTTGTTTGGCCAGTGCTCTTTTGTAAATTATTAGGTTAACTGTTATAGGTCATCTGTTGTACTTTTTGTAGCAAATTCTAGTGATTTTTCTGCTTAAGGCACAGGCATCTGTCCACCATGGAACTAGAGCGCATCTAGGATTTCCTTGAGTTTTTGGTATAGACTTCATGGCCCCATTTATCATAATTCTCTCGAGATGTTCGTAGGCAACATAGGCATTTGGAAAATCTTCATTATTTTGGTCAATTTTTGTGAAGTCTTGGTATGTTTTCCAATCTCCCTCTTCAACTTTCCATTTTGGTAAACAAGGGGATGGAATATTTCTATTTAATTTCATATGGATAGGGAAGTGATCGCTTCCGTATAAATTTTCGTCCACAGACCATTGGTATTCTGGTCTCAACGAAGAGGAGCAGATCGTGAGGTCAATGGCAGATTTAGAATTGTGGGTGATATCATATCTGGTTGGGGAACCTTCGTTTAGTAGTACAATGTCGTTATTGTTTAGTAGGTTTTCTACTATATTGCCCCAACGATTACATGTTCTTTCTCCCCACAGCCTGTGTCTGGCATTAAAATCCCCCATTAAAATGAATGGTTGGGGTAGCTGGTATATTAGGTTCTGTAGGTCTTCCAGTTTTAGTTGTTGGTGATTGCCTAATTCATCTTGCAATCTGTTTTCTAGTGCAGGCTCTAGATATAATGAGCATAGAGTAATCCATTTAGTTGTATAAATCTGAATTGCACATACTTGTAAAGCTGAATTTTGCGTGAAGGCTTCGATGATTCATTGACTTATGAATAATTATGCCTGTACCTATCCCTGGTCCTTCTTGTATAGGTACACCTGGAGGAGGTGGGGATATGTAGATAGCATATTCATGTCCTAAATTTGGGGAAGTGTTTCCTAGCATAGTCTCTTGTAAGCAAATGGCAGAGACTTTATGTTCTTTAAAAAGGATCCGAAGTTGTTCTAGGTTAGAGTTGAAACTACGTATGTTCCACTGGATAAGAGACATTATTTAGGTCGCTTCTTTACTGGGTCTCTAGTGGGGCTTGTTTTAGGTGTCTCTTTTTTGGGATTCCAGGTTTTGTTTTCTGGGTGGGATGGTCCCGAGTTGGAGTGATTGGATCTCTTTTGGTGGGCACCTTCAGGTGTTACTTGGGTAGGGGAGAGAGTTCGGGGTCTTTTCTTATAGGAGTTTTGCATCTCCTTGGATTTTGAGTTTTGTACTTTTGGTTGTACAAGGTTGTGACTTTTCTTGCTTAGGGTCCCATAGTCTGTTTTGTGGTTCTCAGAAGCAGATGGGGGGGACCCTAGGGGGCTTTGAGGATGTTTCATGTGCCATCGCAGAAGCCAGAGGGGCCTCCGGTGTAGCCTGGGGGGCCTCCAAGGAAGCCTGGTAGTGGAGTTGCCATTGTCAAGTTTATCTCTTGGGCGTCACCATATATTAGAAATTTTTAGTTAATGTACATGGAAGAAGATACTGCAGTTGCTTGATGCCTCAAGCAATGAAAGAAGTAGTCTCTGCAGAGTCGGAAGGATCCAGAATACGACTATTTACAAACAGGGGGTCTCGGTCATGAGTATAAGCTTTCACAACCCGATTTGTCCTTTAGTTTTGTTCCATAGAGTATGGAGCCGGCGTTGCTACTCCCTGTGTGCACTGGAAGATGGATAGAGAGTCGGCAGTCAAAGGTATCCCCTCTGCCCCTCCTCCACCAGCATACGGGGTTTTGCCCCTCACAATGAGTAGGGACCTCGCGGTATATCCCATCACCCAGCTGGTTTCTGGTGGGGTTTCAGGGAAACCTTTAACTGTCAGAACCTCTCGAGTAGTAAAAGAAAAAGTTGAGAAAAGGAGGTTAGGGTAGCGAATAAGAAGAAAAGGTATAGGGGAGTTCACTGGGTAATGAGGGTGGAGGGTCCCCTATATATTCGTTACCCCTGATATCTCACTCTCTGACAACTGTCATGGGGTGAGGGCGTCGAATCCAGAGAATAGTCCAGTTCATAATCAAGATCAGGCCGGGGTCGTCAATTTATATTTGTCTGTTTGGCACAGTTTTAGTCTGGAAGCTCAAGATTGACCTCTCCAGCATGGTTGGACCTGGCTGGCACAGCTCAATCCTTCCTCACAACACGCAAGCCGCCCCACTACTTCAAAGTACTGGGCCTCGGGGGGGACAGAGCCTTGAGGGACTCCACTTATCATGTTTACCCATTTTGAGTTCTTTTCTCTAAGTATCACTCTCATTTTTCTTCCTTCCAAGAAGTCTTTCATCCATTCTAATAATTTTCCTTGTATTCCACCTATTATTTCAATTTTTCTTAGTAGTTTTTTGTGTAGTACTTTGTCAAAAGCGATTTGTAGATCCAGGAAGACACAATCTGCCCAGCCACCTCTTTCTTGTATTATGTCTAGCAATCTTGAGTAAAAGCATATAAAGTTTGTAGTACATGATCTTCCACTTCTAAATCCAAATTGATTAGGGTTTAATATTTTGTTCTCTTCCAAGTGTTTAGTCCATTTATTTTTTATAACTTTCGCATATTTTTGCAATTGTGATTGTAAGGGATACCGGTCTATAATTTGTTGCATTTTCTTTATTTGCTCCCTTATATATTGGTACAATATTAGCATTTTTCCAGTCTTGTGGTACTTTTCCTTCTTTAAGTGAGAAGTAAATTATTTTGTGTATTATATCTGAGTTCGTCTATGCATTCTTTTAATATCCAGTTTGCTATTCCATGTTTGCTGGAGAGAAGGTAGAGTGCCAGAGGACTGGAGGAGTGCGTGTATAGTTCCACTTTACAAGGGAAAGGGGGACAAGTGTGAATGTAGTAGTTTCAGAGGGATTAGCTTGTTAAGTGTAGTTGGGAAGGCTTATGGGAGGATCTTGATTGAGAGGATTAGGAGAGGAACAGAGGGAGTAATTGGTGAGGAACAATGTGGGTTTAGGACAGGTAGAGGTTGTGTAGATCAGATTTTTGTGGTAAGACAAATATGTGAGAAAGCTATAGGTAAGGGGAAGGATGTTTTCTGGGCCTTTATGGATCTGGAAAAGGCTTACGAGAGGGTAGACAGAAAGGCACTCTGGGAGGTTATGCGGATATATGGGATAGGAGGAAAGCTTCTGGGAGCTGTCAAGAGTTTTTATGAGAGTAGTAGAGCTTGTGTCAGGATTAGAAATGGAGAGAGTGAGTGGTTTGAGGTAAAGGTGGGACTTCGTCAGGGATGCGTTATGTCACCCTGGCTGTTCAACTTATACATGGATGGGGTGGTGCGAGAGGTGAATGCAAGGGTAGTGGGTCAGGGATTGGAGATGGTTAAAGAAAATGGAGAAAAGTGGGAGGTGAGCCAGCTGTTGTTTGCAGACGACACTGCGCTTGTGGCAGGATCGGAGGAGGGATTGAGAAAGTTGGTGGCAGAGTTTGGGAGAGTGTGTGATAGAAGAAAGCTGAAGATAAATGTGGGTAAAAGTAAGGTGATGAGATATACAAGGGGTGAGAGTGGCAGTAGTCTGGAAGTGAGCATTAAGGGAGAGCGACTGGAGGAAGTGGATAGTTTTAGATACTTGGGTGCAAATGTGGCTGGAAAAGGTGGAGTTAAGGTGGAGGTAGAATGTAGATTGAGAGAAGCGAGTAAATGCCTTGGTGGATTAAAAAGTGTAATGAGGAATAGACATTTGGGAATGGATGCTAAGAGGAGACTGTACGAAGGAGTGATTGTGCCAGCAGCACTGTATGGGGCAGAAACATGGAACATAAGAGAGGAAGAGAGAAGGAGTTTGAATGTGTTTGAGATGAGGTGTCTGAGAAGTATGATATGGGTTACTAGGCTGGATAGAGTGAGAAATGAGGAGGTGAGGAGGAGAACAGGGATGGAAAGGGAGTTGGGAGATAGGGTTGATGAAAGAGTATTAGGATGGTTTGGACACATGGAAAGAATGAGTGAAGAAAGACTAGTAAAAGAGGTATGGAAGGCAGATGTGGAGGAAGTGAACATGAAGGGACGTCCTAGGATGAGGTGTATGGATGGGGTGAAGGGGGCTTTGGGGAAGAGGGGAATGTCTGTTGAGGAAGGACGGGAGAGGACAGAAGACAGGGGTGAATGGAGAATGGTTGTATATGGATGATGTTGTGATGCATGACGTGGAATGGGGTGTGAGCAAATTTTGACGCAGCCCAAAGGGATTTCTCCCCGTCTTCTCCTATATGCATGGGGGGACGGAGGGGGAGGGTCGCCGATTTAATGAAGTGGCCTTGCTGTGGATGTGCTGTGTCTTGCGACACTGCTTCTGACCCAGGGCAGTGAACAAGGTGCAGGGATGACCCGTCATCCAGGTGCTAGATGATAGGAAGGGTGGAGGGGTGTGGAGTGTATTCAGGGATGAAATGGGTGGGAATGAGTTTATGCCTTTTCTTTTTTTGGCTACCTCCCTTGTAAGGGGGAAGAAGCCTTGGTATATGTATGTATGTATGTATGAGTGTATGAAAGAATGAGTGAAGAAAGACTAGTAAAGGAGGTATGGAAGGCAGATGTGGAGGGAGTGAACATGAGGGGACGTCCTAGGATGAGATGGATGGATGGGGTGAAGGGGGCTTTGGGGAAGAGGGGAATGTTGGTTGAGGAAGGACGGGAGAGGACAGAAGACAGGGGTGAATGGAGAACGGTTGTATATGGAAAATGTTGTGATGCATGAGGTGGATTGAACGGGGGAATGGGTGTGAGGTAGTGTGTGTGAGCAAAAATTTTTGACGCAGCCCGAAGGGATTTCTCCCCGTCCTCTCCTTTATATGGGGGGACGGAGAGGGGGGGTTGCCGATTTAATGAAGCGGCCTTGCTGTGGATGTGCTGTGTCCTGCGACACTGCTTCTGACCCAGGGCAGTGGACAGGGTGCAGGGATGACCCGTCATCTAGGAGGTGCTAAGATGGGAGGGAGGGTGAAGGGGTGTGGAGTGTTTTCGGGGATGAAATGGGTGGGAATGTTTTTGTGCCTTGTCCTTTTTGGCTACCCCCCTGGTAAGGGGGGAAAAAAGCCTTGGTATATGTATGTATGCTATTCCATCTGGCCCATGTGATTTTCTGACATCGAGTTTCCATATTTGGTCCCTTATTTCTTTCTGTGTCATCATTATTTCTTTCATTTTAGGGGATCCTTCTTGGTGACTATCATCCCACAATTGTGAGCTTTCAATTGAAAATACAGACTTAAAGTGACTGGTCATTACTTCAGCCATTTCTACATCTGTGTATTCTTGATTTCCTTCACACAGTTTCACTATTTCGTGTTTGTCTTTTAGTTTGTCATTTACATATATTTAAAATAGTTTAGGTTGCTCTTTGCATTTCGTTATTATATCTTTTTCATAGTTTCTTTTTTCCTCTCTTCGTATGTCTATGTATTCATTTCTCAGTTTGATGTATGTTTGCCATTTAGTCTCTTTTCCAAGCTTTGTCTCTTCTATCTTTAGCATCGCTACACTTTTTATTATACCAGCACTTTATGTACTCCCTTTCTGTTTTTGATTAGGCACATGTTTGTCTGTTCCCTCATTATATATTTCTTTGAAAATGTTCCATTTCTCTTGTCTTTGTTTCATCATTTGCAAATTTTTGCCACCAGGCATTCTGAAAAAAATTCTAAGTTTTACAAAGTCACCTTTTCCTGCCACATTTGCACCCAAATATCTAAAACTATCCACTTCCTCCAGTCGCTCTCCCTTAATGCTAACTTCCAGTCTACTGCCACTTTCACCCCTTGTACATCTCATCACCTTACTTTTATCCACATTTATCTTTTGCTTTCTTCTATCACACACTCTCCCAAACTCTTCCACCAACTTCCTCAATCCCTCCTCTGATCCTGCCACAAGCGCAGTGTCGTCCGCAAACAACAGCTGGCTAACCTCCCACTTTTCTCCATTTTCTTTAACCATCTCCAATCCCTGACCCACTACTCTTGCATTTACCTCTTGCACTACCCCATCCATGTATAAGTTGAACAGTCAGGACGACATAACGCATCCTTGACGAAGTCCCACCTTTACCTCGAACCACTCACTCTCTCCATTTCTAATTCTGATACAAGCTCTACTACTCTCATAAATACTCTTGACAGCTCCTAGAAGCTTTCCTCCTATCCCATATATCTGCAGTACCTCCCACAGTGCCTTTCTGTCTACCCTATCGTAAGCCTTTTCCAGATCCATAAAAGCCCAGAAAACATCCTTACCTATTTTCTATAGCTTTCTCACATAATTGTCTTACCACAAACATCTGATCTACACAACCTCTACCTGTCCTAAATCCACACTGTTCCTCACCAATTACTCCCTCTGTTCCTCTCCTAATCCTCTCAATGAAGATCCTCCCATAAGCCTTCCCAACTACACTTAACAAGCTAATCCCTCTGAAACTACTACATTCACACTTGTCCCCTTTTCCTTTGTAAAGTGGAACTATACGGGCACTCCTCCAGTCCTTCGGCACTCTACCCTCTCTCCAGCAAACATAAAATAACCTCACCAGCCTTGGATTTAGCACATTGTTTTTTCAAAATACCTTACCCATCTACTTTTGATAATTCTTTCACAAATTTTTGCTATTGTACTTGGAAGGGTGGGAGGGGTGTGGAGTGTATTTAGGGATGAAATGGGTGGGAGTGTTTTTATGCCTTTCCTTTTGTGGCTACCTCCCTTGGAAGGGGGAAAAAGCCTTGGTATATGTATGTATGTATGTACTTGTTAGAGAGACTGGTCTATAGTTGGTAGGGTCTCCTTTATATATAAGTACTATATTTGTTTTTTTCCAATCTTCTGGAACTTTTCCTTCTTTCAAGGAACTGTATATTATGCTATGTATTTTGTCTGCCAGTTCATTCCTGCATTCTTTCAAAATCCAGTTTGCTATTTCATCTGGTTCATGCAATTTTCTGACATCAGGATTACTCAAGTGTTTCATTATTTCATTGTTTGTTACTTCTATTTCTTTCATGGGGGGATTTTCTCTTCCCATTCGATCTCTCCTGGTTGTATGTTCTCCCTTGTAAACACTGATTTAAAATGCTTGTTCATAATTTCTGCCATTTCTATTTCCTCTGTGTATTCAACTCCTCCTTGTCGTAATTTCTCTAATTCTTGTTTGTTTTTCAGTTTGTTGTTTACAAATCTGTCAAATAGTTTTGGTTGATCTTTACATTTTCTGTGACATCTTTTTCATATTTTCTTTTTTCCTCTCTGCACACTTGTACATATTCATTTCTATAACAAGTATATATTTTCCATTTTTCAGGTCTTTTGTCTTTCTTACATTTGGTCCAAGCTTTATCTCTTTTGTCTTTTAACTCCCTACAACTTTTGTTGTACCAGCACTTTACATATTCTTTTTCTTGCTTTGGTCTTGGGACATACTTTTCCACTCCTTTTTTTTTTTTTTTTTTTTGTCAAAATATTCCATTTCTCTTCCACTGTTGTTTCCTCTTTATATATTCTTTCCCAGTTTTCTTTTTGAAAGAATTCTCTTATTTTATCAAAATTTGTTTTTTCACACATCATTCTTCCTTTTCTATATTGTTAATTTCTTTACATGAATTTTTCCTCATTTAGTTCCAGTTCAATCAATATGTGGTCACTATTACTTACTGGTGTCTCATATTCAATCTTTTCCACTATTTCAGGCTCTGATGTGATTATTAGGTCTAGTCTCGATGGTTCTTCTTCATTTCTATACCTAGTGTTCTCTTGAATCCTTTGTGTCATTGTATGGTCAATAATCATCTCGAGTAGATCATTTCCCCATGAGTCGTCTCCACCCTTTACTGTCATCTCTTCCCAGCAGACTTCTTTGCAATTAAAGTCGCCCATCATAACTATTCTTCCTCCATCTTCCATTATCTTATTTAATGTTATCCTTGTGTCTTCTAACATACTTTTATGTTCACTCTCTTCCCACGAGGCTGTTTTTGGAGGCACATAATTTATTACAAACTTTCTGCTCTTCTTATCTCTGTCTTCCTCTTCGATCATAACCATCTCTACTGTATTCTTTCCATATGTGACACTCCTCACGTTTATATCCTTCTTAGTCAGGAACATAACTCCACCCCCTTGTTTTGTCTCTGTTTCTAATCCAATAATTATATGCATCATGTCCTACACTGTTGGGTGGTAGTGGACCTTTTAATTTTGTCTCTACAATTCCCATTATGTCCGGTTCTTTTTCCTTCAGATAATCATTCAGTTCATTCAATCCTGTTATTAATCCATCTATATTTGTGTAAGACACTCTTAATTTTCTGCTACTTCCATTGTATTTTCTGTTTCCCTTTTGTTTTTCTCTGGTATGGCCCATTTCCTCACTTTCATATTGACTACTCTCCAACAGAATTCCTCTTTTTCTGACTCTTCTGTTCTCGTTTTTTCCCTTAGCTTATCTTTTCATTCTTTCTCCTCTCTTTCCTCTTTATTCATTTCTCTTTTTATCCATACTTTATATTGTTCACTGTTTGCTAGTTTCCCTGTTTTTGCTAAGATATTCTCTGCTGTCGTTTGTGACCTGAATTTAACCTTAATTGGTCTGGTCTTATCTGTACTATATTTCCCGAGCCTATACATTTCTTCAATTTGTTTCACGATTTCAGGTTCATCTTCCTGAACTAATTCTAGTAAACTGCTTACTTTTTCTTTTTCCTCTTTGATTCTTGTGGTTCTATTTAGATTATACTTCTCTTCCATTCCTAATATAATTATTTCTTTTTATCTGCTAAGTCTCTTACTATATTCTCCTGTCTCATCACTTTAATGACTGTGTCTTCAGTTTGTTCTTTCATCTGTTGTTTTACTGTCATTAAATGCAATTTTGCTGTTCTCTTGGATTTTTTTTCCAACCCTGTGCTTCTTTTGCTATGGACTCTATTCTCTTTATTCTTCTTCTTTAATTCCTCATTCTCATCGTTTACTTTTTTTAACTGTCTTTTTAATACTTCTATTTCTTTAGTTAGTTTTTGGTTTACCTTCTCTAATTCTTCTAATTTTTCAACTCTCTCTCTCTGCATGATCTTCGTGAGTTCATCAAACCTATCCTCCCAATGTTTGACAATTTTCTCAAATTTTTCTTCTAGGCTTGCTAATCAGGGAGGTTGGTATCCCCCCTCCCCTCATTAAATCATTGGAAATAATTATCTTCACTTTCCATTGTGCTGCTCTTATCTATATTTCTAATCTTTACATTTTTGCTAATCCCTTCTTCATCACTCAAATTCTCTGGACCTCTTTTGCTGTTTACATGGGGTCTGTCTGCCTGGACCAAGTCCTCCCCTTCCTCATTTCCTTCCATTTCCCTCAGTAATCCCTCCCCTTCTCCTTTTCCATCACCTTCCCACTACACCACGAGCTTTCCCCTTCCCTATAAATACAACACAGGTACTTTCTTGTCGTTGTGAGCCACAAAAGTACAACGGCGAGCCACAAAAAGTACAACGGCGAGCCACAAAAGTACAACGGCGAGCCACAAAACTGATTCCAAATTTCAAAAATCATACGAAAATTGACTAAAACATATGAATCTGTTTTCCCAAAAAAAGCGTAGACTCAGAGGTGACTTGATACAGGTCTTTAAGATTTTAAAGGGAATTGACAACATCAAAAGTGACAAAATTTTCACATTGAATGAGAATCAGACAAGAAACAATGGTCTCAAACTGTCCGGAAATAGATTCAATTTGGAAGTAGGTAGAAACAACTTTGCCAACCGTGTGGTTAATGAATGGAATAAACTTCCTGCACAGGTAGTGCAATGTAGTACAGTTCGAAGCTTTAAGAATCATTTAGATAAACACCTAAGCAAGATGCTGTAATGATTATAATTTATTTTATATTATTTGTTTTTGTTTTGTTATCATTTGTCTGTCTGATTTTCATTTATTATTAGTTATATGTCAATTTATTATTATTTACTATTTACCTGTTTGTTTATTATTTAACTATACCTATGCATTTATTTATGTATTTTATTTGTTATTTACATTATTATAGTTTTTATTTAATATTTTATTATTATGATTTTTTTTCGCATCCGACCTAGATATGGACCAAAAGGTCTCCTGTCGGCATGCTCCGCCTTTATAATCCTTTGAAATTCTTGGATAACTCCAGAGTCCGAACTTTGCTGTCACCTCAACCGTCGTGTGTGTGCGCGCGCACGTGTGTGTGTGAAGTTTAGCTAAGTAAAATACACAAGGCTGAATACTGTGGAAGAGCTGTGTCTCATTGCATTACTTTTGAAAAAAGCAGTGTAACAGGAGATGGGGTGACCCTTCATCTCCAAAGTGCTGAGATTGGTGACCTGCTTGAACAAGTTTTATTTGTTTATGATATAGGTGTGGTTTAACTCAGTCACCCCTAAATGGGGTAAAGATTCAGTACATATACATTAACCTAGCTTATTCAGTTAAAATGAGACTTACCAATGGTGTAACACATCATTCATTAAATAAATGATGTGCAGTTTGTGAGTGAATGGACCACTATTTGCTGTTGCCCTGAAAATGAAAAGTCACTGAATAAACACTGTAGAGACAAATTAGGAATGCACTCTAAAACATAATATATGTATTTCCCTTGAAATCTATTTCAGAGGAGGGATTGAGGAAGCTGGTGGCAGAGTTTGGGAGAGTATGTGATAGAAGAAAGCTAAAGACAAATGTGGGTAAAAGTAAGGTGATGAGATGTACAAGGGGTGAAAGTGGCAGTAGTCTGGAAGTGAACATTAAGGGAGAGCGACTGGAGGAAGTGGATAGATTTAGATACTTGGGTGCAAGTGTAGCAGGAAAAGGTGGAGTGAAGGTGGAGGTAGAATGTAGATTGAGAGAAGCGAGTAAATGCCTTGGTGGATTAAAGAGTGTAATGAGGAATAGACATTTGGGAATGGATGCGAAGAGGAGACTGTATGAAGGAGTGATTGTGCCAACAGCACTGTATGGGGCAGAAACGTGGAACATAAGAGAAGAAGAGAGAAGGAGTTTGAATGTGTTTGAGATGAGGTGTCTGAGAAGTATGGTGGGGGTTACTAGGCTGGATAGAGTGAGAAATGAGGAGGTGAGGAGGAGAACAGGGGTGAAAAAGGATTTGGGAGATAGGGTTGATGAAAGAATATTAGGATGGTTTGGACACATGGAAAGAATGAGTGAAGAAAGACTAGTAAAAGAGGTATGGAAGGCAGATGTGGAGGGAGTGAACATGAGGGGACGTCCTAGGATGAGGTGGATGGATGGGGTGAAGGGGGCTTTGGGGAAGAGGGGAATGTCTGTTGAGGAAGGAAGGGAGAGGAAGGAAGGGAGAGGACGGAAGACAGAGGTGAGTGGAGAATGGTTGTATATGGATGATGTTGTGATTGCATGAGGAGGAATGGGCGGGGGGTGTGGGGTGGGGTAGTATGTGTGAGTAAATTTTGACGCAGCCCGAAGGGATTTCTCCCCGTCCTCTCCTTATATGCAAGGGGGGACGGAGAGGGGGGGTCGCCGATTAAATGAAGCGGCCTTGCTGTGGATGTGCTGTGTCTTGTGACACTGGTTCTGACCCAGGGCGGTGGGCAGGGTGCAGGGATGGCCCATCATCCAGGAGGTGCTCAGATGAGAGGGAGGGTGGGAGGGGTGTGGAGTGTATTTAGGGATGAAATGGGTGGGAGTGTTTTTATGCCTTTCCCTTTTTGGCTACCTCCCTTGGAAGGGGGAAAAAGCCTTGGTATATGTATATGTATGTATGTATGTATATGTCAACAGATTAAATTGTCGCAATCGGCAAATGATGAGGTAGTTCACTGGTTCAGGGTTGTTGTTGTTGTTGTCGTTCCCTAGACTGTCTGTCCGAGCAGTCCCGTCTCCCCAAGGAAGGCCACGGCCGAAACTGGGTTTTCCCACAAATCCTTTATAGAGTGTATGTTGTGTTGTTTGCGTGCATGATTGTGTATAATGCAGTCTTCCATTATGTGTTGTATGGTATGGGGTGAAGTGTTACATCCTGGGCAGCTGTTCACAACACGGTCGTCCAGCCTCTTCTGGTAGCTTAGAAGTGCTGGGTGGTGACCGCATCGCAGTCTGGCCAAGTGGACTCTGTCCTTACGTGGGAGAGAGGATTCAGAAGGGTGGATATCAGGGGGTCTGGCATGCAGCAGTGTGTTGTCTTTCAGTGTGTTAATGGAGCGGTGAGTGATATGATTATGAATATGTTTCCGGAGGCTGGTATTTGGTGGTTGTGGAGGAAGAGAAGAGAGTATCTGTGTGTAATAAAGGTCTTTGGGTGTAGTTTTAATGTTTCTTGGTGTGTGTGGGTGTTCTGCTATGTAGTGTAGCGGGTGTGATGTGTTTGTGGTGGCTGCAGCCAGTGTTTGTGTGCCTCTCATGTCGAGGTGGTCCTTGACTTTGAGGACTTTTGTTTCATGGTGTAAATGGTCTGTAGGTGATGTATTTGTGCAGCCTGTAATTGTTTTTAGGGCTTTGTTTTGTATGATTTGAAGGGTGTTGTGGTGTGTCTCACTGAGATTAGGAGCCCATGCAGGACTTGCATAATTCATCACTGAGCGTATGCATTGTTTGTATATTGTTATATTAGTTTCTTTGTTTTGTCCAAATGTTGTTCCAGTGATTGACTTAAGTGCGTTAAGTCTAGGTGTGCATTTGTTTTTTATGTTTGTGAGGTGTTGTTTGAAAGACATGGATGTATCGTATGTTACACCAAGAATTTTCGGTGTGTTTGTGTGTGGTATTAGAGTGTTGTTGATGTAGAGATGAGGTATGTATTTGTGTTCTTTTGTCCAGTTGGTGAGAAGTGTTGCTGTAGATTTGGTTGGAGCTATTTTGAGTCTGTTTGTGATGAACCATGTGTTGAGGGAGGAAGGGAGGGAGAGATGAGGAGAGACAGAGAGAGACAGAGAGAGACAGAGAGAGACAGAGAGAGAGAGAGAGAGGGATAGAGAGAAAGAGAGAAAGAGAGAGTGAGAGAGAGAGAGAGAGGGACAGAGACAGAGAGAGAGAGAGAGAGAGGACAGAGAGAGAGAGAGAGAGAGGGACAGAGAGAGAGAGAGGGGGGAGAGAGAGAGAGAGAGAGAGAGAGAGAGAGAGAGAGAGAGAGAGAGAGAGAGAGAGAGAGAGAGAGAGAGAGAGAGAGAGAGAGAGAGGGGGGGGGGGACAGAGGGGGAAAGGGAGGGGAGGAATGTCCTTGCCCCTTTCAATCCCTTTTGCACACATGTTAACTATAATTACGTACTTCCATAAAAGGTATTTAGCAATCCAATTGTTCTTCTGGGAGCTAGTGGCTTTGGTAAATATCCAATGTTTGCCATTGGATATAGAATCTTTGGTGCATGATTCTGTAATTGGACCAAGAAGTTCATCCAGCTCAGTGGGAATCAAGCTATATTCTGAAGCCTCATTACGAAGAACTTCTCCACGTGCTACGTAAATGCCTTCTCTAACCTGTCCCTCTTTCTGCTGCTGCAACACCTGTTGAAAAATTAAAATTGAATAAGTCAATCTGTTGGCACTGGTCTCTCTTGCAGATCCATGGCTCCCAGGTAACCAGCAATGGTCACTGGGCAGGCCTAGTCAGGGCAAAAATATTGTGTTGTTGTCTAGGGATTGTCAGCATGGAGTATTGTAGGATATGTTCAGTGTCCTTTGTGTGATAAGAACAAAGAATGAAAAAGGCTGCAAGAGACCATAAAGCATACACTAGGAAGTTCTAAATCTATTACCACCTATCATCACCATCCATAAAGTTTTCTAACCTTCTTTAAAACAACTGATAGTTTCAGCACTCACGACACAGTTACTAAGTCAATTCCATTCATTGACCACTAGTGGTAAACCAGCTTGCATTGCATGTATAACTATAGGCATATATTCCACATAAATATAACCACATACAAATCCCACACCAGTCACTCACACAGCACTAATGACCTAAGGCATTCACAGACTCTCGGTCAGCATGTGACGTCATGGTCACACACTTGCCCATGGAAGACACTATGGTTACACATCCTGCCAGACAAATTAAACATTCACATACTTAACAAAAGACTCAATCAACATAAGAGGACCATACATCACAGCAAGATACATTTACTAATACTAACTCAGTCCCTTAGACTATAACTAACTGACAGGTATTACATTAGCAATGATATAAAACTGAACTGGCACCCCTCTAATAATGTTGAATAGACAAATGTTATGGTTATAAGTGGATGGCTACTGTTCCTGAATAGGACTTGACCACCCCATTCTTACCAGTGGGAAATGGTCCCCTGATCTGCTGCACATAACCAACTTCTCGTCAATAAATCGAAGAAAGCTCAAGCCAGCATTATACCATAATTTCATTTTAGGTTAGAAGAAGAGGAAGAGGAAGAGGAAGAAGAAGAAAGAAGAAAGAAGAAAGAAGAAGAAGAAAGAAGAAGAAGAAGAAGAAGAAGAAGAAGAAGAAGAAGAAGAAGAAGAAGAAGAAGAAGAAGAAGAAGAAGAAGAAGAAGAAGAAGAAGAAGAAGAAGAAGAAGAAGAAGAAGAAGAAGAAGAAGAAGAAGAAGAAGAAGAAGAAAAGGGGGGTCAAAATACCTACACATCATGGTAAATTTTCAGAAATTAAATATTGAGTATTGGGATGGTTTGGACACATGGAAAGAATGAGTGAAGAAAGATTAGTAAAAGAGGTGTGGAAGGCAGAGGTGGAAGGAGTGAACATGAGGGGATGGATGGATGGATGGATGGGGGTAAAAGGGGCATGGGGAAAGAGGGGATGTCTGTTGAGGAAGGACAGGAGAGGACAGAAGATAATGGTGAATGGAGAATGGTTGTGTATGGATGATGCTGTGATGCATGAGGGGGAGTGGGTGGGGGATGGGGGTGAGGGAGTATGTATGAAAAGTAAATTGATGCAGCCCAAAGGGATTTCTCCCCATCTTCTCCATTTCTGCATGAGTGGTCACTGATTTAATAATGCGACCTTGCTGTGGATGTGCTGTGTCTTGCAACACTGCTTCTGACCCAGGGCAGTGAGTGAGATATAGGAATGACCCATGATAAGAGGGAGGGAGGAAGGTTGATGGGAGTGGGGTATGTGGGGATGGAATGGGTGGGAGTGGATTTTATGCCTTTGTTTTTTGGCTACCTCCCTAGTAAGGGTATTTGGTATATCTATGTAAATACTGAGTATGAGGGGATGGATAGGGGAGGTCGCTGATTAAATGAAATGGCGTTGCTGTGGATGTGCTGTCTTGCTGCACTGCTTCTGACCCAGGGCAGTGGGCAAGATGCAGGAATGACCCATCATCCATGAGGAGCCAAGATAAGAGGAAGGGAGGGAGAGGTGATGAATGGGAGTGGAGGGGAGTTGGTGGGGATGAAATGAGTGGGAGTGGTATTGTGCCTTTTGACTTTGACTACTTCCCTTATAAGGGGGTAAAAGCCCTTGGTTTATGTATATAAATACTGAGTATATGTGCATGTGTGTATTTCATCCAAAAGTCTTACTATTACAAATACATCATATCAATAATAACAGTATGTTAAAGTGGTATACTGTAGTACTGGAAGTGAGGAATTAAAAACAGTGCTTGAACTGACATGGGACAGAGAGACTGACAGTGTAATAGTGAACCATAATATGAAAAAGTTGCATGAACACGGAAAAGGACACATGGACTGGAAGTGATGTGTTTATTCCTGACGTTTCGTCTATTGACGATGTCAAGAATAAACGTTTCACTTCCAGTCCATGTTTCCTTTGCTGTGTTTATGCAACTTGTTCACATGAATTTTCATAATATGAAAACATTCTTACTAAGTGCTGGATAATAAGAGATAACCATACAAGATTGTAAAGGAAGATGAAGGAGAGTGACCTAAGAACCAATTCAAAGTGGAACAGGTCACAAGAAGAAGCCAGCTGGGTAGTGGCGAAGCAATTGTAAACAAACTCATGACAACATATCAGATGTGTCTTCAAATCCCTTTACCTAGATGATTGAAGTCCCATACCAATATAAAATCAAGTGTGATTAAACAGATCATCATCAATAAAGATGTGGCATATTAGTAAGTTTTATAAGTTTGAATATACTTTGGAAACCATTTAATAAATTTCCATGTGTGCAAACATTATTATTGTGATAAATTTTCACTTCAGAGCTATTGCTAGAGTATTAGAGTATTATATTTAGACATAGCATTGGCCTGTCTTGGCACTAACAGGGCAGATTTGGAGTATCTTTTCCCCCTTAAAAAAAAAAAAAAAAAAAAAAAAAAAAAAAAATTACCAAAGGTTTTTTTCCCCCTACACGAAGGGTAGCTAAAAAGAAAAAGGCATAGAAACAACTCCCAACCATTCCATTTCCTATATATTCCACTCCCCTTCACCCTCCTCCCTCCCTCTTATCTTGGCACCTCCTGGATGATGGGTCATCCCTGCATCCTGTCCACTACCCTGGGTCAGAAGCAGTGTCGCAAGACACAGCAGATCCACAGCAAGGCCGCTTCATAAATTCGGCGACCCCCCCCCCCCATATAGAAAAGGAGAAGAGGGGGAGAAATCACTTCAGGCTGCATCAAATTTTCTCATACATTACTTCCTGACCCCCCATCCCCCTCATGCATCACAGCATCATCTATACACAACCCCTCTCCATTCACCCCTATCTTCTGTCCTCTCCCATCCTTCCTCCACAGACATTCCTCTCTTTTGTAGAGCCCCTTTCATCCCATCCATCCATTTCATCCTAGGATGCCCCCTCATATTCACTCCTTTCACCTCTGCCTTCCACACTTCTTTCACTAAACTTTCTTCACTTATTCTTTCCATGTGTCCAAACCATCCTAATACTCTTTCATCAACCCTATCTCCCAACTCCCTTTCCACCCCTGTTCTCCTCCTTGCTTCCTCATTTCTCACTCTATCTAGCCTAGTAACCCCTATCATACTTCTCAGACATTTCATCCCAAACATATTCAAACTCCTTCTCTCTTCCTCTCTCATGTTCCATGTTTCTGCCCCATACAGTGCTGTTGGCAATCACTCCTTCATATAACCTCCTCTTAGCATCCATTCCCAGATGTCTATTTCTCATTACATTTTTCAATCCACCAAGGCATTTACTCGCTTCTCTCAATCTACATTCTACCTCCACCCCCACTCCTCCCTTTCCTGCCACATTCACACCCAAGTATCTAAAACTATCCACTTCCTCCAGTCTTTCCCCCTTAATGCTCACTTCCAGCCTGCTATCACTCTCTCCCCTTGTATATCTCATCACCTTACTTTTACCCACATTTATCTTCAGCTTCCTTCTTTCACACAATTTCTCAAACTCTGTCACTAACTTCCTCAATCCCTCCTCTGATCCTGCTACAACACAGTGTCGTCAGCAAACAACAGCTGGCTCACCTCCCACTTTTCTCCATTTTCTTTAATTATCCCCAATCCCTGACCCACTACCCTTGCATTCACCTCTCGCACCACCCCATCCATGTAAAGACTGAACAGCTACAGCGACATAACACATCCCTGATGAAGTCCCACCTTTACCTCAAACCACTCACTCTCCCCATTTCTAATCCTAACACAAGCTCTACTACTCTCGTAAAAACTCTTGACTATTCTTAATAGCTTTCCTCCTATCCCATATATCTGCAGTACCTCCCACAGTGCTTCCTGTCTACCCTGTCGTAAGCCTTTTCCAGATCCATAAAAGCCCAAAAAACATCCTTACCTTTTCCTATAGCTTTCTAACATATCTGTCTTACCACAAAAATCTGATCTACACAACCCCTACCTGTCCTAAACCCACACTGTTCCTAACCAATTACTCCCTCTGTTCCTCTCCTAATCCTCTCAATCAAGACCCTCCCATAAGCCTTCCCAACTACAATCAACAAGTTGATCCCTCTGAAACTACTACACTCACATTTGTCCCCCTTTCCCTTGTAAAGCAGAACTATACAGGCACTCCTCCAGCACTCTACCCTCTCTCCAGCAAACATTAAATAACCTCACCAGCCAGTCCACCATCACTGTTCCTCCTTTCTTCAGACATTCTGCATGGCATCTATCCAACCCAGGTGCCTTACCTACTCTCATCATCTTAACCACTTAACTACGGGACTTAAATCTCGCAGGCAGCAGCCAATGCCAGCCGTACAACGTGTCGTAATAATACTCGCATCATAAAATAGAGTCACGACTTATATCGATTGTTCTCTCTTTCACCCGTGAATTTTGAAAACCACAGAGAATGGGATTAAGAGCAGATTAGAGAGAATGTAAAAACACAGGGGCGACTACAATAAATATAATCATGACGCCGATATGGCAGCGTCGCGAATACACTTGCTCCTCATGACACCTACGTGTGCGGCACCATATGGAAGGGGTTAACAGCTGCTTCTACTTCATCCTTCCCTATTTCTCCTCCATTTTCCTCACTCATCACTCTCATTTTCTAAGCACTTCCCACTGCAACTACCTTTCCCTCCCTATCCTCCTTCACATTTAGCAACTCTCTAAAATACTCTGCCCATCTTCCTCTCACTGCCTTCTTTTCCTTTATCATCTCTCATTCTGCATCTTTTACCTTTTCTTCTCTACTTGATTCACCTCCTCTTTCTCTTTTAATTTCCTTCCAAAACATCTTTTTATTACTTTCAAAATTTTCTGTCATACTCTTACCCCATTTCTGCTCTCCTTTTTGCTTCCTTTATCTTATGCTTAACTTCCCTTCTCTTTATTTTGTACCTCTCATACGATTCCCTCATCCTAATTTGTAGCCAATCTATGAATGCCTGCTTCTTCTCTTCTACACATTTCTTTGCTTCCTCATCCCACCACTCACTACCCTTCCTTCTATTTCCTCCCGCCCTCCTTGTTCCACACACCATCTTTGCACACCTTATGACTCCCTCCTTGAACCATCCCCATTCCTCCTCCACTCCTAGTTCTACTCTATCCTTTACTCCCTCCCACTCCTCTTTCAGCTTCTTATACTCATTCTCCTTTTTTTCCTCATTTAAGCAGTTCACTCTAAGTACCTCCCTACCTTCTGCCCTTTTCCTCTTTCTCCACCTATTCTCCACTCTCATTTTACCTTCCACCAGAAAATGATCTGATATTCCCTCACTCTCTCCCCTTAGAATGTGTACATCCTTAACTCTTCCTACCATATTCCTGGTCACCACTATAAAGTCCATTAACACTATCTGCCACCCTTCCATCTACCACCGTCTCCCATGTGTACTTCTGCTTGACTTTCTTCCTAAACACTGTATTTGCTATCATCAACTCTCTTTCAAGACACATCTCCATAATTTCTCCACTACAATTTTTACCTGGAACTCCATACTTCCAAATCACTCCCTCTATTGGTTCATTTCCTACCCTAGCATTAAGGTCTCCCAATACAACTACACTGACATTTCCCCCTAATCCCTCTATGCACTCATTTATATCTACCCAAAAATCCTCCCTTTCCTCTACACTCTTCTCACTACCAGGCCCATATTCACTTACAAAAACCCACATCTCCCTTCCCAGCTTTACCTTCATCCACATCAACCTTGATGAAACCTTCTTCCACTCCACTAACTGCTTACTTATCTCTTCACTTACTAGTATAGCCACCCCTTCTCTCCCTTGTCCCCTCTTCACTCCTGAATTCCTCCCAGCTACACTACCAAACTCACAGTTGCCCTTTTCTTTCATTTTAGTTTCACTCAAAGCCAGCACATCCATCTTTCTTCTCACAAACATACTGCCTATCTCTTCCCTTTTACTCTCATCAGTACCACATCCACACACATTAAAAGACCCAAACCTTAGGGTACTGGTTGGAAAACTCCCAGACCCTCTTATGCCTTTACTTTTTTTTATTTTTAGGAATATCCCCTTTTGGGGCTACAGGTAGTAGAAATCCTAATCCCATCCCCCATCCCGTTTTTTGTTGCCTTTTATGACTTAAGTGGAAAGACTTAGTGGTAGCATTCTCTTCCCCCACCATAAGGTAGGCGAAAAAAGGAAATGAATATTCAGAGAAATGGTACAGGACAGTAACAAAGGGTTGGGGGACAGCATAACGGAGGGATAGTCGTAGTATAAAAGTGTCATCATTTCTCTATGAACAGAGTTTTCCTCTATCACAGACAAAATGATGTGTGGCTCTGGTCTATAGGGGCGCCCCATATAGACCCTGAAGTATCAACTGCATGCTACTTTGCCACAATAACATGCAGCTAATACTCTAGATGGGGTATTGGCTGAAAAAATACAGTATCTTCCCTGCACCTAGTACAAATGTAGCAGATAACAGCTACATAATGGTGGCAGCAGTGTCCAAGTTCTCCAAATAGCCTTTGTGTCAGCATAAAGTGCAGTGAAGTTCTACATCCTCTACAGTGGCCAGACGCTTCTATTCAGGTGCCCTCTGATGAACATTCTACAAGGCATCAGTCTACACACTCAAAACTTCTACCTTTGTCATTCACATCTTTTGTTGATGCATGCTACACATGTTGGCTGCCAACTTATACATACAACACTTCTCTTCAGCCCCTGGCCTTAATCATTTCATAACAGACTTCTACAAACTTATCTTGTTACAAGCTTCTATGAGACACCATGCACCGAAGAACCTCACACATTCCTCAGATGCTACATATATTTGTAGCTTGCCCTTTCTACTGCTGCAAGTGTTGTCTGCTGGTTTCTCCTAATCACCCAGCAGTATACAAGGCACCCCATGCCAATAAAACTCATCAAATTCCTCTTCAACTTTCAGATGCACATGTAGCAACACATTCTCCATGTCACAGCCATTAGCTGTATATGCATCCCATACGCGCAAGATGCTAGGATTGCTCTACATTTTCCTACAAAGCATATACATAGCTGTTGACATCCCTGATTACAACACTCATCATTTACTTCTACAACCTGACAGCTATCAGATCTTCACAGCATTGCACCATAGAACATACATTCTACACCTAGGAATTTGTTTCAGCTGATGCTGCCATCGCAGTGACTTCATTCCGCCACATCATTGTCTTTCCCAGTGACATCACCACATCAACCGGACTCCAACCCCACATATGATGTAATTCTACATTATTAACGTCACAACACACCCGCTCAGATGATTGACACTATGCCCTGTGTGTGTACCCCTACCCATTTGGGATTGTGCCAAATTCAGGAACTCATTAACCCCTTCACTACGGGCCACATCGCATGTCTGGCGGCATTAGCTGCCAGACATGCGATGTTGCGTTATAGTACTTGCATTATAAAAAATAAAGTCACTGCTCTATCGCTTGTTCTCTTTCACCCGTGAATTTTGATAACCATAGAAAATATGATGAATCCCGTTTACAGAGTATGGGGGTCACGCAGGTACGACTACAATGAATATAATCAAGACGCCGACGTCGGCATCCTCGTGTACCCACTTGCTCCTCATGATGCCTACGTAGGCATCACCGTATGGAAGGGGTTAAGACAGACTTCTGCATTTAACTTGTGTTTTGTGCTACATTGATTTTATAATATTTGTGTTCATACAGTGCCTTGTGAGTTTTTATAATTGTTCTACGCCATCTGCAGACACCGTTGCCATTAGTCTGTCATATTTCATAATTTGGTAAGTAATATGTGTTGGCTGTGGATGTGCTGTGTCTTGCAACACTGCCTCTGACCCAGGGCAGTGGACAAGGTGCAGGGATGACCCGTCATCCAGGAGGTGCTAAGATAAGAGGGAGGGTGGAGGGGTGTGGAGTGTATTCAGGGATGGAATGGGTGGGAATGATTTTATGCCTTTTCCTTTTTGGCTACCTCCCTTGTAAGGAGGAAAAAGCCTTGGTATATGCATGTAATATGTGTTGGCACCATTGTTTTACATTTCCCACATTATATTATTTTCATGCCAAAGTGTAATTCAGTCAAATTTTCTCCCCATGACACTTGAAGTTATTGAAGTTGTTGTTGTAATGTACAAGCTCAATTTCCATTTCTATTGCAAAATCTTGATCCCTTTACCAGTGCATTTCAATTTAGCACTCCAAGTTCAGTTGCAAATACACTTCAATCCTCACTTTTACGACCTCAATTCCCACTACTATGGCTATGGGAATACTTCTAGCTCACATCCTTCATCATCCACTTTGCCTTCCCACAACCTAGTCACAGTAGTACATGATGAGCCCTTTCCCAAAATTTACAGGCAACAATATTCCTTTACACACCTTTTTGTTAAAAGCTGACAGTGAAAATGCACGACATCAAATAAATGCTATTCTAAGGAGTCGTATAGACTTTGGTAATTCATTATACATCACATCAAGACACATTTACTAATACTGATTCAATCCCTTATCCCGTAGACTATAACTAACACGTTACATTAATACGAAAAGCCAAACTGGCACCCATTTGCTAAAATGCGGAATAGACATATGTTAGGGTCATAAGCAGATGTCCATGCCATTCAGGGATAAGAGTTGACCACCCAATTCTTGCCAGTGGGATGGCCCCCCAATCTGTGGTATACAACCTATTTCTTGACAATGAATAGAAGAAAGCTCAAGCTGGTGTTACATCTTCCCTGAGTCAAATACAAATATAACAGATTCTAGCCTATTTCCTTCTTAAATCTAAATTTGTCCAATTTAAAACCATTACTATGAGTCCTGCACTATTGTCTTAATATGATGACCTTGTAAGCATTTGTTAAAGCCCTTGATCTACTTGAACACCTCTATTTGATCCAGCATTACGTCTTTCCAGAAAGTGTAAGTTAAGGTGCCTAAGCCTGTTCTTGTAATATAAATTTCTGAGCACATGTATTATTTTGGTCATTCTTCTCTGTACAGATTCTAGTGAATTAATATACATTCTAATGGATGGAGACCAAAACTGTACCACATGATCAAGGATGGGTCTCACTAACACCAGATAGAGTTTGATAACTACCTCTACACTTTTATTCATAATCATCCAAGCAATGAAACTTAATACTATGTTAGCTATATTCTTGGGACTAATGCACTGTTTCCTGGATTTAAGGTCAGGACTCACTAGCACTCCAAAGTCCCTCTCACACTCAGTTTTCTAAAAAAAAAAAAAAAAAAAAAAAAAAAAAAAAATCTAAGCTATATCTGCCTTCTTGGTTGAGTACACCTACATTTAACACATTGCATTTTGAAATACTGAACTCCATTTGCCATTTCATTGACCATGTGAACAATTTGTTAACCTCTTCAGTACGGGCCAAAATCTCGCGGGCAGCATTAGCTGCCAGACGTACAATGTGTCATAATAATACTCGCATCATAAAATATAGTCACCGCTTATATCGATCGTTCTCTCTTTCACCCGTGAATTTTGATAACCATAGAAAATGTGATGAAGACAGTTTAGAGAGTATGTCATTACGCAAGGGCAACTACAATAAATATAATCAAGACGCCGATATGGCAGCCTCGCGTATCCACTTGCTCCTCATGCCACCTACGTATGCGGCACCATATGGAAGGGGTTAAGATCTTTCAGCAGTATCCCAGTATCTTCTCCTGACCTAATTTGGCACCCTATTTTTGGATGCCAAATTAGGTAGCGACACTGTTTCTGACCCAGGGCAGTGGATAAGATGCAGGGATGACCCATCATCCAGGAGGTACCAAGATAAGAGGGAGGGAAGAGGATAGAGGGGAGTGGAGTATGTTGGGGATGGAATGGGTGAGAGTGGTTTCTATGCCTTTGTTTTTTTTGGCTCCCTCCCTTGTAAGGGGGAAAAAAGCCTTTAGTATATGTATGTACATCTAAGACAGTTTCATTCTGTGTTGATAATGTTTTGGAGATGCATGGTGACCTGAACACAAGCATGCCAGTGTGATCCTTACTTCTCTTGAGGGCATTTCTGAGGGGCTGATGTCTGTGGGATGTTAACCACTTCCATACGGTGACGCCTACGTAGGCGGCATGAGGAGCAAGTGGGTACGCGATGATGCCGACGTCAGCATCTTGATTATATCTATTGTAGTCGTACCTATGTAACCTCCATTCTCTCTAAACTGACTTCATCATATTTTCTATGGTTATCAAAATTCACGAGAACAAACGATTGAGCACTGACTTTATTTTTTATAATGTGATTATTATGACGCAACATCGCACGTCGGGCAGCTAATGCTGCCAGATGTGCCATGTGCCCCGGAGTGAAGAGGTTAATGAAGTACCAAGCTTGGTGGTCTGTTTGAAGTTTGTTTAGGGACCTTGGTGTGAATATGTTTATGTATGGATGTATGTGTGGTACTGGTGGTAGGTTGTTATATACATATGAGTAGAAAATATATATATATTTTGTGTGTGTGCGTGTGTGTGTGTATTTACCTAGTTGTATTTTACGGGAAGGGGAGCTATGCTCGTGGTGTCCTGTCTTCATATCTCGTTTTATCTAAACTATTTTTAAATTCATGTATTGTTTTTGCACACACCACTTTCTCATCTAACTTGTTCCAACTGTCTATTACTCTGTGAGGAAAGCTGTTCTTTTTCAGATCTCTTCTATAGCTGTCTTTCTTGATATTCTTTTCGTGTCCTCTTGTATTTCTATCATCCCATTTTATTAGATCCTCTCTATCAATAATTTCTATGCCTTTCATGATTCTGTAAATAGTTATCAAATCTTCTCTATCTCTTCTTTGCTCTAGTGTCTGTAGTTCAAGTTTTGCTAGTCTCCCTTCATATGATAGTTTTGAGAATGTTGGTGTCAATTTTGTAATTGCTCTTTGTATTCTTTCAAGTTTTGTTATACATTTTTTTGTACTTGGTGACCACATCATTGCTGCATATTTCAATCTTGGTCTTATCAAAGTGATTAGTACACAGGCTTATGATAGGGTAGATAGGAAGGCACTGTGGGAGGTACTACAGACATATGGGATAGGAGGAAATCTGTTAAGAGCAGTCAAGAGTTTTTACGAGAGTAGTAGAGCTTGTGTTAGGATTAAAAATGGAGAAAGTGAATGATTTGAGGTAAAGGTGGGACTTCGTCAGGGATGTGTTATGTCACCCTGGCTGTTCAATCTTTACATGGATGGGGTAGTGTGAGAGGTGAATGCAAGGGTAGTGGGTCAGGGGTTGGAGATGATTAAAGAAAATGGAGAAAAGTGGGAGGTGAGCCAGTTGTTGTTTGCTGACGACACTGTGCTTGTAGCAGGATCAGAGGAGGGATTGAGGAAGTTAGTGACAGAGTTTGCGAAGGTGTGTGAAAGAAGGAAGCTGAAGATAAATGTGGGTAAAAGTAAGGTGATGAGATGTACAAGGGGAGAGAGTGACAGGAGGCTGGAGATGAGCATTAAGGGGGAAAGACTGGAGGAAGTGGGGGTGGAGGTAGAATGTAGATTGAGAGAAGCGAGTAAATGCCTTGGTGGATTGAAAAGTGTAATGAGAAATAGACATCTGGGAATGGATGCTAAGAGGAGGTTATATGAAGGAGTGATTGTACCAACAGCATTGTACGGGGCAGAAACATGGAACATAAGGGAGCAAGAGAGGAGTTTGAATGTGTTTGAGATGAAATGTCTGAGAAGTATGATAGGGGTTACTAGGCTAGATAGAGTAAGAAATGAGGAGGTGAGGAGGAGAACAGGGGTGGAAAGGGAACTGGGAGATAGGGTTGATGAAAGGGTATTAGGATGGTTTGGACACACGGAAAGAATGAGTGAAGAAAGATTAGTAAAAGAAGTATGGAAGGCAGAGGTGGAAGGAGTGAATATGAGGGGGTGTCCTAGGATGAGATGGATGGATGGGGTGAAAGGGGCTCTACAAAAGAGAGGAATGTCTGTGGAGGAAGGATGGGAGAGGACAGAAGATAGGGGTGAATGGAGAGGGGTTGTGTATAGATGATGGGGGGTGGGGAGGTATGTGTGAGAAGAAAATTGATGCAGCCCAAAGGGATTTCTCCCCGTCTTCTCCTTTTCTGCATGAGGGGACGGAGAGGGGGGGTCGCCGAATTTATGAAGCGGCCTTGCTCTGGATGCACTGTGTCTTGCGACACTGCTTCTGACCCAGATAAGAGGGAGGGAAGAGGGTGGAGGGGAGTGGAATATATAGGAAATGGAATGGGTGGGAGTGGTTTCTATGCCTTTTTCTTTGTGGCTACCCCCCATGTAGGGGGAAAAATCCTTTGGTATACAGTATGTATGTATGTAAAAGTAAGGTGATGAGATGTACAAGGGGTGAAAGTGGTAGCAGACTGGAAATGAGCATTAAGGGAGAGCGACTGGAGGAAATGGATAGTTTTAGCTATACTTGGGTGCAAATGTGGCAGGAAAGGGTGGAGTGGAGGTGGAGGTAGAATGAAGATTGAGAGAAGCGAGTAAATGCCTTGGTGGATTAAAAAGTGTAATGAGGAATAGACATTTAGGAATGGAGGCTAAGAGGAGATTGTATGAAGGAGTGATTGTGCCAACAGCACTGTATGGGGCAGAAACATGGAACACAAGAGAGGAAGAGAGAAGGAGTTTGAATGTGTTTGAGATGAGGTGTCTGAGAAGTATGATGGGGGTTACTATGCTGGATAGAGTGAGAAATGAGGAGGTGAGGAGGAGAACAGGGGTGGTAAGGGAGTTGGGAGATAGGATGGATGAAAGAGTATTGGGATGGTTTGGACACATGGAAAGAATGAGTGAAGAAAGACTAAGAGGTATGGAAGACAGATGTGGAGGGAGTGAACATGAAGGGGCAACCTAGGATGAGATGGATGGATGGGGTGAAAGGGGCTTTGGGGAAGAGGGGAATGTCTGTTGATGAAGGATGGGAGAGGACAGAAGACAGGGGTGAATGGATAATGGTTGTACATGATGTTGTGATGCACGAGGTGGAATGGGTGGGGGGATGGGGGGTGAGGTAGTATGTGTGAGAAAACTTTGACGCAACCCTAAGGGATTTCTCCCTGTCTTCTTTTCTGCATGAAGGGACGGAGAGGGGGGTTGCTGATTTAATGAAGTGGCCTTGCTGTGGATGCGCTGTGTCTTGCGACACTGCCTCTGACCCAGGGCAGTGGATTTCTCCCTGTCTTCTTTTCTGCATGAAGGGACGGAGAGGGGGGTCGCTGATTTAATGAAGTGGCCTTGCTGTGGATGCGCTGTGTCTTGCGACACTGCCTCTGACCCAGGGCAGTGGACAAGATGCAGGGATGTCCCGTCATCCAAGAGGTGCCAAGACAAGAGGGAGGGTAGAGGGTGGAGGGGAGTGGAGTGTATTTGGGATGGAATGGGTGGGAATGGTTTTTATGCCTTTTTCTTTTTGGCTACCTCCCTTGTAAGGGGGAAAAAGCCTTTGGTATATATATATGTATGTATTTTAAAGGAAGAGAGCTATGCTTGTAGTGACCCACTTTTGTATCTTTCCGCATCCAGTTTGTTCTTAAAATCTTGTATAGTTTTAGTAATCACTGTTTCCTCATTCAGTTTGTTCCAGATCACTCTGTGTGGGAAGCTATTCTTTTTCAGATCTCTTCTGTAACTGTCCTTCTTAAGGTTCTTCTCATGTCCTCTTTTTTTCCCTTCTGTCCCACTTTTAGTAAGTTGTCTCTATCAAGAATTTCCATACCTTTCATAATTCTGTAGATGATTAGCAAATTACTTCTTCCTCTTTTTTGTTCCAGGGTTGGTAGATTTAGTTTATTCAATATTTGTTCATATGTCAAGTTAGTGCTGGTGCCATCTTTGTCATTGCTCTTTGAATTCTTTTAGGTTTATGTTTTTTTAGAACTACAGTACCGGACAAAAGTGATGGCTGGGTGGGGTGGGAGAACAAGAATTTTGCCCATTTTATAACCATACCCATTAGAGGTAGTAGTGAATTCAGACAAAAGTGATGGCCGGGCTGTGTGTAGTGTAGGATAGTCTGAGTCACGTGGCAGCACAAAATGGCGGTTAGTGTACATCTAGCTGTTGTGGGAAGAGGTTTGCTGCAGTCAGTGCTTGTAGAATTTTCTCTCTGACACGTCGCATTTTTACCACTCCGTCGCATTTTTACCACTCCAGGCATCCGTACGACCCTAGAGGGAATATTCATGTGAAACAGTTGCTCAGATAATTGTTTTAAAGGTATCTGGCCTGCAAACCTAGCAAATAGTGCAGCACATTATTGCTAGTGATGGGTTTCTTCACAGGGCGGCACAATTTGTAATTCAGGTCCTTGATGTGGCAGTGTACTATCCTCACAGACACACTACCAAACAGATCTGGGTTGTCCTGCTTGATTTTCCTGGCTGTGGTTCTTAGAGTAGACTCCAAAGTATGTTTCAAAATATTGTGGGCCCAACCCGAAGTCTTCTTAGACCTACCAGACCTTGGTTTTGAAGATGGCAGGTTGTTCCCTCCCTCCTCATAAAAACTGGCAACTCACCAGCACACTGTTCTCTCACTGGCACCAATTTGCTGCACTATTTGCTTTTTAAAGCAATTACCTGAGCAACTGCTTCACATGAATATTCCCTCCTAGAGATCATATTAGGGTCGTATGGATGCCTGGAGTGGTAAAAATGTGACTTGTCGGAGAAAAAATTCTGAGCAATCACTGCAGCAATCCTCTTCCCACAACAGCTAGATGCACACTAACTGCAATTTTATGCTGCCACGTGACTCAGACTATCCTACACTACACACAGCCTGGCCATCACTTTTGTCCGAATTCAATACTATCTCCTATAGGTATGGTTATAAAACGGGCAAAATTCTTGTCCTCCCACCCCACCTGGCCACCACTTTTGTCCGGTACTGTAGGTATCCATAGTGTCACAGCGTATTCCAATTTTGGTCTTATCAGTGTAACTAATATTTTCTTTATCATTTCTTCATCCATGTAGTCAAAAGCTATTTTCATTGATCTTAATAAGTTAAACGTTTCTCCGACTAATTTGTTGACATGTTTGTCTGGTGTCATGTCATTTGAGATAGTTACTCCTAGGTTCCTTTCGGAGTTTACTTTTTTTAATTTCCTTTGTACCAATTTTATATTGACCCGAGATTCTATTTTTGCTTTTTCCAAATTCCATTATACTACATTTCTTAATGTTAAAGTTCACTTCACACTTCTGACTCCATTTGTTCAGGTCTTGAAAAGATTTGCAATCTTCCTTTGTACTTTCTCTCTTTAGTAGTTTCACATCATCTGCAAAGAAGTTCATATAACATTCCACACCTTCATCCATGTGATTTATAAATGTCAAACATTATTGGAGCCAGTACAGAGCCTTGTGGGACTCCACTTATCATATCTTCCCAATTTGAGTTTTTGTCTCTAAGTACCATCCTCATTTTTCTCCCGTTCAAGAAATCTTTCATCTATTCCAATAACTTTCCTTGTATTCCACCTATTGTTTCAATTTTTCTTAGTAGCTTTTTGTGTGATACATACATATACCAAGGCTTTTTCCCCCTTACAAGGGAGGTAGCCAAAAAGGGAAAGGCATAAAATCATTTCCACCCATTCCATCCCTGAATACACTCCACCCTCCCTCCCATCTGAGCACCTCCTGGATGATAGGTCATCCTGCACCTTGGCCACTGCCCTGGGTCAGAAGCAGTGTTGCAAGACACAGCACATCCACAGCAAGGCCACTTCATTAAATCGGCGACCCCCCTCTCCGTCCTCCCATTGCATAAAAGGAGAGGACGGGGAGAAATTCCTTCGGGCTGCATCAAATTTTGCTCACACATACTACCTCACCACCCATCCCCCCGCCCATTCCACCTCATGCAATCACATAATCATCCATATACAACCATTCTCCATTCACCCGTCTTCTGTCCTTTCTCAACAGACATTCCCCTCTTCCCCAAAGCCCCCTTCACCCCATCCATCCACCTCATCCTAGGATGTCCCCTCATGTTCACTCCCTCCACATCTGCCTTCCATACCTCTTTTACTAGTCTTTCTTCACTCATTCTTTCCATGTGTCCAAACCATCCTAATATTCTTTCATCAACCCTATCTCCCAGCTCCTTTTCCACCCCTGTTCTCCTCCTCACCTCCTCATTTCTCACTCTATCTAGCCTAGTAACCCCCATCATACTTCTCAGACACCTCATCTCAAACACATTCAAACTCCTTCTCTCTTCTTCTCTTATGTTCCATGTTTCTGCCCCATACAGTGCTGTTGGCACAATCATTCCTTCATACAGTCTCCTCTTAGCATCCATTCCCAAATGTCCATTCCTCATTACACTCTTTAATCCACCAAGGCATTTACTCGCTTCTCTCAATCTACATTCTACCTCCACCTTTTCCTGCCACATTTGCACCCAAGTATCTAAAACTATCCACTTCCTCCAGTCGCTCTCTCTTAATACTCACTTCCAGTCTACTGCCACTTTCACCCCTTGTACATCTCATCACCTTACTTTTACCCACATTTATCTTTAGCTTTCTTCTATCACATACTCTCCCAAACTCTGCCACCAATTTCCTCAATCCCTCCTCAGATCCTGCCACTAGCGTAGTGTCGTCCGCAAACAACAGCTGGCTCACCTCCCACTTTTCTCCATTTTCTTTAACCATCTCCAATCCCTGACCCACTACCCTTGCATTCACCTCTCGCACCACCTCATCCATGTATAAGTTGAACAGCCAGGGCAACATAACGCATCCTTGACGAAGTCCCACCTTTACCTCGAACCACTCACTCTCTCCATTTCCAATCCTGATACAAGCTCTACTACTCTCATAAAAACTCTTGACAGCTCCTAGAAGCTTTCCTCCTATCCCATATATCTGCATAACCTCCCACAGTGCCTTTCTGTCTACCCTATCATAAGCCTTTTCCAGATCCATAAAAGCCCAAAAAACATCCTTCCCCTTTCCTATAGCTTTCTCACATATCTGTCTTACCACAAAGATCTGATCTACACAACCTCTACCTGCCCTAAATCCACACTATTCCTCACCAATTACTCCCTCTGTTCCTCTCCTAATCCTCTCAATCAAGATCCTCCCATAAGCCTTCCCAACTACACTTAACAAGCTAATCCCTCTGAAACTACTACATTCACACTTTTCCCCTTTTCCCTTGTAAAGAGGAACTATACAGGCACTCCTCCAGTCCTCCGGCACTCTACCCTCTCTCCAGCAAACATTAAATAACCTCACCAGCCAGTCCACCATCACTGTACCTCCCTTTTTCAGACATTCTGCATGGCATCCATCCAGACCAGGTGCCTTACCTGCTTTCATCATCTTAACAACTGCCTTCACCTCATCTTTCCTTATTTTTCCTCCATTCTCCTCACTCATCACTCTCATTTTCTTCACATTTCCCACTGCAGCTATCTTTCTCTCCCTATCCTCCTTCACATTTAGCAACTCCCTAAAATATTCTGCCCATCTTCCCCTTACTGCCTTCTCTTCCATTATCATCTCTCCATCTGCACCTTTTACCTTTTCTTCTCTACTTGATTTGCCTCCTCTTCCTCTCTTAATTTCTTTCCAAAACATCTTTTTATTACTTTCAAAATTTTCTGTCATACTCTTACCCCATTTCACATCTGCTTTCCTCTTTGCCTCCTTTACCTTTTGCTTTACTTCTCTTTTCTTTTCTTTGTACCTCTCATATGACTCCCTCGTCCTATTTTGTAACCAATCTGTGAAAGCTCGCTTCTTCTCTTCTACAACCTTCTTTGTTTCCTCATCCCACCATTCACTACCCTTTCTTCTATTTCCCCCTGTCCTTCTTGTTCAACACACCATCCTTGCACACTTTATGACTCCCTCCTTGAACCATCCCCATTCCTCCTCCACACCCAGGTCCACTCTATCCTTTACTCCCTCCCACTCCTTCAGCTTCTTTTCGTACTCCTTCTTGCCAAAAACCTTTTGTAAGTCCAAGAAAGCACAATCTGCCCATCTGTCTCTTTCTTGTATTATTTCTATTAATCTTGAGTAAAAGCATATTAAGTTTGTGGTACATGATCTTCCACTTCTAAAACCAAATTGTTTAGGCTTTAATATTTTGTTCTCTTCCAAGTGTTTAATCCATTTATTCCTAATAACTTTTTTGCATATTTTTACTACTGTGCTTGTAAGGGATACCAGTCTAGTTTGTTGGATTTCCTTTGTCTCCTCCTTTGTATATTGGTACGATGTTTGCATTTTTCCAATCTTGTGGTACTTTTCCTTCCCTGAGTGAAAGTCAATTATCTTGTGTATTTTGTCCGTTAGTTCATGTATACACTCAATATCCAATTTGCAATTCCATCCGGCCCGTGAGACTCTCTAACATCAAGGTTTTTTATTGAGTCCCTTATTTCTTTCTGTGTTACTATTTCTTTCATTTCAGGGGCTCTTCCTCGCTGTCCTTCCTCCCAAAATTGTGGGCTTTCAATTGTAAATACAAACCTAAAATGTCTGATCATAACTCCAGCCATTTCTACATCATCTATATATTACAAAGGATTACAAAGGTGGAGCATGCTGACAGGAGACCTTTTGATCCATATCTAGGTCGGATGCGAAAAAAAAAAATCATATTAATAAAAAAATAATAAATAAAAACTATGATAATGTAAATAACAAATAAAATACATAAATAAATGCATAGGTATAGTTAAATAATAAACAAACAGGTAAATAGTAAATAATAATAAATTTACATATAACTAATAATAAATAAAAATCACAGACAGACAAATGATAACAACAAAAACAAATAATATAAGATAAATTATAATCATTACAGCATCTTACTTAGGTATTTATCTAAATGATTCTTAAAGCTTCGAACTGAACTACATTGCACTACCTGTGCAGGAAGTTTATTCCATTCATTTACTACACGGTTGGCAAAGTTGTTTCTACCTACTTCCAAATTGAATCTATTTCCGGAGAGTTTAACCACTTCAATACGGGACTTAAATCTCGCGGGCAGCAACCAATGCCAGACGTATGACGTAACGAAATAATATTCGCATCATAAAATATAGTCGCCACTTATATCGATCGTTCTCTTTCACCCGCGAATTTTGAAAACCACAGAGAATGGGATTCAGGTCGCATTTGGGAGAATGTAAAAACACAGGGGCGACTACAATAAATATAATCAAGACGCCGATATGGCAGCGTCGCGAATACACTTGCTCCTCATGACGCCTACGTGTGCGGCACCGTATGGAAGGGGTTAAGACCATTGTTTCTTGTCTAATTCTCATTCAATGTAAAAATTTGGTCACTTTTGATGTTGTCAATTCCCTTTAGAATTTTAAAGACCTGTATCAAGTCACCTCTGAGTCTACGCTTTTTTAGGGAAAACAGATTCATATGTTTTAGTCGATTTTCGTATGATTTATTTTTTAATCAGTTTTGTGGCTCGCCGTTGTACTCTTTCCAATCTGTCAATGTCTTTAATGAGATTCAGTGACCATACGGAAACAGCATATTCCAAATGTGGACGAACTAACGATTTATATAGCTTGTTAATGAGTGATGGACTTTTGAAATCAAAAGATCGTGCAATCAGTCCTAGAATCTTATTTGCTTTCTCAGAGGCTGAAATACACTACTTGGATGATTTGAGGTCGTTACTGATAATTACGCCGAGATCTTTTTCACTATCCACTTTTGTTAACGAATTTCCAAATAACTTGTAATCGTACTTACTGTTATTTTTACCTATGTGCATTACCTTGCATTTACTTGTGTTAAATTTCATTAGCCACTTTTCAGACCATTGCTGTAATTTATCTAAATCTTCTTGAATATCTAATTGGTTTGAGTGATCATTTGCCACTCTGCACAGTTTTGTATCATCAGCAAATTTGGAAACAGTAGATTTTAGTCCATGGTCTATATCATTTATATATACTATGAATAGAAGTGGCCCAAGAACGGAACCCTGAGGAACTCCACCTGCAACACTTTATTTCTTCACGCAGTTTCACTATTTTGTGTTTGCCTTTTAGTTATCATTTATATATCTGTAAAATAGTTTAGGTTGGTCTTTGCACTTATCTATTACAGGTAGTCGTCGACTTACGACCGAGTTCGGTTCCGACAGACAGGTCCTAAGTCGATCTGGACGCAAGTCGGACTTTATACATATACAGTATATATTACCCTTTAAATATTATTTTTGTTACTGTATACATGTATATTCTATATTATATTTAGCATACTGAAATAATCTTAGCATCTTTGAACTATGTTGTATAGTATTTTTTAAACCTTTTTTATAATCATATCTTGTTTTCTTTGGGAAACGTAGCATACTGAATAAAATCCTATCATCTTTGACCTATGATATTTAATACTGTATTTTTTAACATTTTTATTATTCTATCATCACTTTCTTTAGGAAACGTATGCATACTGAATAAAATCTTATCATCTTTGAGCTACGTTGTTTAATATTCATTATTCTTTTTATAATTGTCGTTAGGAAATGTAGCGTAGGCCTAAGCATACTGAATAAAGTCCTGTCATCTTTGACCTACAAATACTTTTTTGTTGGTTAAATTAAAATCATTGTACTGTATAGTTTACATCTTATTAATTGCAAAACATTAAAAATACTAAATGCAAGGCAAAATTAGGATTTTTTTTATTTCAAAACACATTCTTTTCGTTTACGTACTGTACCGAAAATATTGTTATCGACAAGAGAGTCAGACTAGGCTTAAACAAAGTTTACTGTTACATTTCATTAATTGCAAAACATAAAAATACATAATGCAAGGCAAAATTAGGAAAAAAATTATTTTCGTTTACGTACTGTACCGAAAATATTGCAAAACATAAAAATACAAAATGCTGTACCGAACATATTATCGACAACAGACTAGGCATAAAAAAGTTTTACTATTACATTTTATTAATTGCAAAACATATCAAAATATAAAATCCAAGGCAAAATTGAGATCCTCTCGTTTGTCTTTTAAAATTATCGACACTAGAATGTGATAACTGAAGTTCACGTGCTATCACATTAACTTTCTTCCCTCCTTCATAATGTTTTATCACTTTCATTTTCGTGTCAAGATCAATAACCTTTCTTTGTTTCTTGGCAGGCTTGGAAATATCGAAAGATAATTTTCTTTTAGACATCTTCATGGGGGTTTGAAGCACAAAAAAATTAATGATATAATCCTTGTCATGAATGAAGTCAGAAATACCACATGCTCCTGAATGAGAGGGAAGCTGACGCTGCCGGTAACCTGCCAAAACTATCGTACTCGCGTCTCGCGGCGTGCAAAGTAATTGTACTGCACTGCCAGGCATAACATTGCAATTCTATTACTCTATTAAATGTTAAATATTATTGCACTATCTCGTGGTCGTAAAGTCGATCAGTCGTAAGTCGACAACTACCTGTATATCTTTTTCGTAGTTTCTTCCCTGCGTATACCATATTTGTTGTTATTGGTGTTGAAAGATAATGGAAGACTGCGTTATACACAATCATGCACGCAAACAGCACAACATACACTATAAAGGATTTGTGGGAAAACCCAGTTTCGGCTGTAGCATTCCTTGGGGAGACGGGACTGCTCGGACATACAGTCTAGGGAACGACAACAACCTACATATTTGTTTCTCAGTTTGATGTATGTCTACCATTTAGTATTTTTTTTTTTTGTCTTTTTTCCATCTTTTCCAGGCTTTGTCTCTTCTATCTTTAGCCTCACTACACCTTTTGTTAACCAACACTTTATGTAAACCCTTTTTTGTTTCTTCTTTGGTACATATTTATCTGTTCCCTCCTTGTATTTTTCTTTTAATATATTCCATTTCTCTTCCATCGTTGTTTCTTCATTTGAAAAAAAATTCCAGTTAGTGCTTTGAATTTTTTTTCTAAGTTTTACAAAGTCCATTTTGTTGTACATTAATCTTCCTTCTCAATGTTTCTCATTTCTTCTCATATCAATTTGTTCTTTTAGTTCGAACTCAATTAGTATGTGGTCACTCTTCCCAACTGGTGTCTTGTAATTCATTTTGTCCACAATTTCAGGCTCTGGTGAGAATATTAAGTCTAGTCTCGATGGTTCTTATTGTTTCTATATCTGGTATTTTCCTCGTCCCATTGAGTCAATGTAAAATCAATGGTCATATCCAGTAGTGTTGCCCCATAGTTTCTCTCCACCTTTTACTATTATTTCTTCCCAATTTATTTTCTTTATGTTAAAGTCACCCATAATTACTATATTTCCTCAATCTATCAGTAACTCAAATAATGCAGTCTTTGTGTCTTCCAGTAATTTAGAGTGATCATTATCAGACAAAGCCTGTGTTTTTGGGGGCACATACATACATACATATACCAAAGGCTTTTTCCCCCTACACAGGGGGGTAGTCAAAAAGAAAAAGGCATAGAAACCACTCCCACCCATTCCATTTCCTATATATTCCACTCCCCTTCACCCTCCCCCCCCCTCTTATTTTGGCACCTCCTGGATGATGGGTCATCCCTGCATCCTGTCCACTGCCCTGGGTCAGAAGCCGTGTTCCAAGACACAGCACATCCAAATAGCAAGGCCGCTTCATAAATTCGGCAACCCCCCCTCTCCATCCCCCCATGCAGAAAAGAAGATGGGGAGAAATACCATCGGGCTGCGACTTATTTTTTCTCATACATACTTCCCCACCCCCCACCCACTCCCCCTCATGCATCATAGCATCATCTATACACAACCCCTCTCCATTCACCCCTATCTTCTGTCCTCTCCCGTATTTCCTCCACAGACATTCCTCTCTTTTGTAATGCCCCTTTCACCCTATCCATCCATCTCATCCTAGGACACCCCCTCATATTCACTCCTTCCACACTTCTTTTACTAATCTTTCTTCGCTCATTCTTTCCATGTGTCCAAACCATCCCAATACTCTTTCACCAACCCTATCTCCCAGTTCTCTTTCCACACCTGTTCTCCTCCTCATTTCTCACTCTATCCAGCCTAGTAATCCCTATCATACTTCTCAGACATTTCATCTCAAACACATTCAAACTCCTTCCCTATTCCTCTCTCATGTTCCATGTTTCTGCCCCGTACAATGCTGTTGGTACAATCACTCCTTCATATAGCCTCCTCTTAGCATCCATTCCCAGATGTCTATTTCTCATTACACTTTTCAATCCACCAAGGCATTTACTCGCTTCTCTCAATCTACATTCTACCTCCACCCTCACTCCTCCCTTTCCTGCCACATTCGCACCCAAGTATCTAAAACTATCCACTTCCTCCAGTCGCTCTCCCTTAATGCTCACTTCCAGCCTGCTGTTACTCTCTCCCCTCGTACATCTCATCACCTTACTTTTACCCACATTTATCTTCAGCTTCCTTCTTTCACACATCTCAAACTCTGTCACTAACTTCCTCAATCCTTCCTCTGATCCTGCTATAAGCACAGTGTCGTCAGCAAACAACAACTGGCTCACCTCCCACTTTTCTCCATTTTCTTTAATCATATCCAACCCCTGACCCACTACCCTTGCATTCACCTCTCGCTTCACCCCATCCATGTAAAGACTGAACAGCCAGAGCGACATAAATCATCCATTTCTAATCCTAACGCAAGCTCTACTACTCTTGTAAAAACTCTTGACTGCTCTTAACCCCTTCCATACGGTGCCGCACACGTAGGCGTCATGGGGAGCGAGTGTATTCGCGAGGCTGCCATATCGGCGTCTTGATTATATATATTGTAGTCGCCCCTCCATAATGACATTCTTTCTAATTCTTTTGTAATCGCATTTTCTATGGTTATCAGAATTCACGGGTGAAGAGAGAACGATCAATATAAGCGGTGACTATATTTTATGATGCGAGTATTATTACGACACGTCGTACGGCTGGCATTGGCTGCTGCCACCGAGATCTAAGTCCATGACGCCTACGTGTGCGGCACCGTATGGAAGGGGTTAACAGCTTTCCTCCTATCCCATATATCTGCAGTACCTCCCACAGTACCTTCCTGTCTACCCTGTCATAAGCCTTTTCCAGATCCATAAAAGCCCCAAAAAATCCTTACCTTTTCCTATAGCTTTCTCATATAACCCACACTGTTCCCCACCAATTACTCCCTCTGTTCCTCTCCTAATTCTCTCAATCAAGATCCTCCCATAAGCCTTCCCAACTACACTCAACAAGCTGATCCCTCTGAAACTACTACACTCACACTTGTCCCCCTTTCCCTTGTAAGCCAGGACTATACAGGCACTCCTCCAGTCCTCCGGCACTCTAACCTCTCTTAAACAAACATTAAATAAACTCACCAGCCAGTCTGGTGTACTGTACCTCCTTTCTCCAGACATTCTGCATGGCATCCATCCAGACCAGGTGCCTTACCTGCTCTCATCATCTTAACAGCTGTTTTCACTTCATCCTTCCCTATTTCTCCTCCATTTTCCTCACTCATTACTCTCCTTTTCTTACCGCTTCCCACTGCAACTACCTTTTCCTCCCTATCCTCCTTCACATTTAGCAACTCTCTAAAATACTTTGCCCACCTTCCTCACTGCCTTCTCTTCCATTATCATCTCTCCATCTGCACCTTTTACTTTTTCTTCTCTACTTGATTCGCCTCCTCTTTCTCTTTTAACCCCTTTCATACAGTGCCGCACACGTAGGCGTCATGAGGAGCAAGTGGATTCGCGACGCTGCCATATCGGCGTCTTGATTATATTTATTGTAGTCGCCCCTGTGTTTTTACATTCTCCCTAATCTTCTCATAATCCCATTCTCTGTGGTTTTCAAAATTCACGGGTGAAAGAGAGAACGATCGATATAAGCCGTGACTATATTTTATGATGCGAGTATTATTACGACACGTACTGCTGCTGCCCACGAGATTTAAGTCGGATGTAGTGTGTCTTGCGACACTGCTTCTGACCCAGGGCGGTGGGCAGGGTGCAGGGATGACCCGTCATCCAGGAGGTGCTCAGATGAGAGGAAGGGTGGGAGGGGTGTGGAGTGTATTTGGGGATGTAATGGGTGGGAGTGTTTTTGTGCCTTTCCCTTTTTGGCTACCTCCCTTGGAAGGGGGAAAAAGCCTTGGTATATGTATATGTATGTATGTATGACTACAATAAATATAATCAAGATGCCGACGTCGGCATCATCGAGTACCCACTTGCTCCTCATGCCGCCTACGTAGGCGTCACCGTATGGAAGTGGTTAAGCCCTTTCTAGTTAATAATATGACTCCTCCTCCCTGTTTGATGTTGAATTTTTTGCCCAATGGTTGTAAAGACCTTGTCCCACCATACTTAATGATAGAGGACCTTTCAATTTGTCTCCACAATTTCCATTATGCCTGGTTTCTCTATTAACTGATACATACATATACCAAAGGCTTTTTTCCCCCTTATAAGGGAGGTAGCCAAAAAACAAAGGCATAAAATCCACCCCCACCCATTCCATCCTTATCACACTCCACTCCTCTCCACCCCCTTCCCTACATCTTATCTTGGCACCTCCTGGATGACGGGTCATCCCTGCAACTTGTCCACTGTCCTTGGTCAGAAGCAGTGTCGTAAGACACAGCACATCCACAGCAAGGCCGCTTCATTAAATCGACAACCCCCCCTCTCTGTCCCCTCATCCAGAAAAGGAGAAGACGGGGAGAAATCCCTTCGGGCTGCATCAAACTTTTCTCACACATACTACCTCACCCCCCATCCCCCACCCATTCCACCTCATGCTTCATAACATCATTTATATACAACCATTCTCCATTCACCCTTGTCTTCTGTCCTCTCACGTACTTCCTCAACAGACATTCCCCTCTTTCCCAAAGCCCCTTTTACCCCATCCATCCATCTCATCCTAGGTTGACCCCTCATGTTCACTCCTTCCACACCCCTTTTACTAGTCATTCTTCACTCATTCTTTCATGTGGCAGGAAAGGGAGAAGTGGAGGTAGAGGTAGAATGTAGATTGAGAGAGGTGAGTAAATGCTTTGGGGGATTAAAAAGTGTAATGAGGAATAGACATTTGGGAATGGAGGCTAAGAGGAGATTGTATGAAGGAGTGATTGTGCCAACAGCATTGTATGGGACAGAAACATAGAACATAAGAGAAGAAGAGAGGAGTTTGAATGTGTTTGAGATGTGGTGTCTGAGAAGTATGATGGGGGTTACTAGGCTGGATAAAGTGAGAAATAAGGAGGTGAGGAGGAGAACAGGGGTGGTAAGGGAGTTGGGAGATAGGGTGGATGAAAGAGTATTGGGATGGTTTGGACACATGGAAAGAATGAGTGAAAACTAGTAAAAGAGGTATGGAAGGCATATGTAGAGGGAGTGAACATGAGGGGGCGACCTAGGATGAAAGGATGAAAGGGGCTTCGGGGAAGAGGGGAATGTCTGTTGAGGAAGGATGGTAGAGGACAGAAGACAGGGGTGAATGGAGAATGGTTGTATATGGATGATGTTGTGATGCATGAGGTGGAATGGATGGGGGGATGGGGGTGAAATAGTATGTGTGAGAAAAATGACGCAACCCGAAGGGATTTCTCCCCATCTTCTTTTATGGATGAGGGAACAGAGAGGGGGGTCGCTGATTTAATGAAGCAGCCTTGCTGTGGATGTGCTGTGTCTTGTGACACTACTTCTGACCCAGGGCAGTGAACAAGATGCAGGGATGACCTGTCATCCAGGAGGTGCCAAGATAAGAGGGAGGGTGCAGGGGAGTGGAGTGTATTAGGGATGGAATGGGTGGGAATGGTTTTTATGCCTTTTTCTTTTTGGCTACCTCCCTTGTAAGGGGGAAAAAGCCTTTGGTATATATATGTATTAATTTCTCCTTCAAGTTGTTGATGTCTCGATTCCTTAGTACACTGCTATACCTAGTTTCTCTTTCTGTATCCATAACTTATCCTATTGCTCCCCTTTCTCTCTGAAAACCTGAAAAAAACATTGTTTTCCCACCTTTAAGTAGACTTCAGAGTGTCGTTTAGACATATCCTCTTTGGTATCACACCCAGTGGTGATTCCACTCTACTCATGTCCAATCCTCTCTTCATTGGTTCATTGACTCTTTTGTCTTCTCTTCCTTCCTCCATTTCAAGCTATACTATACTTTTCCAAAAACTGGATTTTACACCTTACCGGACACTCTCATTTCGTAAATACAACAAGGAGTTTCCTTGATCCAAGTGACAAAGACACTTAAGTCGGAGCTCATTTGCTAGACTTCCTCTCCAACAATGAGTGTGTTTGTGTGTGTGTGAATTTTGTGACAAAAATTACGACAACATATTCAGAATAGGGATACAAACCTGCTGCTGTGCAGATAAATTCTGTTCACTTTGCTTAATCTGTTCCTGCAACTGCTGTATCTGTTGATTGAGACTCTCAAGATTTACAGCTGGTGGGGTGGGTGGAACTGGTGGAGCTGGTGGAACAGGTGGAGCTGTGGGTGGAGCAGCGGGTGGGGGCTGTTGATAAGAATTCCCTCCAAATGTCAGAGGTTCATTTGCCTGAAAATATGGAGGTTCTTAATAACGGACCATAATGAAGTACATATGATTCTAAGGAAGAATTTTAACAGTGTTAAAAAAGGAAAGAAAACTAAAAGTATGGTTGGATAAAACATAAAGAGAGAATTTGCAGTCATAAAGTTTTGTATACAGACGCTCCTCTACTTACGTTCATTCGTTTTACGTTTTTTCGATTTTACGTTTGAACTGCCTTTGCTTTTAGGAATTTCCCCTGTGGGGCTACAAGGAGAAGGATGCCTAGTCCCAATCCCAGTCCCTTTATTCTCGCCTCTTACGATCCAAGTGGGAATACTTGGTGGCAGTATTCTTTTCCCCCACCACAGAAAAAGAAAATACTTAGAGAAATGGTACAGTATAGCAACAAGGGTTGGGGGACAGCATAACGGAGGGACAGTCGTAGTATAAAAGTGTCATCATTTCTCTATGAACAGAGTTTTCCTCTATCATAGACAAAATGATGTGTGGCTCTGGTCCGTAGGGGCGCCCCATATAGACCCTAAAGTATCGACTGCATGCTACTTTGCCACAGTAACAAGCAGCCAATACCCCAGACACTGCTTCTGACCCAGGGCAGTGGACAGGGTGCAGGGATGACCCGTGATCTAGGAGGTGCTAAGATGGGAGGAAGGGTGGAGGGGTGTGGAGTGTTTTCGGGGATGGAATGGGTGGGAATGATTTTATGCCTTGTCCTTTTTGGCTACCTCCCTGGTAAGGGGGAAAAAGCCTTGGTATATGTATGTATGTACGTTTGAACTGACTGTAAAAAAAAATTGTAAAAAAAAAAAAAAAAAAAATCTGAGTTTTTGCGCGCTCTCCGTAGTACGAGACGTTCAAATGATACCTACGCATGACGCTGCATCCATTGTTTACGTGGCACAAACGACAGACTGAATGTACTTTGCCGCCTCCTCCTCCTCCTCCACCATCTCACTTTATGTTGCTTGATCTTAATTTATTTGAAATTAATGTTAGTATTTTACAATGTTATGTTCATAATTAATGATTTAGGGGTGTTTTATAAGATACGATAATAGAATTTATGGATGTATAGTACTGTACAGTATGAACGGTCATACATAACTGGAACGTACAGTAACAACTTACATTCATTTTCACGTTAAGTTTGGCCGTTCGGAACGTAACTAAAACGTAAGTTGAGGAGCGTCTGTACTCAAATTAGAATTACCAATCACTACATGTGTGATAGGGAGCATCACTGCAAAGCTGGCACCCCAAGGGGAATCAAACCTGGAACCTCCAACTGTTGGGGCAGGTGTGCTTACTGATAACACCATGGTAGCCTCCAGTGACCACTTACACATCTCCCTTCCTGGGCCTCTGCTAGTCCAGGAATGTGCATTGCTGCAGGAATCCTACTCACTGTATCATATGTGATAGGGAGTGTCACTGCAAAGCTGGCACCATCCGGGCATTGAACCCAGAACCTCCCACTGTCCAAGCAAACGTGCTTACCAATTACACCACAGTTGCCTGCAGTGACCACTCATGCACTAAACAAATGATTAATTTCCCTTTCATTTTGGGAAGCTCGCTGGCTGAGCGGGTTAGGGCGTCGTTACTTGCGGCAAAGGTCAAGGTGAGGGCAGTTCGAATCCTGCCACCAGCGAAGTTGAACCAAGGGCATGGTTCATTAAATTCCACACTACAAAGCCCTCTGTGAGGGGCACCGTCCTAGCCTCCAGATAGGGGGGAGTGTGTGATGTTAAACCATGTCATCATCATCATCCTTTCATTTTGAAGATATAATCAATGATCACTATCCCATATAAAAGTGCTCCTTAAAGACAGCACAGGAAAACTGCATGGAAAATTTGGGAAGCATATAAATAGATTCTTCTTGGTCAGTGAGAATTATGGCCACAGGTCAGACAAAACCTAAGATTTCTCTGTACACAGTGTACTGTTGCTTGTAGAGCACATCTGCAGAGCAGAGGATGTATTTTCTCTTCTGTGTGGTGAGCCTTTATGCTATCAAGTAATCAATTTGTCCAAACACCAAAACAGTGAATAATCATACTCACCCCCCACCTCTCACAACCTTGTACATTATCTTTACTAGATTTTCAGGTAGATATCTGATCCATCTTTAGTCACTCACAAAGAATATACAGCAAATAAAAAATAGATACAGAAGCCACTCAAACCCTTTACCACCCAAGATACACAGTAACTTGAGGTTGTTATCAGTTTCCTGGATGCTGTGGGTCTTCTGCAAGAGACAAGGGGCAACAAATTGATTGATTTATCAACTAGTACTCTGGTAGTACCAACACAGAAGTGGCTTGGTTTCAGATATCAAAGACAACATATATAACATACAACACATACTTACACGACTTAAAATTCACATCAATACAGACTATCTATAAAACAAGGATTTCTTTCCCCTTATAAGGGAGGTAGCCAAGTCAAAGGGCAGTTACCCTCTCATCTTAGCTCCTCATGAATGAAGGATCATCACTGTCTCCTACCCACTACCCAGGTTGGAAGCAATGCAGTACATCCACTTCAAGGCTGCTTCACTTATTCAATGACATCCCCCCTCTATCCCACATGCAGAAAATAGAGAAGACAGGGAGAAATCCCTTCATGCTGCATCAATCTATCATCCATACACAGCCATTCTCCACTCACCCCTATCTCCTGCCTTCTCCCTTGATCAACAGACATTTCCCTCTTGCTGAAAGTCCATTTCATCTCATCTTCAGTTATCCCCTAAGTTCATTCCATCCACCTCTGCCATCCACACTTCTTTTACTGATTTTTCTTCACTCATTCTTTCCATGTGTCCAAACTATCCAAATACACTTTCATCAGCACTATCTTCCATCTCCTTTTCGTACCCCACTCTCATCCTCACCTCCTTTCTCGCTGTCTCTAACAGACAGCAGCACAATATTTCTCCTCTAAATGATGAGGGCCAAGCTGGGGGCCGGTGACAGATACATTGATACCCAAGTAAACAGACTGATGAGACCAACAATAGGTACCTCCTAATGGTGCTCTTGTGAGACAAACATCAGAGAGAAACATCTCCCTGTTGTCTGTCTTCAAAACCCATAACACCCTCACCTCCATCTACAGGTGTAGCCCCTGATGCTGCCATTCAATATTTGGACTGGATACATCTTTATATTTCCTCCATCATTTCACTTAAGAAACACTGATGGTGACTGGTCTCTTCTTCCTACTACTAAAAGTTGGTAACACAGAACAGTTCTACACTAATACAACACAGACAAATGTATGATGTTTCTTGCAGAAAGATTGATGGAAGGACCCAAGGATCATTGCTAACTAATGTAGGGCTGCAAATTTCCTGTCAGTGAGGATTGTGTAAAAAATTATCAACAAACTGGTAGATATCATGGAAACTCTATTCCTATACTATTTCAAAAGTGCAAACCAACATTCTAAAGAACTTTACTCAGGATAGGCAGTACACTCTTTCAACACATGAAAATCTCTTGCCTATGGGCCCCAATATCAATAAATAATTCTTATTCAAAACTTAACTTATGATCATATTTTGTTGCACCAGAACAGTGTCCATATAAGGGAAGTTTCATTTACTTCCTTGAGGTCTTGGTCGGAGCAATGAGGACCCATTGGACATTCCTGGAGGATGTGGACCATTATCTGTACTTCTTTACCACAGGGACATTTGGGGCTGTTGGTGTATCCCCACTTGTATTGGTTTTCTCTTATTTTGCCCACCTTGGCTCTTCCTCTGTTTAGGGTGACCCAGTCCTTCCTGGCTAGGTTTGCTCCTGGGGACCAGGGGGTCTCATTTGGGCATGGTATGGCTTTGCTATGGCCAAATTGTCATACTTTTGACTGTTATTTATAACAACAATTCTGCTCAAATGCCATACCCATGCTTTTTGTGTGGTATACAACAAAGCCATGACTTTCACTTACAGCACTTTGAAGTAATATTCCATACCCATTCTACACTTCTTGATGTATTATCAGTAGACAATGACAATTGTTGCTTCAAGTTTCACTGCCTACAAACCCACAGTGACTAGAGACAGTCTTTGAGTCATCCCTAGAAGAAACTTTTAATTGTTGTCCAAGTTGTACTAGTGTGGGGTCAGTTACTAACTTATAGCAGTGGAAGGAGGGAAGATGTCACAAGTTGTCAGCTCTCTTTATATGAAAATTTGGAGGAAATACACCTGAAGTTCACTGAGATCTTGGGCCCAGGCCAGAGACTAAGTGTTAGCTTCTGAGAGTTGTACCTCCAATAGAGGTAAGGGTATTAACAAGTTTTGAAGATGGGTTGCAGGGATATGACTCTCTTATATTTACCTTGCTTGCATCCCCTAGTCATTTGTATCATAGTTCCCCATTAAAAGTTGTTTGAACAAAGTAAGAGACTTTTTTACCTGAGGACTCGGTGTTACTTCTGTTCCTGGAGGGTACATAGCTTGCTGAGAGTATGAAGGATCTGATGATGTAGATGAAGGGTATGTAGAAGATGCAGCATAGGAATCAGGCCCAAAATTACTGCTTGGAGGAACATTGTAAGGTTCATTGTTGGGAGGATACACTCCTGGTGGCTGTGAGTATCCACCATCTCCAGGAGGATATGGAGGAGCTTGGGGTGGATACTGCTGTGGAATATCTCCACCTTGAAAAGAACCAGGAGGATATCCATAGTTATATCCAGGAGGTGGACCAGCAGGGACTTGGGTTCCTGGGTACACAACTGGTCCAGATGGAAAATTTCCTGGAGGAGGAGGTGGTGGCTGTTGCTGTTGTTCTCTTGCTTGTTTGTGTTTCAAAACTATGGAAATAAAAGAGATGCCTTAATCATCATCTCCACAATTGTCAAAGGTGTTATAAGTTTCCTAATAATGAATCTTATATTTTTCTCAAGCATAATTTGTAATATGGAAAGGCTCTGAAAATAGTATCCACATAACATACAACATTAAAAAAAATGACATGCTTACTTACTTGCTTGCTCAGTAGTAACTTTATATTGATAATAATTAAAAAACTCCCCACCAAAGAGGAAACTAAACTTTGGATTGTCTTTCTGTTTGCTTTTGGTCATCTGCTCAAATTCAGGTCCATTGCGGGCAACAAATTGTGCAAGCTTGTCAATTATGTTCTTTAGTTCCTGATCTGCAAATATAAAACAACTTTAAATATTTTGTTTATATAAAATAACATTTTGATATTTAAGTTTTGATGGTATCTATAAGCAGAGGACCAGTGTTGCATTTCAATACTAGCACCATGTCAATATTGTAAAACAAGATCAAGATCAGATAGATCAAGGCAAATTCTTTCTATTAAATTTAAAAAACAAGTTTATAAGTCGGAACATAGTAATACATTCTTTAACAAAAATATACTTATAAACACATTAGTCTATCCCATTAAGTAAAATGATCCTTGCTGAAGATAAACCATCAACCTATGTGATAGTTTAGGTACTATTCAAACTACAGCACACATGACCTCATAGTGATCACTTTTAGTTGTGCTGCAGACATATACCACTTCCCTAAAGTAAATTTCAGTTTGGCAAATATTATTACATTCAACCTTAGGTCACTCAGGAATGTCAACTACATTGTGATCAAAGAGTGTGATTTTTTTTTGTTTTCAAAAAATAAAATAAATAAGTAAATAACTATGAATAGAATTAACATAAAAATTATATACAATTAAATATATACCTGTACAGTAAAATTCCTTTTATCCAACTTTGGTGGGACCTACCCTAGATTGGATGTTTGGAAAAGTCGGATATTTGAATGTACACTAAAAAAATAAATAAATAAATAAAAACTCATTGGTTTGAGACATTTTCACTTGTTTACAGTACAATAAAGCATAATAAACAACAAAGCAGAGTTGAGGAGAAATAACCACCAAAGGCCAAACATAAACAAACGCTGAAATGCTCGCGAAAATAACAGCCAACCTGAGTGCCATGAGTCGGTAGCGGCGAGAGCAATGACTAAACAATTATTCGACAGTTGGATGCTTGGACAAATTCAACTTTTATCTGACTTGGAACACTGAAGAAAAAAGTCAGGTGTTTGAAGGTCGGATAAAAGGAATTTTACTGTATGGTACATCATATTCGATAAACTGAGATTTACTTCATACCAAAAATTTGCAAAAAAATGTTGGCTATTACCTACAGCTAACATGGTTTTATTAATCTTATCTACAAAATTCTCTAATGACTAATGAATTACTGTATTGTCTTCTGTGTATAATTTTCCAAGGCAAAGTTTATGACACTGTTTTATTGTGTTCTTTATTCTTTACAAAATATGTATACATACATATACCAAGGCTTTTCCCCCTTACAAGGGGGGTAGCCAAAAAGAAAAAGGCATAAAATCATTCCCACCCATTCCATCCCTGAAATACACTCCACACCCCTCCACCCTCCCTCCTATCTTAGCACCTCCTGAATGACGGGTCATCCCTGCACCTTGTCCACTGCCCTGGGTCAGAAGCAGTGTCGCAAGACACAGCACATTCACAGCAAGGCCACTTCATTTAATCAGCGACCCCCCCCCCCTCCGTCCCCCCATTGCATAAAATGAGAGGACGGGGAGAAATCCCTTCGGGCTGCGTCAAATTTTGCTCACACATACTACCTCACCCCCCATCCACCCGTCCATTCCACCTCATGCTATCACAACATCATCCATATACAACCACTCTCCATTCCTTCCCCAACAGACACTCCCCTCCTCCCCAAATATGTATGATATGACTAAAATGTTTTTAATTGTCATTTAAGGTTTAATAATGGTTATGCTCATATTCTGTTGTTTTACCACTTGTACTGTCATTGGAACAGACCATCCAGTGTCATATTCATTATTATCTTATATTACAGTATTATCATTAACATTTTTTTATGCGTTTTAATTAAATATTAAAAGTGGCTGTCAATCAACCCAATACCCCTGGTCTCTTGCAAAAGATCCAGAGCCCTCAGGTAACTGGCTAGTACCTATAAACATGTAGTTTTTTCTTTAGTTATATAAGGAAATGGGGGGGAGGGGTTCCAGGGAGGTATTTTCATGGGGTGCAGCAAAATAATACATGCATGTATTTATTTATTAATATGATATATGCATTCTTTTGCCATTACACGACCAGAAAATTGCTCAAATAGAAATTGGAGTGCATTCCCCTAGTTATACTACACCTACCATGGGTATGGGAAGTGGATGAAACTCTACCTATCAAGCCACAAAAATTAATTAATTTGACAAATAAACACATACTGCATTATGAATGACCTGTGGTGCAAACACTTCTAGAAAATGGCAGGAACAGTTCTGGATTGGGAGTGGGAGAAGTTAATGTACCAGGTGGCTCTTTGGTGGTACACAACTTGAAAATGTAGTTGGCCCGGAATGCATAAAAGTGATTTGAAAAATATAGACTGAAATAAATTTTTAGTATTACATGGTGCCCTGGATTATTGGTGTTATTCCTATCATTATGTCATGAACACCAAGGCTTTTTTAATTATGGCTACTAAAGAGACTGCAATCTGCTTCTGAAGAGTCCATGGAGACACTGAAGTGGCTGCCAAGCAGAAAGCCATTTTTCTGTGCAGTCAAACTATAAGTCTAATTTCCAGTAGGAGAGAAATATTCTATCCCTCTCACAGAATGACTGTGGATGCCAACACAGTCAATCCTTTAGGTTAGTCTAGGATCATGTAAAGAGAAGGTTCCTGTACAGGTTTCTGGCAACAGCAGTTGTTTCCTCAACTCTCTGTCCATTACCCTTTTTGGCAAGGAAAACCTTACCAAGCCAATGTGCAATAGAAGAAGAAGAAGAAGAAGAGGAGGAGGAGGAGGAGGAGGAGGAGGAGGAGGAGGAGGAGGAGGAGGAGGAGGAGGAGAAGAAGACGACTAAAAAAAAAAAAACCCAGCCTGATTCCTGTGCTTTTGTATATATTTGGTAAACAAATTTTTTTGCAAGGGTACTTTATTAAAACTTACTCCCTTATAAAACAGATACCTAAGTTAATTTTCCTGAGAATACTTATTACATACATATACCAAAGGCTTTTCCCCTTTACAAGGGCGGCGGCCAAAAAACAAAGGCATAAAAACCTCTCCCACCCATTCCATCCCCAACATACTCTACTTCCATCCACCCCTTTCCCTCCCTCTTATCTTGGCACCTCCTTGATGATGGGTCATCCCTGCATCTCCCCCACTGCCCTGGGTCAGAAGCAGTGTTACATGACACAGCACATCCACAACAAGGCTGCTTCATTAAATCAGCAATCCCCCTCTCCATCCCCTCATGCATAAAAGGAGAAGATGGGGAGAAATCCCTTCAGGCTACATCAATTTATTTTTTACATATACTCCCTCACCCCCATCCCCTACCCACTCCCCCTCATGTATCACAGCATCATCCATGCACAACCCTTCTCCATTCACCCCTATCCATCCTCTCCCATCCTTCCTCAACAGACATTCCCCTCTTTCCTAATACCACTTTATTTCCGCCAAGAAAAACATATTACGTTGATGTATTATAATATACAAAATTAATAATTAATTTTCTAATGTTATATCGAATAGGTATACAATTCTAAAAAAATACTGAAGACATATTTATCCTTTCATTTCTTTGACCTCTGCATCTATCAAAAACATGGCATATCTTTCACCTGCAGCAGCTTCATTAGTAAATCGGTTTTAGCAACTGTAAAGGAAAAGGAGAAGGAGTACAAGAAGAAGCTGAAGGAGGAGTGGGAGGGAGTGAAGGATAGAGTAGAGCTAGGTGTGGAGGAGGAATGGGGATGGTTCAAGGAGGGAGTCACAAAGTGTGCAAAGATGGTGTGTGGAACAAGAAGGGCAGGAGGAAATAGAAGAAAGGGTAGTGAATGGTGGGAGGAGGAAACAAAGAAGGTTGTAGAAGAGAAGAAGCGAGCTTTCACACTTTGGTTACAAAATAGGATGAGGGAGTCATATGAGAGGTACAAAGAAAAGAAAAGAGAAGTAAAGCAAAAGGTAAAGGAGGCAAAGAGGAGAGCAGATGTGAAATGGGGTAAGAGTATGACAGAAAATTTTGAAAGTAATAAAAAGATGTTTTGGAAAGAAATTACGAGAGGAAGAGGAGGCGAATCAAGTAGAGAAGAAAAGGTAGAAGGTGCAGATGGAGAGATGATAATGGAAGAGAAGGCAGTAAGGGGAAGATGGGCAGAATATTTTAGGGAGTTGCTAAATGTGAAGGAGGATAGGGAGCAGGGGAAAAAATACTTTTATTTTTTCCAGAGCCATTGTTTTCTAAATTTCACCAGAGCCATTTTTTTTTAATTACCAGAGTCATTTTTGATACTTCCAGAGCCATGTTTTTGCAGGTTCGATTTCCTTCAAACTCTTGGAAGGCTAACTCATTACTCATGTACATCTGATGCCAAATAATCTCCAAATAAATAAATACTCATGTGCATCAAAAATATATATATTTTTTTTAACAAATCAGCCTTTAATTTTGGGGGGAGGGGGATGGGTGAAACTGATCGGCAGACACAGCGCCTCTGGTTCCACTGGCAGTGGTTGGGGGTGGAAATGCACGACAAGCCTTGCAATACACCGTTAGAGTACCATCACTGCCCTGATCCACTTCAAGCCAATCTAGGTTCCATGAGCGTATAGTAGATTCATGCTTTGCTGGCTTTCGTTTTCCTTGGCCCTTGCCCGTAGAGTTTGAATTAGGCTTTGCTGGTCCAGAAGCGGTTCCTGCCGTCAAAACACTCTCCCTCGATTCTGAAAAGACTGAATCTGAGGGCAAACCATCTTCACTCGCTTCACTAGAAATCACTCCATGATGTACGATCATCGAAAGTTTGGCATGGACGTGACGTATGAACGTAGACCTAGCTACCATAAATCTAAGCTAGCTAACGAATAATTTTTCATTTTTGTATTTTTTATTCTCCCTCCAAAGATCTATATTTATGAACTAAATATATAATTATCAAATGTTCATATTCATACTTAAATTTATTTACTTTCAATTACTAACCAAACATTTGATTCCATTTGTTTTCTCATAAATACGCGAACGAGGTTATAAATGGGATTTCCCAGTTTCCCTCCTAGGCCTCGAGTGAGTTTCTATATGTACAGTGTACGTATGCATGCAGTGATGTGGTATTGGGTATGGTGCATTGTACATGTAGTCAGTGCATTGGTTGGGCAGCTAGCTGCATGCAACCAATGAACTTCCCTGCATACAGGTACCATGCAATTCGCAACTAGCGACATTATGTAGCACAATAGTCGTGTAGAGTCTAGTCAACATGTACTAATATACGCGCGCATGCAGCTGATACGAAGCTAGGCTTGGTAAGCCATTGAACTCTAGCAGCTATACCGCGTACACATACGTACGTATATCAACAAATTAAAGTTGATTGATGCGTTCCGCTTATGATATCGACTGATAATGCAATGATTGATCACGGGTAAGTTGTGTTTGCTCTGATCCTTTTATCAATGGTGATGGGATTCAGGGATTGCCAACTGATGGATAATGCATGAAAAATGCTGAATCTTGCTGCGGGAGCGATTTTTTTGTGGGGGATCACTCCCGCTATTGGATTTGCAAGAGCGACATTGGAACTTTCCCGAGCGAAATCGCTCGTCGCTCCCGTGTATTTTTTCGCTGATAGGAAGGGAAAGATAGCTGCAGTGGGAAATGTGAAGAAAATGGAGGAGAAATAAGGAAGGATGAAGTGAAGGCAGTTGTTAAGATGATGAAAGCAGGTAAGGCACCTGGTCTGGATGGATGCCATGCAGAATGTCTAAAAAAAAGGAGGTACAGTGATGGTGGACTGGATGGTGAGGTTATTTAATGTTTGCTGGAGAGAGGGTAGAGTGCCGGAGGACTGGAGGAGTGCCTGTATAGTTCCACTTTACAAGGGAAAAGGGGACAAGTGTGAATGCAGTAGTTTCATAGGGATTAGTTTGTTAACCCCTTCCATACGGTGCCGCACACGTAGGCGTCATGAGGAGCAAGTGGATTCGCGACGCTGCCATATCGGCGTCTTGATTATATTTATTGTAGTCGCCCCTGTGTTTTTACATTCTCCTAAATGCGCCCTGAATCCCATTCTCTGTGGTTTTCAAAATTCGTGGGTGAAAGAGAGAATGATCGATATAAGCGATGACTATATTTTATGATGCGAATATTATTACGACACGTCATACGGCTGGCATTGGCTGCTGCCCGCGAGATTTAAGTCCCGTACTGAAGTGGTTAAGTGTAATTGGGAAGGCTTATGGGAGGATCTTGATTGAGAGGATTAGGAGAGGAACAGAGGGAGTAATTGGTGAGGAACAGTGTGGATTTAGATCGGGTAGAGGTTGTGTAGATCAGATTTTTGTGGTAAGACAGATATGTGAGAAAGCTATAGGTAAGGGGAAGGATGTTTTTTGGGCCTTTATGGATCTGGAAAAGGCTTACAACAGGGTAGACAGAAAGGCACTGTGGGAGGTTTTGCGGATATATGGGATAGGAGGAAAGCTTCTAGGAGCTGTCAAGAGTTTTTATGAGAGTAGTAGAGCTTGTTTCAGGATTAGAAATGGAGAGAGTGAGTGGTTCGAGGTAAAGGTGGGACTTCGTCAAGGATGCGTTATGTCGCCCTGGCTGTTCAACTTATACATGGATGGGGTAGTGCGAGAGGTAAATGCAAGGGTAGTGGGTCAGGGATTGGAGATGGTTAAAGAAAATGGAGAAAAGTGGGAGGTGAGCCAGCTGTTCTTAGTGGACGACACTGCACTTGTGGCAGGATCGGAGGAGGGATTGAGAAAGTTGGTGACAGAGTTTGGGAGAGTGTGTGATAGAAGAAAGCTGAAGATAAATGTGGGTAAAAGTAAGGTGATGAGATGTACAAGGGGTGAAAGTGGCAGTAGTCTGGAAGTGAGCATTAAGGGAGAGTGACTGGAGGAAGTGGATAGTTTTAGATACTTGGGTGAAAAATGTGGTAGGAAAAGGTGGAGTGAAGGTGGAGGTAGAATGTAGAATGAGAGAAGTGTAATATGCAATTTTCTTGGCGGAAAAAAAAAACTTGCTACAAGCAAATATACTAACAAAGTTGCTAGCATAGGATCGGGACGTCATCTTGTTGTCTGTCAAGTGTTGTCTGCCCAGTCCAGCTGGGGCCTGGTGTACTTCTGCCAGTACTTCACACGGTATATATTCTTGATGGAATGTTATTAAGCTGAAATCCATGCATTCCTTTAAGCTATGAGAAACCTATATACCCTGCAATCAGAAAGTGTGATTGAACAGGCCGCCGACATCCGTGACGACAACGACAATCCAGATGACCTTAAATTACAGATACAGATTTACTGAATACACGTAAGGATAGGTTAGGTTAGGTTAGAATAGACAAATTTATCCTTTCATTTCTTCGACGTCAGCATCTATCAAAACAAACATGGTGTACCATTCATCCAGTACGACTTCGTTACTGGTAAACAAACATGGCTACCGCTCACGTTAGTCAACCACACTCCGGACCTCAAAGGTGAAATTTATGGGGGTTTTTATATACTTTTTATGTGTTTTTGTTCATTTTATACCTGTTTTGCAACACGCATTACTCAATTTATTAGTGCTTCCCACCTAAAAACCACGATTTCCCACAGGTCCCCCCAGATCGTTGGGGAGATGTAGGCATAAGTGCATAACTTCAATAATTAATTACTTGAAAAGTACGAATTTGCGACGAAAATAATGTACACCATCGTTCATATCACAACATTTCTCACCAGAAACACATAAGCCACATATCAAAATCGTTGGTTGGGTGAAACTAAATTAACCAAAATTATATTTGATAGTTTCTTGCCTTTAGATTTTTACTCGGAAAACTAATTTGCCAAGGATAATAACCAAATTTGCATTTATATTGGTGAAAATCTATTTGCTTTTAAAGAATTGGGCACATACTTTAGGTACCCCCACAAAATTAAAAAAAAAAAAATTAACCTTTAAATTATTGTTGCATATGAAAGACAACTTTATTAGAAACAAAATGTTTTTTAAATTTTTGAAATAGCTTGAAAAATAAGGAAGATACGATTTTTTGAATTATTTTCTTAGCCCGCATTTTTGACTAGACTTTACCATAGAATTAAGGGCGGTAATTTGTAAAGCTTTACCATAGAATTAAGGGCGGTAATTTGTAAAGATTTCGGTAAAGAAATACACATTAACTCAAAACCACTGGTCCAATTTTATTAAAATTCGGAATACTTGGGTTTTATGGATCAACAAATCACATGAGCATGTCAAAAACAATGTGAGACATCTCCATCATACCATATTTGCCTTTTCATGGCACCCATGAAGCTGTCGCTAAACGCCGACCAAAGTCGACCGACGCCGACCAAAACCACACAATGACGGTTTTTGCTCAAATGCATAACTTATATATAAAAAATAACACATGGTTGCATTATTTGACCTATTTTCTTTAAAATGGATAATTTCCACGTAAAATGATCAAAGAGAAGTTACGTTTTTATCCTCTGAAAAATTATCAGCCGGCAACCAACGCCGACGAAACCCAAACAATGACGGCGTTGGTTGCCGGTTGATAATTTTGTAGAGGATAAAAACGTAACTTCTCTTCGATCATTCTACATGGAAATCACACATTTTAAAGAAAATAGGTCAAATAATGCAACCATATGCTATTTATTATATATATAAATTATGCATTTGAGCAAAAACCGTCATTGTGTGATTTTGGTCGTCAATGGTAATAAGTAAACAAAATCGAACGCGAACTGGACGCATCAGATTCATGGGTGATATGGCTACATTCCGGGGATTTAAGCTCAATTATGATGTAATACACGATATTAAGCTTCTCATGTCCGGGAGAAAATAGGTTGATAAACTTGTTTATGCAACTTAAATTATGTTTAGAGATGCCTTACCTTAATATTTTTACTCGGAAAACTATGTTGCCGAGTTTGACAACCAAATTTCCGTTTAAATCGCTGAATTTTTTTTTTCTATTTCAAGAATTAGCCTTACACTTGCAAAACAACAAGATAATTTGAATATCTTTCGCATGCGCTAAGCGCATGAAGCATTCAAATTGAACCAAATAAAACCTAGTGGGCCGCAACATATGGCCATGAAAACAATACATGGTCGACGGTGGCGCCGCGCGTGGATTCGGGGGTACCTACATACTTGCACAACAACAAGATAATTTGAATACCCTGCTCATGCGCTGAACGCTCCAAGCATTCAAACTAAGCCAAACGAAATTCAATGGGCTGCAAAAGATGGCAATGTAAACAGTACATGCGTGATAGTGGTGCCGCGCGTACCTAGAACATTTACCACCATGAATAACATATATTATCATATGATGTAATATAACAAAATTGTTTAATTTTCTATCACTATATTGCATAGTTGTGCACTTATAAATATTTAACGGAATAAGTCATTCCTGTACTCATCTGAACTAATTCCAAATTTCCACAACATAATTATAATAGAGAAATGACAAGACTGATTTTGTGATTACTATCCAAATTTCTCACCACTGCAAATGAAGGAAATATGAATGACAGTTTGAAACCCGACAGCTCTTATTATAGGTAGTGACTCTCCAGCTTTAAGTACTCTAACTATAAGAAGTATCTATGGAGCATGAGTCTACTCCAAGAGTAGATGATCATGAAGCGATTTCGTCCTGATTTGTCAATTGGGATCTTACCTTGTGGTGGCTGAGGAAGATCCATCTTTCTGTTAATTAATTATACAGATGCTAAAAACCATAGGGAGCAATGCTGATTCCCTTCTAAATCCTCGTCTTTTCATCTATTCACCAATTATTGGTCATGCACTCTAACCCAAACTTTCGAAGTGTAAACAAATAACTAGTCACAGTTGCCAGGTAGCCGGTTGTTACAAAAACCGCTAGACTTAAAGTTCGTTTTGCTAGACTTTACTGAAAACATATACAGTTTCTCAATGTATGGTAAATTAATAACCCAGTAGTTCTAGAGCCATAATTGTTGTACCTGGAAAATGCAATATAAAACTTCCCCACACATCTTGCATTTTTTTTAAAGCTACCATTACCTAGGGTTGCCAACTCTGTTAAGCTACAATGAAGGACACAAAAACTTTATAAATATTTATCTAAGTGGCTATAGATCATAATAGATGCCAATATTAAATGCAGATGAAAATACAAAAAACAAGAATGAGAAGACATTTATTTTACCTTCATCAAAGAAGTTTTTTGCTGCCTTCAGAAAATTGTATCATCTTTTATGTTTTTAGCGAATTCCAAGCAACTATCTTTTATTTTAAAATATATGAGTTCATTCTTAATTCAACAGAGCATCAGTTCCTTTCATCTCTCCATTTAGATGACATTAAACTAAAAACTTTCTCATAATAAGATGATGGTCTGAATTGATAGTACAAAAGAAACTATTTTGAAAACATTGATACATTTAAAGTCCATAGATTTCAAAATAAAATACCACTATCTGCTTTTTGTTTTTGAGTTTATGGAGAGTTCAAAGCTTTTGATAATGTCGAAGTTTCTTTGAATTAATACTACTTCATCAAAAAGTTCATCCATTTTTAATTGAAGCTTTCCTTCTAACTTCAAATATTCTACTACCTCTACAAATTTCTGAAACTTTGGGAATGAATGGCCTAGGAAACTTAGGTTTGATAATTAGCCGAATGTTGAATTTTCATCGAAATCTATTGTGTTTTTCCAAATATCTGATAATAACATGAAATGTTGGCACTACTATTACAAGTTTTCTCGCATAAATTTCACTGTTCTTCTGGTATTTATAACAAATTACGGCTCGATTTTGTGAAGGGCTTCATCACAAACTTGTATAATGCGCCATATTTGTTTTGGTTCTTCGTGAGTTCAGTTGATAGACGGAGGGTATTGCCTTTCCAAACGTACCACGGCACCTCCTTTCTTCCTCTATTTATTTATTTATTTATTTATTTTTTATTATTATTATTATTATTATTATTATTATTTTGTGATTCTCAGATTTAGGAACATCGTTTATGATTTTTAGGTTTTCCCTAAATGAACGCATTTTTTTTAATGGAGAATTGAGTTATACATAAAATGAGGCTATGCGGTATGCGGTCTGCTGTCTGCTGCTCTGTGCTTCTGGTATTGTGCTGACTAGAGTTGACAGAGTCTGCACCCTTACAAGAAATAAACACTTTTGCAATCACGTCTTGAGAGCAGGAAATTGAACTACCAGTCAAAACGATTTCAAAATAAAGGACAAACAGTGTAATTTCAAATGTCAATAAAGGACAAGGACAAATAGAGCTGAATATAGGACTGTCCTTTGAAATAAAGGACGGTTGGCAACCCTACCATTACCTGAATGCCATGCTGTCAAACGAACATTAGACAGGACAGGAAAGTTGATAATCAGTTATTGCTTGTGTACCATGGGGTTACTGCTTGACAAAATGCAGAGCACATAACAAATACCTTACAGCTTCGCGACATCGGCCTCCTCCCAAACATAAATATTTTTATTAGAAGAGAAATCCGTGATGCGAGAGCTGAGCCTTCCGCACCCAGGCAACCCACGGATGCTTAAATTCGTGTTTTATAGTTGATCAGAAAGACTGATAGGAAGTCAGAGTAATGGCGCCAGCCAGGCAATAAGCAACGTTATCTTTCCGATGAATATGCTGACTCGAATACAAACATTCCAAATGAAGATGCAGAATGTTTTGCGAAACATTTTGGTGATTTTTCATTTTATCTGTGTTTCGTCTTCCCGGTTCATTATTAAAATCTCAATGAATCTTAGAAATTCAAACTTTCCCCTCTACTCCAAGTAAAAATCCGCTTTTCGAAAGCTAGAAAGATTGCATAAGAAATTTATTACTGATTCATTTGTTGTCATTTTCAACAAAATGTACATACATACATACACCAAGGCTTTTTCGCCCTTACAAGGAAGGTAGACAAAAAGGAAAAGGCATAAAATCATTTCCACCCATTCCATCCCTGAATACACTCCACACCCCTCCACCCTCCCTTTCATCTTAGCACCTCCTGGATGACGGGTCATCCCTGCACCTTGTCCACTGCCCTGGGTCAGAAGCAGTGTCACAAGTCACAGCACATCCACAGCAAGGCCGCTTCATTAAATCGGCGACCCCCCCTTCTCCGTCCCCCCATTGCATAAAAGGAGAAGACGGGGAGAAATCCCTTCGGGCTGCGTCAAATTTTGCTCACACATACTACCTCACCCCCCAATCCCCCCACCCATTCCACCTCATGCATCACAACATCATCCATATACAAATATTCTCCATTCACCCATGTCTTCTGTCCTCTCCCGTCCTTCCTTAACAGACATTCCCCTCTTCCCTAAAGCCCCCTTCACCTCATCCACCCACCTCATCCTAGGACGTCCCCTCATGTTCACTCCCTCCACATCTGCCTTCCATACCTCTTTTACCAGTCTTTCTTCACTCATTCTTTCCATGTGTCCAAACCATCCTAATACTCTTTCATCAACCCTATCTCCCAACTCCCTTTCCACCCCCGTTCTCCTCCTCACCTCCTCATTTCTCACTCTATCTAGCCTAGTAACCCCTATCATACTTCTCAGACACCTCATCTCAAACACATTCAAACTCCTTCTCTCTTCCTCTCTTATGTTCCATGTTTCTGCCCCATACAGTGCTGTTGGCACAATCACTCATTCATAGTCTCCTCTTAGCATCCATTCCCAAATGTCTATTCCTCATTACACTCTTTAATCCACCAAGGCATTTACTCGCTTCTCTCAATCTACATTCTACCTCCACCTCCACTCCACCTTTTCCTGCCACATTTGCACCCAAGTTTCTAAAACTATCCACTTCCTCCAGTCGCTCTCCCTTAATGCTCACTTCCAGTCTACTGCCACTTTCACCCCTTGTACATCTCATCACCTTACTTTTACCCACATTTATCTTTAGCTTTCTTCTATCACATACTCTCCCAAACTCTGTCACCAACTTTCTCAATCCCTCCTCCGATCCTGCCACAAGTGCAGTGTCGTCCGCAAACAACAGCTGGCTCACCTCCCACTTTTCTCCATTTTCTTTAATCATCTCCAATCCCTGACCCACTACCCTTGCATTTACTTCTCGCACTACCCCATCCATGTATAAGTTGAACAGCCAGGGCGACATAACGCATCCTTGACGAAGTCCCACCTTTACCTCGATCCACTCACTCTCTCCATTTCTAATCCTGACACAAGCTCTACTACTCTCATAAAAGCTCTTGACAGCTCCTAGAAGCTTTCCTCCTATCCCATATATCTGCATAACCTCCCACAGTGCCTTTCTGTCTACCCTATCGTAAGCTTTTTCCAGATCCATAAAAGCCCAAAAAACATCCTTCCCCTTTCCTATAGCTTTCTCACATATCTGTCTTACCACAAAAATCTGATCTACACAACCTCTACCCGTCCTAAATCCACACTGTTCCTCACCAATCACTCCCTCTGTTCCTCTCCTAATCCTCTCAATCAAGATCCTCCCATAAGCCTTCCCAACTACACTTAACAAGCTAATCCCTCTGAAACTACTACATTCACACTTGTCCCCTTTTCCCTTGTAAAGAGGAACTATACAGGCACTCCTCCAGTCCTCCGGCACTCTACCCTCTCTCCAGCAAACATTAAATAACCTCACCATCCAGTCCACCATCACTGTACCTCCTTTTTTCAGACATTCTGCATGGCATCCATCCAGACCAGGTGCCTTACCTGCTTTCATCATCTTAACAACTGCCTTCACTTCATCCTTCCTTATTTCTCCTCCATTTTCCTCACTCATCACGGTCATTTTCTTCACATTTCCCACTGCAGCTATCTTTCCCTCCCTATCCTCCTTCACATTTAGCAACTCCCTAAAATTTTCTGCCCATCTTCCCCTCACTGCCTTCTCCTCCATTATCATCTCTCCATCTGCACCTTTTACCTTTTCTTCTCTACTTGATTCGCCTCCTCTTCCTCTCGTAATTTCTTTCCAAAACATCTTTTTATTACTTTCAAAATTTTCTGTCATACTCTTACCCCATTTCACATCTGCTCTCCTCTTTGCCTCCTTTACCTTTTGCTTTACTTCTCTTTTCTTTTCTTTGTACCTCTCATATGACTCCCTCATCCTATTTTGTAACCAAAGTGTGAAAGCTCGCTTCTTCTCTTCTACAATCTTCTTTGTTTCCTCATCCCACCATTCACTACCCTTCCTTCTTCTTCCTCCTGTCCTTCTTGTTCCACACACCATACTTGCACACTTTGAAACTCCCTCCTTGAACCATCCCCATTCTTCCTCCACACCTAGCTCAACTCTATCCTTCACTCCCTCCCACTCCTCCTTCAGTTTCTTCTTGTACTCCTTCTCCTTTTCATTTAAAGAGTTCTTAGAGATTCAAACTTTCCCTTCTACTCCAAGTAAAAATCCGCTTTTCGAAAGCTAGAAAGATTGCAAAAGAAATTTATTACTGATTCATTTGTTGTCATTTTACAACAAAATGTGCTAAAGAGAAAATATTTTGTCACGTTTCACGAATATGTATATGATTATCCGTCAGATTTGTATGAGAAATACATATTAGCTCTATATTTGTATAAAAGAAAGTTAGAAAGGAAGTGAATTTTAGTCGAAGAAAAAGTACATGTAGATGTTTGTGCATGGGGCGTGGCTATGTTCGTGAGAGGTGTGTGTATGTATCTTACGGGAAGTGAGTAGAGTTCACTTCCCGCGTGTAGAGAGCGCGTTCCTGATTAGCCCCAGGTTGGGCATGAGCGTTCCTTTTTATCCCCAGGTTGGACTTGAGAGTCAGGAGAGTGGATCCAATGGCGGTGGGAGGGGGAGGGGGGCAGGCGGGCGGGTGTTGTACTTTCTCCCTCCAAGCACAACTCTGAAAGCAGAGAATTACGTGACTTGGGAATTGTGTGTAAATGTCAGAAGTGTAAACCCGCTCGCCAGCGTCAGCGAAGAGGCCAGGGCATGGGTGCGGGCTGGTCGGCAAGAGAGGCTCCCCAATATCTCTCTCGCAACCAGCCGGCGAAGAGTTAAGTGCTCTGAATCAGAGTTGAATTGTGGGCTCCCGCTAAGCCAGCGAACAAGTGTGCGTGTATCTCTTTTCTTCTAAGCACAACTCTGAAAACAGAGAATTACGTGACTTGGGAAATGTGTGTATTTGTCCTTGGTGTAGCTCCGCCTGTCGACGTCAATGAAGAGGTCGGCCTGTGCCAGACCGGCAGCAGCGAATGAGAAAAATCTCCTTGCCGCCACCGGCCGGCGAAGATTCCTGAGCGCATGTTGAGTGTGCTGGAGCGGAAAGCGACGTCCGACCTCTGCGAGTGCTATGTTGGTTATGTGAACTGCTTGGCTCGGCTTGGTTCCCCTCCTCATAAAGGGAGCTGGTGAGGAATCCGGCGAACTTTCCGAGCTCCTGATTGGTCCGTTAGTTTGGGCATGGACGTCTTTGCTAACTATGCTTGCCAACGATAGCTAGCGGGTACATAGGCCTAGGTCGGGTCGTAGGCCGACCGGTCTCCGGCGAGTTTTCCGAGCTCCTGATTGGTCAGTTGCCTTGCGCTCGGACGTCCTTGCTGACTACGCTTGCCAACTATGGGCAGTATAAAAGCCTAGGTCGGGATGTGTCACGGCCAGTCTGGTTTAGACCAGTGGCGCGTCGCCACAATACTCCCCCCTTCTTTGGGAGCGAGCGCCGCGGAGGGTAAGGCGAGACGCGAGTGATGTGGCAGAATCGGGCCGGCCCCTTTACCACCCGACCGGAACGAGTGATTGTGCCATCAGATGGCATCTCCGGAGATGACGGCCTGGATGATGGAGAAGGCGGCGGCAGCGTGCTGGAGGCGTGGTTGCTGTGTTGGCGAGGGTGGTCCGGCTGGGCATGGAGCTGTGGGGATATACGGTTAGGTGAGAATGGTTGCAGTGAAGGAGAGAGTGAGTTCGGAGGGAAATTAGGGTCTTGGGGGCTGGGGGGAACACTGGTGGTGGGATGCAGGGTTGGCCTGGGTGATGGAGGGGGCGGGTGCCGTGAGTAATCTGACTGAGCCTGGCTATGTGGGGTTGGGAAATCATGTGGAAAGGGGTGGCCTGAAGAGACGAGTGGTCCCAGGGGAGGGGTGGTGTCTTGAGGTTCAGGGAGGAACACTCGATATGGGGCGTTGCTCAGTGGTAGGGATGGGGGTAAGAATCATGTTGTAAGAGAAATTGGAGGTGATGGGGAGCGTTGGTAGGGGAAGGTAGGCTGGCTTAAGCCTGTCGATAGAGATGCGATCTGGCTTAGCATCTCGGTGGTTTAGGAAGTGTTTCGCCGATCTGCTGATGACTTTGAAGGGTCCATCGTACGGGCGTTGGAGAGGGGTTCGTCTGGAGTATCGCCTGACGAAAACGTAGTCACTAGCAGCGAGGGCCGGGGGAACATGCACTGGCTTTGATTGTGGCGTCCGAGGTGGCGGGGGACGGGTGTTGGCGAAGGATTCCTTGATGAGCTGAAGGAGGGCGTAACGATTGGGATCGCCAACGGCGGGGGTGGCAATCTCCCCAGGAAGGCGAAGGTTTTCAGCGTACACTAGCTGAGATGGAGATACGTCACTGTCGACTTTGGAAGTGTTGCGAATGGAGAGGAGCACCATGGGGAGGGCGTGAGCCCAGTTGTATAAAGATTGCTGTGCCTTGAGCGACTTCTTCAGCTGGCGGTGGAATCTTTCTACTAGTCCATTGGCTTGAGGGTGGTAGGCGGTAGTCCGGTTGCGGTTGATGCCAAGGAACTTGAGCATTCTGGACCAGAGATCAGATTCGGTGACAGTGGTATGGGGGGGCGCCGAATCTGGATACCCAACCGGAGAGGAAAGCACGGGCTGTTGTCTCGGCAGATATATCCGGGAGAGTGATCGCCTCTGGCCACCTGGTGTACCTGTCGACGCACGTGAGCGGGTAACGCATGCCACGGGACGGTGGAAGGGGGCCCACAATATCCACATGGATTGATTGGAAGCGTGCTGTGGGTGTAGGGAAACGTTGGAGTGGGGCACGGGCATGGCGCGTGACCTTTGAAGACTGGCAGGGAAGACAGGTGCGGGTCCATTCTCTGACGTCTTTGTTGATGCCTGGCCAGACGACCCGATCCGTGATACCAGGATGACTGCGGTCGTGGAATGCCGAGAACACCCTCCTTACGATGACAGGCGGGGATGTACGGCCGGGGTTTGCCTGTAGAGACGTCACACCACAATGGTACAGGAGTGTTGGGGAACTGTCGGAGCTGCAGGGAGGAGGTGCCATGCTGGCGTAGGAGACGTAGTTCCTCGTCGTTACCCTGGGAGGCGGCGATGCGGGCGTAGTCGACGTGGTGGTGATCAGGAAGGATGCTAGAGGTAATTCTGGACAAGGCTTCGGCCACTTGGTTGTGCTCTCCCTTGATGTACTCAATGTGAGTATCAAATTGGGATAGGAATGACAATTGCCGAGAGACTCTTGGTGAGTGGTGGTCGGAGATCCTCTCCAGTGCATGGGTGAGCGGTTTGTGGTCGGTAAGGATGGTAAATGGCCGGCCTTCTAAGAAATAGAGGAAGTGCTTCACGGCTGAAAATATGGCCAGAAGCTCCCTGTCGAATGCACTATAGCGCATTTGAGAAGGATCCAGTCGTTTGGAGAAGAATGCAATTGGCTGGAGCTGTCCGTTGACCCTTTGTTGGAGGACTGCACCTATCGCTGTGAAGGAGGCATCGGTGGTAAGGAAGGTGGGGGCGTGGGCCACCGGGTAGGATAGGCGGGCAGCCTGTGCAATAGCAGCCTTGACCTGCCCAAATGCTTGGGTAGCTTCAGGAGACCACTTCACGGGTACGACCGACCGCTTGGAACGGTTCTTGGTGAGGTCGTTCAGTGGTGCGAGTTTGGTGGCTGCATCGGCGATGAATCTATGATAATAATTGACAATCCCTAGGAATTGGCGCTTCATCTTGACGGATGTTGGCTGTGGGAAGTCTATGATGGTGTCCACCTTCTGAGTGAGAGGGTACAGGCCTGCTGTTGAGATGCGATGTCCGAGGAAGTCGAGCGATGACACTCCTAGGAGGCATTTAGACGGGTGGATACGGAGGCCATACTCTTGCAGTCGGAGGAAGAGAAGGCGGAGGTGTTGGCGGTGTTGGTCGTGATTGTCCGAGGCCACCAATATATCATCAATGTAGACGGTGATGAAGTTGAATTCTCTGAGGGCGTGGTCCATAAACCGCTGGAACGTTTGGGCAGCATTACGGAGGCCAAACGACATAATTTTCCACTCGAAAAGACCAAACGGCTTGACGATTGCTGTCTTCTGGATGTCCTCTGGTGCCACAGGAATCTGGTGGAACGCCCTAACCAGGTCGATCTTGGAGAAGACTTGCTTCCCGGAGAGCTTGAAGTGGAAGTCTTGGGAGTGTGGGATAGGATAGCAGTCGGCCTTGGTGATGCGGTTAAGATGGCGATAGTCACCGCAGGCCCGCCACTGGTTGGGTGGTGGAGGTGTTTTGGGGACCATGTGGAGTGGCGATGCCCACGCACTCTCCGATGGGCGGAAGATGCCTTGGTCAAGGAGGTCTTGGAATTATTGTTTGGCGGCGACCAACTTCTCTGAGGAGAGGCGTCGAGGCTTGCTGTAGACCGGCGGGCCGATTGTTTGAATGTGATGTACAATGTTGTGGGGGCGGGTAGTGGTGGCCTTGCATGGAGACGCCAGCTGAGGAAAATCTTGCAGGATGCGTGTGTATTCACCAGCTGGCTGAAGGGAAGACACTTTAAGAGAAGTGGCGTTGGTGGTGCTTCCTGGTATGCGTCTTGTTGCATGGTACAAGTAGTTATCCTTGGCGCTGACTGCCATTTTGTAGTATTGTAGGAAATCGTAGCCAAGAATGAGTGGGCGGACATATGCGACAATGAAGGTCCAAGGGAACTTGCCATTCTGGAGGTCTAGGACGCTGTAGTGGCTGCCGTACGTGGCGATAGGTGTACCGTTGGCTGCAAGCAGGTCGTACGACGGGAGGCTTGTACCTTGGCTCGGGTCTCCCGTCGGAGGCATGATGCTGACGGCTGAGCCAGTGTCCACCAGTAACGATAGGCCAGTATGACTATCGCGCACTGAGAGGAGGATGTGGGCATGGTTAGCAGGGGGGGGGGGAGTGCTCAACGACCCCCGCGCCTTGTTGCCGAAACGGGTATGGTACCAGCAGGGCCCACTATCCTGTCCCGGGACGGTGCTTCGTGTTGTTTGATGGCGTTCCTTTTCGTCCAAAAACCGACACAGCAATTTCTTCATGTCGGTGATTTCCTGCCGTAGCTGCTGTACACTTTGATCCTTGGTATTGTACGATGAAAGCGTGGTTTTACTCACTGCACTAATGTCTGAGGGACAGCTGGTTAGGGGGTTGTAACCGTGAATCCCGTGATCACTAGCATCTTGTTTCTCACTGTGCACTTCACTTATATTATGTATCACATCGTCACTGTAAATGATGCTCCTCGCGGAGAGCTATGGCGCTGGTACATCCCGTCGGCGATGGAGCAGTAGGCGTCGTCGTCCTTGTCGGCGGCTAGGGCTTCCAGATTTAACTGGAGGGCCTCCGGCATCTTGGCGAGGTGCAATGACCGGAGGAGTTCCTTGGGCAACTGTACCTTTGCCCCTGCGTTAAGGGTGGCAATTCTACTGAAGAGTTGTGATGGTTGGTCGTCTCCGAGTTCGCTGTGCTGGATTTCCTTGTACAGCTCGTTATCGGGCCTGGCGTAGTGTTTCCTCAGGGCAGTCTTGAGGTCTGCACACTTGTTTTCCTCCGGTGGTGAACTGACGACGTCACGGACAAGAGCAATGACGTCCGTCGGTAGTGCGGCGATGTATGCTCCGTAGGCTTGCTTGTCTGGCACGTCGGTCTGGGTGGCTAAGTACGCCTCGGCGTGAACTAGCCAGCTCTCCAAGTCATGGGAGAAACTTGGAAGTTTAATCTGTGAGCTTGCCATCTTCCTGATTCTCCTCACTCGGTGTCACCACTTTGTTGTAATATGGTTCGGACAATTAATTAACTCTAAACTCGTAAAGGAAAAAACCTAAGAGCTACGGGGAACTTCAAGCTTGGAGAGGAGAGCCGCTTGAAGGGGAGTACTGCTTGGAGAGGAAAGCTGCTTGAAGAGGAGTACCGCTTGAAGAAGTGGGCTGCTTGAAGAGGAGTACTGTTTGGAGAGGAGAGCTGCTTGAAGAGGACTACTGCTTGGAGAGGAGAGCTGCTTGAAGAGGACTACTGCTTGGAGAGGAGAGCTGCTTGAAGACGTCGTGTCCTGGAGTGAATTGCCTGGCTCGGCTTGGTTCCCCTCCTTATATAGGAGGCTGGTGAGGAATCCGGCCAACTTCCCGAGCTCCTGATTGGTCCGTTAGTTTGGGCATGGACGTCTTTGCTAACTATGCTTGCCAACGATAGCTAGCGGGTACATAGGCCTAGGTCGGGTCGTAGGCCGACCGGTCTCCGGCGAGTTTTCCGAGCTCCTGATTGGTCAGTTGCCTTGCGCTCGGACGTCCTTGCTGACTACGCTTACCAACTATGAGCAGTATAAAAGCCTAGGTCGGGATGTGTCACGGCTAGTCTGGTTTAGACCTGCGGCACGTCGCCACACACCCAGAGTAAGTGTCATGAGAACTTAAAATGTAGATAACAATGAAAGTTTTCAAAAAGATTAGGAATATCTCATCTAACTACGCACCAAAAGACAATCGAAATATCCGTCCCCACCGTTATACCAGGGAAGTTTTATGAATTAGGAAATGGTAAAGTTCCACCCTTGGATAGAGAGGGTGGAACTTTACCCCTATCCGAGAGTTGACACCTTGACATGGTGGATAGGCTTGATAATCTTAATGATTACAAAAGCTATGTCGATAGAGAGGAAATCTCTGCAGGGTCACCCATATCGAACAGGTTTTGTAGGAAAGATCAGACAAAGAGCAGCTCAAACACACAGTCGCAGGACCTACTGCTAACTGGCACGTCGCTTATGGAAAACAGGGAAATTCCTCATAGATATATGGGGTACCGTCATTATGACGGCGTGGACCATTGGGCACCCTATAGATATAGGGCTTCACCAAATATAATTAATAAGGTGACACCAGAGAAATATCTCACCAGAAACCAGTTGGCAAGGAGGTGATATTACTGCCAACCCCCCTTCATAATAAATATGAGTATCACAACCAAAACAAAACCGGGCGTTCCTGTTGGATCATCGTCTCCTAAAGGTCCAACCGCATTGCCTCGTGTGCTTACGGGCAGTGTGCCACCGAATGTGAGTAAGCACTGTTCAAGCAGATTCAAGTCTTGGACATCAAACAACATGAATGAAATGGAGATCTATACTTACAACGTAAGAAGTCTCTCAGAAGATCACAGGCTGGAGAGTTTAATGGAAGAACTAGACAACATCAAGTGGGACATCGTAGGACTGAGCGAAGTCCGAAGAGCGGAAAAAAAGCTGATACAATTACAAGATGGTCACCACCTGTTCTACTATAGAGGTAAGGACAAAGAAAGATCTAGTGGAGTAGGATTCTTGATAAACCGAGAGGTTGCTGGTAACGTAGTCAAATTCAGTAGTTTGTCAGACAGGGTAGCTTGGATTGTGATTAGGTTGTGTAAAAGGTACACTCTAAAAATAGTTCAGGTTTATGCACCAACTTCACAGAGTTCAGACGATGAAATTGAGTCGTTCTATGATGATTTAAGTCAGGTAATGGATCAAGAAAAAAGTAAGTACATGTTGGTAATAGGAGACTTTAATGCTAAAGTGGGGAAGAAGATGGGAGATGAGACGTGCATTGGGAAGTTTGGAGTAGGTGAAAGAAATGACAGAGGCGAGATGTTAGTCAATTTTGCAGAGAACTACAACATGAGGATAATGAACACTTTCTTCCAAAAGCGTGTAGGTCGTAAATGGACATGGAGAAGTCCAAATGGAACAACAAAGAACGAAATATATTTCATATTAGGAGATGAGAGCAAAAGCGTTAACGATGTTATGGTGATAAAAAAAAAGTCAACATAGGTAGTGACCATAGAATGGTAGGTTGCACGGCTAAATTTAATTTCAGAGCCGAGAGAAATAAACTAGTCTTAAAAAAAAGAAAATAAGCCTTGTAAAGGTTAAGGATAATGATAAGAAAATTCAGCTAGAAATTAAGAATATATTCGAAGCTCTAAGAATTAACGAGGACAGCGTGGAAGATATTGATTTGAATTTAGTGAATATCATTAGGGAATCGGCAGAGAAAGTAGGAAGTACAAAAAACATTAGAGAGAACAATTAGATACTCCAAACTACAAATGACCTAATTAAAAGGAGGACCATGCAGATTAAAAGCAGGAGAGACGAAATAGAAAGAGTAGAACTAAACAAGCTTATCAACAAAAGGCAGAGGTTAGAGAAAAGAAAGAGAAACATGGATGAAATAGAGGAAACTATTCGGAAAAGTAAAAGTATTAAAATGACCGAGCGCAGACATGCTTTAGGAAGACAGTAAATGATATGTTTGAAAGATAGAAATGAAGAAATAATTAAATGTAGAGACAAAATGGTAAAAAGAGTAGAAGAATTTTACCAAGAGCTTTACTCGTCGAAGACCGTAGTTGAGTCAGTAAATTCATGTGCAGACGTTAGTAGTGTACCAGATATTATAAAGGAAGAAGTAGAATTTGCTCTAAAAACTATGAAACGAGGGAAAGCACCTGGGGAAGATCTGTTGAAAGACGCAGGGAAATTAGTTCATATTAAATTAGCTCAGTTGTACACCCAGTGTTTACGTCAAGAAAGCGTCCCTGATGCGTGGTGCAATGCTATAGTGATTTTGCGTCATAAAAAAGGAGACCAGAAGGACCTTAGTAACTATCGACCGATTAGCTTGCTATCAAACGTATATAAAGTATTCTCCAAGATCCTTACGAATAGACTAAGTAAATTTTTAGATGGAAACCAACCGAGAGAACAGACAGGCTTTAAGAGCGGATATTCGACCCTAGACCATTTGCAGGCGATAAATCAACTAATCGAGAAAACGACAGAATACAATATACCTCTGTGTTTAGCTTTTGTAGATTACGAGAAGGCCTTTGACTCGGTAGAACAAATAGCAATACTAAACTCGCTACGCAAGCAGGGTACAAACGAACAGATCATAAAAGATTTAGAAAAGATTTATGCGAAAGATATCGCTATAATTCGACTACATAAAGATACAGAAAAGATCAAGATCGAGAAAGGAGTACGACAAGGCGATACAATTTCACCCAAATTATTTACAATTTATTTGGAAGATATTTTCAGAAGTTTGAATTGGGAAAAGAAAGGTTTGGATATTAATGGCGAATATTTGAACCACCTAAGGTTTGCGGATGACATTATTCTTATTTCAGAAAGAGCAGAAGATTTGTAAGATATGCTGAGCGATCTAAACAAAGAAAGTCTCAAAGTAGGTTTAAAAATGAATAAGAGTAAAACCAAAGTAATGTTCAATACGAAAGTTCAAAGTAAAGAGAGTGTAATTGATGGTGAGAGTCTTGAGGAAGTTGAAGAGTGTAATTATCTAGGCCAGATGGTGAGGGTGACGAAAGATCATGATGATGAAAAAAAAAGACGCATTACAATTGGTTGGAAAGTGTTTGGTAAGTATAATTAAGTCCTGAGAGGCTCTCTACCTTTATGTTTGAAACGTAAAGTTTACAATCAATGCCTTCTGCCAGCAATAATCTAAGGGTGTGAGACTTGGAAGCTGACGAGGGCGATGGAAATAAAGCTAAGGATTGCACAGAGGAGAATGGAGAGATCAATGATGGGAATAACACTGAGAGACCGAAAGAGAGCAAATTGGGTGAGAGAGCAGACTAGAGGGAAAGATATTGTGGAGGCAGTAAAAGAGAGGAAGTGGAATTGGGCAGGTAAGTTAGTGTGAACGACTGATGAGCGATGGAGCGAGTGTGTAACTGAGTGGATGCCGCGAGATGGGAAGCGTGGAAGAGGGAGACCAGACAGAAGGTGGAGAGACGAGATCGAGAAATTTGCAGGGGTGACAAGGCAGATGATGGCACGGTCGTGTGATTCATGGAATGCTATGAAGGAGGCCTGTGTTCAGCAGTGGACTCAGGAAGGCTGATTTGATTGAAAGTTCCACCAGAATCTTAGAAGATAGAGCTAATGTATGGTTCATCGTTTCCAGGCAATGTATTGTTCTTTTCCAGATCGAAAAAAAAAATACGGCACAGACATGTTTGTTGGCGACTATGGTGCAGCCGGTTCAAGTGTGATTGAAGGTGTAACATGAAAAAAATGTGTTTTAGTTGTCATGAGAATCAAAATGAGACATTTTTTTCTGGATTTGCAGAGGTACTTTGTAAAAACAACTGTCCGTGTTATATATATATATATATATATATATATATATATATATATATATATATATGTGTGTGTGTGTGTGTGTGTGTGTGTGTATGTATGTATGTATGTATGTATGTATATATATATATATATATATATATATATATATATATATATATATATATATATATATATATATTTGTCTTCTCTTCGTTTGGGGAAGATGACGAGTGCTTCTTCCTTAAGTAATTGAGAGAATGCCTTCCATCCATAATCGATAGAAATGGTTTTGTGTAAAGGATGTCGCTGTTGGATGGTGTCCAGTGGCGGATCCAGGATAAAAATTTGGGGGGTGGGGGATAACCTGAATTCCTTCCTCTGAGTAGTCTGATGTATCAGAAGTCTGAGGTATACTTAACTTTATAATGTTTTTCAGATTTTTCTATATTTTAGACATATATGATAGAATGTATATTCGTTTTATATTGTTACACGCTTGTGCTAGTCAGTGATAAGGCACTGGCACCCGTATACTCTCGCATAGAGAGAAATTATTGCAGGATCCGTGTGTAGTGTTAGTGCACATGGACTCATGGAAGTAATAAAAAATAAAAGTAGCTTTAATAATCAGAAATACAAACAAAAACGTGTATGAACTTCTGAACCTGTTAATAAAAGTATCTAAATTACATTAATAACACACAGCATTGTTCATGGGATCTCACACAAACATCAACCTCCTGTTTTTTTGGGCAAATACATTGATTACACTGTCTACTTCAATATTGATTTCATTGTGAACGCCGAGTAGCGCCAGGCCGTTGAGGCGATCTTGGCCCATAGTACAGTATTCCTTAGGTAGGTCTTCAGTCGCTTCAGGGAAATGAACGCTTGGCCTCTGCGTTCGAGACTGGGAGCGTGATCAAAACTCGGAGGAGCTTGGCCAGGTTCGGATACATTCGGGTCTGGGCGTGGGCAAGGGCATCTCCAATGGATTCGAACTTCATTGTTGTTGAATACCAGCGCTCTGCTTCCGCCTTCACGAGGCTCAAGGTCTCGATGTCAGCCTCATAAACCTTTGCCGCTTCCAGTACAGCAGCAACCTCTCCGTCAGCGCTGCTGAGCAGATTCTTGATCTTGAAGCCAACAGGAATAGTATCATTCCCGAACCGAGTCTGCAGCTCAGTCAATACATGGTCGAGGAATGGGACATATACAGATCTTCGGTAATACTTCTCAGGTGTCTGGAAGGGTAAATTCGCTCGCTGCGTTTGGCGCTTGCAAACTCGAGGTACAGGAATAGTGTCGTGTGATGAACCGATCTCCTGGAGGAGCCCCTCTGCCTTCTTGAAGATGTCCTGGAAGTTGGTCAGGGCACCTTCCCGGGTCTTGTTTAGATGCGTCACCACATCACCAACCATAGCGTACGCTGAGACTAGATCGACCATAAGGGACTGCAGGGCTCGGCTCGGCTCCACAGTGTGAGCTAGCACAGACTCAGCGACGGCGAGACCAATCAGAAAGCGTGGCTCTCGGATTGCTTTTAGTAGTTGTCCCACCGTCGCGTCCGAGTTGCTCTCGTTCTCCAGAAAGACGGCAATAACTGGCAGGAATTCCATAAACACAATGACTGAGTCGTGTCGCTCAACCCATCTAGTTGCGCAGAGGCTGACCAGCTTCTTCCGCTTCGTGGACGTGTGGTCTTTTACGAGCTCAGTATCCTCCGTTCTTCAAAACTGAATATTTGAGCCACAGGTATGTTGAGCACCAGGTAGGCTGGAACCGCCTCTTTTGACCGCCTTCGTAGCTGAATGGAAGAGCCTCGATAACTGGGACTTTCTGGTGGATGATGACCACCTTCTCTGCATCTGTTCCCTTCTTCCTCACGAAATCAGCAATGTCAAGTCGAGGCTCTTGAGAAGCTGCCCCTGCAACTGTGCCTGCCGTCTTCACGTGACGAGTGGGGGACCTCGGCAGTCTTGGCTTCCTCCGGAACACTTGCCTCTGTGGTGGCATTATCCATCTGCACACATTCAGGTCGTCGCTTAAAAAATGCAGTGATCTTGGCGGGTTCCCCTGCTCGCTTCATTTTATTAGACCTGCCAGCCTGGCAGGGGCAAAAAACAAATATCTGACACAGGCTTATTTTCATAGAAGAATTCTGCCACAAACATAATCTCAAGTAAGGTCTCTGGTAAAAATTATAGAAGGAAATGGAAGAACATTGTGGAGAACTGCTAGATTAAATTAAATATAATTTGGGAAAACAAGCACCCGGACCTGGCTTCGCCAGATGTGCTTGGCCTACGGCGTAGCTCGCTTCGTTTCGCTTGGCAATATTTCGTAAAGATTCTCTTAGCAATATTTCGTAAAGATTCTCTTGGTAATATTTCGTAAAGATTCTCTTGTTAACATTTGGTAAAGATTCTCTTGGCAATGTTTCGTAAATATTTTCTTATTAATATTTCGTAAAGATTCTTTTGTCAGAATTCCGTAAAGATTCTCTTTTTCTTGTTAGCACCACTTTCTTTTTCATGGTAATATTATTAACGTATTAGAGAAACATTTTTTTATGTTAGTGGAGTGGAGATTCTCTTGGCAATATTTCGTAAAGATTCTCTTAGCAATATTTCGTAAAGATTCTCTTGGTAATATTTCGTAAAGATTCTCTTGTTAACATTTGGTAACGATTCTCTTGGCAATATTTCGTAAATATTTTCTCATTAATATTTCGTAAAGATTCTTTTGTCAGAATTCCGTAATTCCGTTTTTATGTATATATATTTTCTTGGCAATATTTCGTAAAGATTCTCTTAGCGTTATTTCGTAAAGATTCTCTTGGTAATATTTCGTAAAGATTCTCTGAGTCTGAATCAGATGTGTCCCCCGCAGTTAGTATTTCCGGTGATGACTCATTTCCGGAGTAGGAGGTTGGAAGGTTTAGAGAAAAATATTTGGAGGTTGGAAGGTTTAGAGAAAAATATTTTTTATGTATAACAAGCCCACCGGCTGCGCCGGCCAGGCTTCGCCTGGGGGCTTGGCCTTCGGCAATGCTCGGTGCGCTCGCGGGCGCTTCGCGCCCTGGGCTTCGCCCACTTTGTGGATACTATAGCCTATGGATAATTAAAGAATAAGAATGCAATTGGTACTTTATTCAACACATTTACAATCCCTACATTTCTTTGATGGTGGAGGTGTCTTGATCTCCTTGGTTGACCTCTTTGTCTTCTGGAGCCCGTCTTTTCTTCGGTGATCCTCTGTCCTCGGAGTCTTGATCGCCTTGGGTGACCTCTTCGTCTTCTGAACCCTGTCTTTTCTTCGGTGACATTTTACGCTTAATGATTCTCCTCAAATACGCTAACAGCTCCTCATCGCTTACTTCTTCGTCGCTGTCAGGAGACGGAGGTGGTTTGACAACCCCTTCATCCCCTTGCTCGGGTGCGTTAACTTCCTCTTCTTCCTCTTCATCACGCATTACCCAATCTGGCATGATCATCTTGATGCAATCTTCTTCTGTGATCTTGTGAATACCTTCGGGTATGTCTTTGCTTTCGAACTCAACTTCTTCCTCCTCAAAAAGAGCTTTACTACCAATAGCGTCCTTCGCTGGCTCCTCCTCGACATCTACGGTCTCGGTTTCAACAAACAACTCTTTATATACCCTGTTAAAGGCCGGCCGGCGTTCAACTCCTTCATCACCTCTACGCCAGCCCGTGTAGTACACCAACGCGTTCCAGTTGGTTACTCGTGAACAGGCCACGTATAGTTGTCCATGTGCGAAGCATTGGACGGAATCAAGCAGAAGTCCACATCGCTCGAAAGTTTGCCCCTGGCTTTTGTTGATGGTCATGGCATAACTGAGCTTGACGGGAAACTGCTTACGCTTGAAGTGGATTGGGGTATCTTGAGACTCTAACACTATACGTGGAATCAAAACTTGCTCGCCGCGGTAGCTCCCTCCTAGTATCTTTCCGACTATCACGTTCTTCTTCAAGTTAGTCACCATTATCCGGGTTCCGTTGCAAAGCCTAGGAGGACAGATGTTTCTGATGATCATGAGGACACATCCTACATTCACCTTCAAAGCGTGTAGAGGCAACGACGGGCTTGTCATGGCGTTAAAAACTGACGCTTGGACGTCAGTCTCGTTGTCCACGGGTGTGTCGACGCTGAAGTAAATCCGCTCTTTCTCCTGGTTACGGTCGTATATAAACTGGTTGATACTTCCCATGTCGTCATTTGTGGGTGATACTATTGCTCTCTTCTCGAAGTAAGACATGTTGAGATGGTTCTCTTCAAACTCGTCGTAAACTTTAGACACTAACTCCTCTCGTGAGTTTGCCCGAACACCAAAATCCTTCTCAAAGACGATCTCGCCGTCGTTATGGGTGCCGATGGCTAGAAGTTGTTTGGCAAACCTCTTGTTTTTGACGTCATCCTTCTTAAGGCGTACGTTTTCTGTGAACTCCAACTTTGTCAGCCCTTCCCACATGTAACTCGATTTGATGCAGTAAGCCAGTTCTTCTGTCTTCCCTCCGTTTCTTATGACCGGCAGGATTTGTCGGAAGTCTCCTGCGCAGACAAACACCTTGCCTCCCATGAACTTTTCGTTCTCCATGATGTCTCTCAAAGTGATGTCTAAAGACGTCAACATGTTCTTGTTCGCCATTACGACTTCGTCCCAAACTATCAGTCGAGTTTGTTCTAGCAGTCTTGCCATTTCTGTGTTCTTCTTGACGCTACACGCTCTAGTTTCATCGTATTCCATCAAGGGTATCTTGAACATGTTGTGAGCCGTTCTTCCCCCAGAAAGGACGGTTGCTGCAATCCCAGACGAAGCAACAGCTAAAGCGATCTCTCCCTGGGAACGAACAGCATCCAACAACAAATTCAAGACAAAAGACTTCCCGGTGCCTCCTGCAGCGTTGACAAATATGCCGTTATTCTTATAGAGGTATCCCTTTTCCACTCGCTTCATAACAGTTTCGAAGACATTTCGCTGTTTGTCATTCAGAAGCTTAGACTTTTCCTCAACAGACTGTTTCAGCCTCTGCTTGTTGTACGCCTTCTCTCTTCTGATGACATTAGATGACCGTGCACCTCCTCTTGAAGCTGGAAGACCGTACTGTGTGATCGAACCCCCGCCGCAGTTCCACACAAAGTGTTGGATCTCATCCAAGGCGTCCAAATATATTTCATCGTTGTACTCTGTCAGCTTGGCTTGATGCAAGTAATCGCTGGAAAAGTAGTCTTTGACCTCTTCCCATATGCCGGACTGGTCCTCGAGATCAGAAAAGACCAACATACTTGCATAAGTTTCTCTGAGTTGTTTTCTGTCGTTAGTGTGGTTGATAATGTCCATAATCGTCTCTTTCCAAGTTGCTTCATCACTGAGCAAACCGAGTGCTTTAACGGCTTCTCTATTTGTTTCGTACATGACGCCGTCTATGGTACGAAGGTCTTCGAACGACTTTGGCCCCTTTTTATGTGTCAGCAGGAGCCTCAGATAGAACAGTTCTACCGTCTTGGTGGTTACAGCGCGAATGCGACCCAGACTGTATGTACGCCCAACTCGTTCCTCCCATATGGCTTTTTGTGCGTTATAGATGTAATGGAAGGGCAACTGGCTGTAGTATAACGTGGCTGCGAACGCGTCCTTCTCACACAACTTGAAAAAGGCGGTTAACTGAGTGTCCCTTTTAACTTTTTGAGAAAGTTGCTCATCTGTCATCTGTTCGTGGTAGAATACTGAATTCTCACCCTCTAAGTGCAAATCCAACGGAAACACCGGTGGGTAAGATTTGTGGATGTCGAATTTGAAAATCTTCCACGTCGCCTCGTTAGAATTGATGTATCTGGCCTCCTGGTAGTTTCTGACTTCGTTCACAGAGTCATCTTCTCCTGAAGTTTTGGTGAACAATATCTTGTCAGAACCTTTATTAACATACTTGGTGATATAAGCTATAGCTTTTATAGAATTTGAGCACTCCACGTTAATGTGTGCGTCGTATTTGAGACAAAGATAGGGGTTATAAGGCACAACCCACGAATGATCTACGGTTACTGTACCGTCCTTCAGTTTGAGTTGAAAAGAGTTACCGCCTTCTCCTACTGAACGCCTAACATACTCCGGGTAACCGTTGTTTCCGAACAATAAGGTGCTTCTGCACGTCTTAGGGAATCCTTTACCACACTGATCGGGTTTCGCGCTCTTCCCATGACAACATATTTGGGACTCGTCGTAACCTTTGCAGGGGCCGTGTATCATACACCGTGTAACCGTCTCGTATAGCCTTGGCTCCTTCTCCTTATCGGGTATCTCCGCTCTTATTATCTGTGCGACTGTATCCGCTGTCACACGCACTGCCATCCAAAACAATATGTGAGCATGTGGTAGCCCACGTTTTTGCCACTCTACGCCGTAAAGGTGGGCCTTGACGGCTCCAAAAGCCTTCTTGTGCACCAAATCACCCATCAGACTATCCAACTTCAACTTAAATATCCGACTTACAATATCTGGACGATCACATGCTCGTGCCCCTGGTCCGTCAAGCTTGCTTAATGCTTCTGTGACATCTGCCCATTTAGGGTTCATAGTGAAGGTGATGAAATAGTCGGGTGATCCATAAGCCGTGACATAAGCCAACGCATCCTGCTGGCGCTGCTTCATGTACCTAGGACCTCCTACAAATGTCGGAGGCAACACAATTCGTTGTCCCGTCTTACTTTTTTCAGTCACTTGCAATAGATCGACCCTTTCTTTTCGCATACCGGTGTGGTTGTGTTCCAGAAAGCGTGGACGGCTCGTCTCTATTTTAACGTAGTTGTCAATTACAAACTGTTGGAACAGTCGTCGTCCTTTTACAATGTAGTTGAAAACACCTTCTCTCTCCATGTAAAGAGCTGAATAGTACATAAGTGCTGAAAGTCTTTTCTCGGAGTCCTTCTTTTCCATCGTAAAGCTGTAGCCTTTGTCTCCGTTAGGTAATAGCAGAGGATATTGAAAGAGATCGTAGAAGTAATTGGTCGAGTTAATCATCCGAAGGGCGTATTTCGAACCAGGAAGAGGGGACGCTATTGTAACTTTCAAGGTGTCCTTTTCTGGCCCCAAATTGACTATGGCTCCTACTTGGCAGGACGCCGTTGGCAAATGATAGACACCTTTGTGTTCCCTGGTTGCAACCCCTTCTGCGGTCTTTAACGTAATAGCCACGTTTGGTATAGCTCTCTCCTTATTAACGTAAGTCTGAATGAGTTTCTTTGAGGTTTCCAATTCTTCCAAGATTACCTTCAGTGATGCGTTGTGCTTAACCAAATGCGCGTATAGTTGCTCTATGATCTCTTAGTTCCTCAAGAATTCGGCGGTTTCACGCTTTCTACGTTTAATCGTCTCGGTGTTCGCTTTCGGCCCCTTTTTTCTTTGATTCATGAACTGTTCGACCGTTTCACAACGTAGTTTTAGCTGTTGTTCCTTGTCGTGGTAAAAGTACAAATCGAGGAAACTTGCTGCAGATTTCCAAAACGGTGCGTTTGTTAAACCCCAGTCGTCGTGTTCTGATACCAACAGGTTCGGCTTCATCGAACCCAAACGGTGATAAACCTTGCCTTGAATCTTGTAACAAAGCGCCATTTCTCTTTTGTCACTTAGGGAACCTGAGGTTGCGAAGGAGGTAAAGGAGAAGACGTTGTTAAACGCTACAATGTTATCGAGAAAGTGCCTTGAGAGTGAAGAGGAACCATCATAAAGTCCCTTGATGCCCTCGTCTAGTGTCGCCTTGGGAGTTTTGCCTCCGTTGCAACAAATGGTCTTCCTTTCTGTCTTGAAAAGCAAAGCTTGACAATTCTTACACCTAAATGCGCCCATCTCACCGACTGAGTGAGGAGGTACCCGTGACTCGTCGCTTTCTGTCATATAACCACAGAATGACATCATCAGACGCTCTTTCATCTCTAAGAACTGTGGTTTTTTGCCGAGATCTTTGCGTTCCTCGCGCATATTGGCTATCTTTTCAACGGCTCCAGCACGAATATCCGCGGCAGCTACTGGAATAAGCGAAGATAGGAAATCGCTCCTATTCATACGTTTAATCTCTGCCTTTATAGCTTTTGGTACCTTGGCTTCTTTAGCCTTCTTTTCTTTTGCCACATTGATCTCTGCATCAGTCGACGGGCCCGCCACCGGCTCCTCTTCTATATTTGCAGGCATAGCCACTGGTTCCTCTTTTCTATCCGAAGGCAAAACAACAGGCTCCTGTTTACTATCTGAAGACATAGCCACGGGCTCCTCTTCTCTATTTGAAGGCTCCGCCACGGGCTCTTTTTCAACAACTATAGGTGTGGTTTCACTCTGAGAAGGTTCTACAGGCTTCGGGTTTTGTTGGCAGGCTCTTTTTATGGCGTACTTTTTCGCCTTGTCTAAGCGCTTTTGAGCCTCGAAACTCCTCTGCAAATATTGTTTCTGGTACTCTATGTGATCAGATTTTCCTCCATGCTTTGTGAAGCTTTTATATCCAGCAAAATAGTGCTTCACAAAACCTTCTATCCTTTCTTCAGGAATTTCTCCAACGTAAACTTCCAAGGAATCCAACAAATCGTCGCTATAGACGCAGTCTTTCTTCTCCTTTAGCATCTTGTTAAACGTTAGTAGCTTTCGCTGAAACATCTTTATCGACTCCCTTACTTGTAACCCCTTGGTCTGTTCGTAAAGGTGAGGAAACGCCTTCTCATGTTCACTTTTTAGCGCTTGGTTCAATTTCCTATTCTTCATTAACTCTCCTTTACTGAACTTCTTTTCCTTCGTCACCCAACTCCAGAAGTGACGATACCGTTGCATCTTTAACTTTGACGAATCCCCGGCCATCCTTCCCAACCACCACCTGTGTGTGACCGAATTACCACCGGACGGCGTAAGCAACCATTAAATTTTTTTATATTAGAAGCCCACCGGCTTCGCCGGCCAGGCTACGCCTGGGGGCTTGGCCTTCGGCAAAAGCTCGCACGCGCCCTGGGCTTCGCCCACGGGTTAAATAAAAGGCTTTAAAAAACTCTGACATTTTATTCAACATTTTTACATTGTTTTTGTTTCTTTTGTGGCGGAGGCGAAGAAGAACCATTGTCCTCGGCAACCTCCTTATCCTCGGCAACCTTGTTGTCTTGAACTACCTCTTCGTCTTCTGAAGACCGTTTCCTCTTTGGAGACCTGCTGTCTTCGTCGTCACTTTGTCGCTTTATGGTCTCTTTGATTTCTGACAGCGCTTTGTTATTGTCTTCAATACTCTTCTTCAAATAGGCAAACATCTCCTCGACACTTTTTGTGGGTGTAGTTTCTTCTTCTTTACCTTCCCTTTTACTTGATGTTGTAGCCTCGTCCTCCTCTTCAACATCATCACGCATAACCCAGTCTGGCATAATCATTTTGATGGATTCCTCCTCCGTAATCCTATGGATATCCTTTGGGATGTCTTTTGTTTCGAACTCGACTTCTTCCTCTTCAAAAAGAGTTTTATTTGCGACAGCGTCTCTCGATGGCTCCTCCTCGACAATAGCGGGCTCGTCCTCTATAAACAGCTCCTTATATACTCTGTTATGAGCTGGCCTCTGTACAATACCTTCATCTCCTTTGCGCCATCCCGTATAATATATCAACGAATCCCAACTGGTAACTCGTGAACACGCGACATAAAGTTGTCCGTGAGCAAAACATTGGACGGAATCAAGCAGTAACCCGCATCGCTCAAATGTTTGCCCTTGACTCTTGTTAATAGTCATGGCATAACTTAAGTTAACTGGAAACTGTTTACGTTTAAAATGAACTGGTGTGTCTTGAGCCTCTAACACTATACGGGGTATTAGGACTTGTTCCCCCCGGTAACTGCCTCCAAGTATCTTCCCGACTATTACATTTTTCTTCAAATTCGTTACCATTATTCGAGTACCATTATAAAGCCTAGGAGGACAAATATTTCGGATATTCATCAAAATGCTTCCAACTTTCACCTTTAGAGCGTGTAAGGGCAACGACGGGCTTGTCATTGCATTAAAAACCGATGTTTGGACATCTGTTTCTTCTTCCACCGGTGTATCTACGCTATAGTAGACCTTTTCCTTTTCTTTATTGCTTTCGTGTATCATCTGGTTGACACTGTCGACATCGTCATTTGTGGGCGAGACTATTGCTCTCTTTTCAAAGTAAGACATGTTCAAGTGGTTTTCCTCCAAGCCATCGTAAACTTTTGACACCAACTCGTCCCGTGAATAAGCCCGTACACCAAAATTCTTCTCGAAAACGATGTCGCCGTCTTTATGGGTGCCAATAGCTAAAAGTTGCTTCGCAAACTTGATGTTTCTAACATCACCCTTCTTTAAACGCACATTTTCTGTCAGTTCAAGCTTTGTTAGGCCATCCCACATGTAACTGGACTTTATGCAATATGCGAGTTCCTCCGCTTTTCCTCCGCCTCTTATAACTGGTAGAATTTGTCGAAAATCGCCAGCACAGACAAACACTTTTCCTCCCATAAACTTATCGTTCTCCATAATGTCTCGCAAGGTAATATCAAGTGACGTCAACATGTTTATATTGGCCATTACAACTTCGTCCCAGACTATCAGGCAAGTTTCTTCTAATAATCTTGCCATTTCTGTGTTTTTCTTAACACTACACGCTCTAACTTCATCGTGTTCCATTAACGGAATCTTGAACATGTTATGAGCCGTTCTTCCTCCTGAAAGAACCGTGGCTGCAATTCCAGAGGAAGCAACAGCCAAAGCGATGTTCCATTAACGGAATCTTGAACATGTTATGAGCCGTTCTTCCTCCTGAAAGAACCGTGGCTGCAATTCCAGAGGAAGCAACAGCCAAAGCGATCTTTCCTTGAGAACGAACAGTGTCTAGCAACAGATTCAAGACAAAAGATTTCCCAGTGCCTCCAGCAGCTTTAACGAATATGCTATTGTTGCTATACTCGTATCCTTTTTTCACTCGTTTCATCACAGTTTCATAGACATTCCGTTGCTTGTCGTTTAGAAGCTTTATCTTTTCGTCGACGTTCTCCTTAAGCTGTTGCTTGTTGTAAGCTTTTTCCCTTCTGATAACATTAGATGACCTTTTGCCTCCTCTAGAAGATGGTAATCCATATTCGGTAATCGACCCTCCACCGCAATTCCACACATGTTGTTGAATGTTATCTAAAGCGTCCAAGTAGATTTCATCGTTGTACTCTGTTAACTTAGCCTTGTGTAAGTAATCGCTGGAAAAGTAATCTTTGACTTCTTCCCATATACCCGATTGGTCTTCGAGATCTGAAAAGACTAACATGCTTGCGTAGGTCTCTCGTAGTTGATTTCTATCATTGGTATGATTAATGATGTCAAAAATCGTCTCTTTCCAAGTTTCTTCATCACTCAGCAACCCTAACGCTTTAACGGCTTCTCTGTTTGTCTCATACATGACTCCGTCAATAGTGCGAAGGTCTTCGAATGATTTTGGGCCCTTCTTATGAGTAAGCAAGAGCCTCAAGTAAAACAGTTCTACCGTCTTGGTGGTTACAGCACGAATGCGTCCTAAACTATACGTACGCCCTAAGCGTTCCTCCCAAATAGCCTTCTGTGCGTCATAAACGTAATGGAAGGGCAACTGGTTGTAATACAATGTCGCTGCAAACTCGTCTGTGTTGCATAATTTGAAAAAGGCAGTTAACTGCGTATCTTTTTGTATCTTAGAAGTAATTTCCTGCTCTGACGCTCCTTCACTATAAAACACTGAGTTTTCACCCTCTAAATGTATATCCAATGCAAACACGGGGGGAGAAGACCTATGGATTTCAAATTTTAATATCTTCCACGTCGCTTCATTAGCGTTGATGTAACGTGCTTCTTGGAAGTTCTTAACTTCGTTCACCACCTCATCTTCGCCTGAAGTTTTTGTAAATAGTATCCGATCAGAACCTTTGTTTACGTATTTAGTCACGTAAGCAATAGCTTTAATTGAATTGGAGCATTCAACATTGATGTGCGCATCATACTTTAAGCAAAGAAAGGGGTTATAAGGAACAACCCACGAATTATCAATAGTTTTTTGCCCGTCTTTCAATTTCAACTGAAAAGAGTTACCACCTTCACCAATCGAACGCCTAACGTACTCCGGGTAACCGTTGTTGCCAAACAATAAGTCGTTCCTGCAAGTTTTAGGATATCCTTTAGCACACTTATCAGGTTTAGAACTTTTTCCTAGACAACACACCTGTGACTCGTCGTAGCCCTTGCAAGGACCATGTATCATACAACGTGTTACTGTCTCGTATAACCTGGGTTCCTGTTCTTTATCCGGTATCTCTGCTCTTATTATCTGTGATATTATGTCTGCCGTTACTCGAATTGACATCCAAAGTAATATATGGGCATGAGGTAAACCACGTTTTTGCCATTCAACACTATAAAGGTGCGCCTTAACAGGGCCAAAAGCATTTTTCTGCGTCAAATCATCTATTAAACTGTCTAATTTCAACTTGAAAACCCGACTTACGATATCTGGGCGATCGCACGGCTGTGTTCCTGGCCCGCTAAATTTTTCTAACGCTTCAGTAAGATCCGACCATTTAGGGTTCATCGTAAAGGTAATGAAGTAATCAGGTGAACCATAAGAAGACACATATGCTAAAGCATCCTGCTGGCGTTGCTTCATATACCTTGGACCTCCTACAAAAGTTGGAGGAAGTATAATCCTTTGCCCTGTCCTGTTTTTGTCATTGACCCTTAAAAGGTCGATTCTCTCTTTACGTATGTTACTATGGTTGTATTCCAAAAACCTCAACCTGCTTGTCTCAATTTTCACATAATTATCGACGACAAATTGTTGAAAGAGACGTCGCCCTCTTAAGATGTAGTTGAAAATTCCTTCTCTTTCCATGTAAAGTGCCGAATAGTACATCAACGCCGAAAGACATTTACTGCTTCCCTTCTTTTCCATTTTAAAACTGTAACCTCTGTCTCCATTAGGCAACAATAAAGGATACTGGAAGATATCGTAAAAGAAGTTTGTCGAGCTCAACATTCTAAGAGCAAAATTTGAATCTGGGAGAGGAGACGCGATTGTAACTTTTAGAGTGTCTTTATCTGGCCCAAAATTAACTATAGCCCCAACCTGACAGGAGGCTGTTGGTAAACTATAGACACCTTTGTGTTCCTTTGTTCTAACCTTTTCAGCTGTCTCCAAACTTATTGTCACGTCTGGTATTTTCTTCCTGTTTTCAACATACGTCTCAATCAACTTCTTTGCTGTTTTTATCTCTTCTAACATGCCCTTGAGGGAAACATTGTTATTTGTCAAATAATCATAGAATTGTTCGATAATGTTTTCATTCCTAAGGCACTCAGCGTTTTCCCGCCTTCTTCTTTTAACAGTTTCGTTACATGCCTCTTTCTCATTATCTTTCTTGCCGGTATAACGTTCAAACCTATCACAACGTAACTTTATCTGCTGTTCTTTGTCATGGTAAAAGTACAAATCCAAGAAATTTTCCGCAGACTTCCAAAATGGTTTATTGACAACGGCTGCATCATTTTGTTGTCCTGTTAACAAACCTGGCTTCATCAGGCCTAACCTATGGTAAACTTTACCTTGAATTTTGTAACACAGTGCCGATTCTCGTTTATCATTTAACGCCCCCGAAGTTGCAAACGAAGTAAAACAGAAGACGTTGTTAAACGCTACAATGTTTTTGAGGAAGTAATTTGAGAGCGGAGAACTACCATCGTAAAGCCCCTTAATATTGTCACCCAATTTTGTCAATGCCAGTGTATTTATGGGAGTTTTTCCTCCATTGCAGCACATGGTCTTGCGTTCTCGCTTGAACAGTAGTGCTTGACACATCTTACACCTGAACGCACCTAACTCCCCGACCGAGTGAGGTGTAACTTTCGCCTCAGAAGTCTCCGTAATATGGCCGCGATATGATAGCGCTAAACGCTCTTTCATTTCTAAAAACTCAGGCTTTTTACCAAGGTCTTTACGTTCTACCCGCATTTTGTTTATCCTTTCAAATGCTTCAGTTGAAACATCTGCGTCAGAGGCTAAAAAGTTATCCCTCTTCATGAACTTTATCTGTTGCTTTATAGCTTTCTTACGCTTTTTATCTTCTTCTCTCTTAACTTTGTCTGCTGCGATCTCCGCTTTTGTTCGTCTTTTACGTCTCAAAGGATTACTTTTTGCCGTTGCTTCTATCTCTCGTTTAGTTTCCCTCAGGGTTGTCTTTATCTCCACCAATGTGCTATCAGGGTCTAACGGAAGTGGCTCTGTTGCTGTGATATCGTTTAAACTTGAAGTCACTGTGTCAACTGTGGCAACTACGGTATCTGTAGAAGAGACATCGTCTTTTTTCACAACTCCAGGTACATATTTTGGCATTTCTTTGCACGCTCTTTTTATGGCGTACTTTTTAGCTTTGTCTAACCTCCTTTGAGACTGAAAAGTCCTCTGCAAATAATGCTTCTGGTACTCTGTATGGTCAGATTTTCCCCCATTCTTAGTGAAACTTTTGTAACCAGCAAAATAATGCTTTTCAAAACCCTCTGTTCTCTCTTTTGGTATTTCACCAACGTAAACCTCCAGGGAATCTAAAACATCATCACTGTAGTTGTAGTTTTTGTCCTCGTTTAACTTCTTATTAAACGTCAATAGCTTTCGCTGAAACACTTTTATCGACTCCTTTACATTTGAGACTTTAGTTTGTTGGTACAGGTCTGGGAAAGTAGACATATGTTCACTTTTCATCTGCTGTGTTAGTTTTTTGTTGGCATTTAACTCCCCTTTAGTTAACTTTTTTTCTCGAGTAACCCACCCCCAGAAGTGTCGATTTCGTCTCTTCATTGTCTTTGAATCTTCACCCATATTGCAATTTAATATGACCCCACGTAGTAGAGGGGGTCAATCTTTACACCCGAGAAACGCTGATAAACCCTTACACCGGGCCGGCCCGGGGGTGTCCGTTTTTTGCCATGGTCCGAGTTAGGGGCACCATAATTTTTTTAATAACTTAGATACATGGTAATCTCGATATCAAGTTAAAGTAATAATTTTCTTTTATAGAAAGGTGTTCCACTATTCAATTTCCCTTCGGGTTATTAAACAATTGCAAGAGATATTATAAACGAATAAGTAATAGTTTACCTGCTTACTCGAGTAGATGCTTACACCTCAACGTTTAACTGCAACTGTGCATTATACTTGTCACCACAATGATTTCGCCAATTGTATGATAACTACATTTAATGAAGAAATTACTAAATTAATAACTAAAGTAACATCAAGAAGAAAGATACCAATCAAACCTTGGATAACAAATAACTTATTGAAATGCATAAATTTAAAAAATAAACTTTATAAAAAATACATTAAATGCAATTCTGAACTTAATAAACACAATTTTATCAGATATCTTAATGTTCTCAACTCATCAATTAAATCGGCTCGCAAGCAATACTATCTCAAAAAACTTGAAGAAAATTCATCGGTCCCGAAGAAACTCTGGTCAATACTTCTTGAAGTAATTAATAAAAAGAGAAGTAATAATACTCCCAATTTGTTTATTCACAATAACAGGCAGGTGACTGACAACCATGAGATCGCTGACATGTTTATAAATTTTTCTGTTCGATTGGTAGTTTATTGGCTGATAAGCTGCCAAATGACCCAGGAAACCCACTTCAATATATAACTCCAGTCTCATCACAATTTAGTCTAATAAAACCATCAACTCACGATATTTTGCGTATTATAAATAATCTTAAAAATAAGTCCAATGGCTATGATTGCCTTAATACAAAGATCCTTAAACTTGCTGCTCCCAAAATTATTCATTTACTCATGCATTTAATCACTTTGTGCTTTCAACAGAGTTGCTTTCCTAATGTCCTAAAAATTGCTGTAGTACACCCGATCCATAAAGATGGGCCCACATCAAACGTATCAAATTTTCGTCCGATTTCGATCCTTCCGGTATTGTCTAAAGTACTTGAAACCGTTATTCTTGAGCAATTGGTAGATTACCTTGAGTACCATGGGATCATTTTCGATATATTATAATCAATTTGGATTCCGTGAAAACCACTCAACATATATGCCTGTTGCTCTCTTACATGAATATATTGCAACTCGACTATCTAATAAAAAATATGTGCTGCAGTTTTTCTAGACATTAAAAAGGCTTTTGACACAGTTGATCATAGTATTCTATTGATGAAAATGGCTGAATACGGAATAAGAGACTTTGAACTTCAGATGTTTCAGTCATATTTATCTAATCGTAATCAAGTTGTCTTATTTAACGGTGTTAAATCGAGATTAATGGGTGTAAGTATGGGTGTACCTCAAGGTAGTATTCTAGGTCCTATTTTGTTTTTGATTTACATTAACGATATCTATAAAGCCTGTGGTATTCCTGAATACTTACTGTTTGTAGATGATACTTCTTGATTGATTGCTTCAACAACACAAAACAATCATATAGGTGACAATACAGGTATGTTAAACGGCCAACGAACGTGGTATATCTCCTTTCTATCCCCTTTCAGCGCAACTGAGACACAACCCTGGCAACCCTACAACACGCGCAGCACAAAACAGATAAATGGAATTAAACAAATCCCAAACACAACACAATTCCGCCCAAATACCGCACACATGCTGTCAGCTTATTCAACCCCCAGACCTGGCAAAACATCAGAAAGTACTAAAATCGATTAAATGACATCCTTACAATGATTCATGGAAGAATTTTTTTTTTGGGGGGGGGCCCTCAGCCCCCTCAGCCCCCCCCCCTAGATCCGCGCCTGATGGTGTCATATCCTTGGCTAATTGTCTCCAATGATCTCAATTCCTCAGCCCATGTAACAGCGATAACAACCAAGGCAAACAGCAGACTTCATTATCAAGAGGAATTTTAGTGTGTTCACCAAGGACATCGTGTTATCACTTTACTTAACTCTGGTCCGGCCCATTGTGGACTCTAGAGCCCAGTCATGGTCCCTGTAATTGGCACGAGACATCCAGGCCCTAGAGAGAGTACAGAAGAGCGCAACAAAATTGGTACCGGACATTGCCCAACTGCCCTATGAGTCACGTTGTTGCTCTTTTGGACTACAGTCACTGGAGGAGAGAAGAGTGAGAGGGGATATGATAGAGACCTTTAAGATCTTACAAGGCTATGAGGATATCCCCCACATACAGTTCTTCCAGTTAAACACAAACGATCTCAGAGGTTTACCCTTAGGGTCATCGACCCTTGCAATGCACTCTCAGAGAGTGTAGTAACTGCTCTATCAATAGCCACACTCAAGGCTAGATACGATAGACACATCAATCTGGGTATAGATGGCTGACAGGTTATAGAGGTGGGGATCACCACAAGAAGACCACTATTCTTACTTCCCCACTACCTTTTCATAGCGTCACCATATAATAGTGTATATTGTCTGGCCTGGAGCAGTTGTTTTAAATTGGAAATAGGTATTACGATGCTATACATTGTCGTTTGTAGTTTTGTACTTCATTCATTTAAATATGTATTATTGCTATTTACTTATTTACTTATTCTTATTTTTATTTACTTATAATTCTTATTTTTTTATCTTATTTTTATACTTATCTATTTGTTTAATTTTGAGATGATCGTTGATAATGTTGTGAATTATGTAGTAAACGTGTATATTCGTTGTTATGAAATATACTTTTTGGAGAGGATCGACGTCGTAGAAAAGAGCAGGGGGAAAATTTGGGCTAAGCCAAGCCAGAGCATATCAGGATTCGTTACTTCAGATAAAACACGTGAAGACCGGTGACGATGGGGGTTGTCAATTGATAAGATTGTTTGTATTAATTTCCTTGTAACCCAGAATTCCATTTGAAAAATAGTGTGAGAGGCAAATTAGGAGCAATAAGGTTATGGCTTGTGATCAAATGGATGATTCAGACATTTAGCAGAGTTAAGTTGGCTCACCATCATACATAGATACATACATACACACATACATGCATACATACTTGTGGCGCAGATGGTAGAGTTCCCGGCTGCCACTACGGCGGTCCGGGTTCGAATCCCGCCCAGGGCTGAAATAATTTCAGTATCACTGTGCTGCGGGTTGTTACTCAAACTCGTGGGCGGGGAGTTGGGAGTGTGTGTGCGTGTAAGGTCACAACATTACCCATAGATCGGTCATATATGAGCTCTGACCTCTCTTCTGGGCGAGAAATGGCTGTCGATCACAACTCCAACACGTGATCCAAGACCATGGTGAACCATGGTGAATCACATATACATACAGTTGCAAGACAATACATAGGCTACATGTTTTTATGCTTACCCTTGAATTTATTATTTTTTCAGTCTGTGCTGGTGCATGTGTACATGTGTGGCCATGGTGAAAGGTGGTATATGGGGGTAAGCTTCAACGGATGCCTATTGTGTGACGTGGCTCTAGGTCAGAAAGGGGGGCCTCACGATCACCTGTATCAAGCTCCGAAGAGGACCAGGAATATTGCCACACATGCTTCAGAATTCAACTGACTTCATTGAAAGAATCAAAGAACTTAACCTAAGGAGAGATGTCTTGGTTTCCTTCGATGTTCAATCCATGTTTACGTCCATCCCACGAAAATTGGCAAAAAGAACGCTGAAGTCGGCCATGGAGGAGAACCGGGGATTCTTGGATAATCAGATACTTTCCTTGTCAGAACTCATGGGACTCATCTCCCTGTGCCTTGACTCCACATATTTCCGCTTCAGGGGTCACACCTATTACCAACGTAAGGGCACACTTATGGGATAGCCTATTTCAGTTGTGGTGGCTGAAGTAGTGATACAACGACTAGAAGCTCAACTTCTAAGTGCTGCACCTTCTTCGCTTAAACTGTGGACTAGATACGTCGATGATGTGTTCGCCATTTTGAACAGCAAGGACGTAGAACCTTTCTTCAGTCACATCAATACTATTGAACCGGCCATTCGATTTTCAATGGAACTGGAGAAAGATTTCCAAATGCCGTTCCTGGACGTCTGCGTCAAGCGCGAAGGTGACACCCTCAGTAAAAGTGTCTACAGAAAGCCCCCACACACAGATAGACTGTTGGACTTTGATAGCTACCATCTAGATTGCCGCAAAAGGAGTGTGATCAGGACTTCATGGAACAGAGCAGATAAAGTCAGTTCTTCTGCGGAATCTAAGAAGGCCGAAAGAAAACACATTTTACAGGTGTTCCGGAACAACGGCTATCCCAGCAAAACTATACGGAAATGGACAAAAGCACGACCCACCGACACCCCAGAACAGAGACCACACATCACACCCAGAGTCACTATCCCCTATATCAAAGGAGCACCTGAGGTTACTGCAAGAGTCTTACGAGACAACGGAGTACAAGTGGCACACAAACCCCTCAACACCTTGCACCGAAATCTCACCAAAGTCAAAGACACCGAAGAACCTACACAACTGGCCGGTGTAGTTTACCGCATAGGCTGCACGGACTGTGACACGGAATACGTAGGAGAAACACAAAAGAAATTAGCCACTAGAGTACAAGAACACCAACGTGCAGTTAGGCGAGAAGATCCGAAATCGGCCCTGTACAAACACACTACAGAACACCAACACAGGATTGATTGGGATGGAGTGACAACTCTACACAAAGAAAATAACAAAAAGAAAAGACTATTTTTGGAAGCATGGGAAAGTAAGAGTAATTGCATAAACAGGTGCATTGATCTCAATCCTATTTATCTAGGAACGAGTAATAACACAGTCTTATTTCTTTGTTCTGTTTTCTAGTCTCTGCCTGCTTCTTTACGACCTGTCGTTTGTTCACCAGTTGGCTTTTGGCCGACCTCCTTTCTCGAAAGCGGTCTCCCAGTACACCTTTTCAACTCTCCTTCCCGTGACTTTTGTCCTCCTTTTTCAGTTTTAGTCTACTTCCTTTTTCTCGTCGGTTCTACCTTTCTTTTTATTTGTCTGATTGTAACGTAGTCGTTTGTTATTGAGACATGTTCCTCCTGTTCCCCCTTCCTCCTTTGCGGACATTTGGTTCACTTTCATTTGCGTCTTTGGATTTTGTTCTGTTGTTTTTACATTTGGATTACGTTTTGATGCTTTTTTGCCACACTTGCTTTATGTTCACTGCCACTTAACTTTTTATTTTGTTTGTTTTTTATTTGTCTGATTGTAATTTAGTCGTTTGTTCTTGACTCTTCTTTGCGGACATTTGGTCCACCTCCATTTGCGTCTCTGTCCTATGTTCTGATGTTTTTACGTTAGTGTTACGTTTGATGCTTTTTTGTTACACTTGTTTTATGTTCACAGCCATGTAACTTATCTTATTTGTATTTTTTGTAGTGTATTTTGTTTGATTGTAATTTAGTCGTTTGTTCTTGACACTTCATTGCGGACATTTGGTCCACCTCCATTTGCATCTCTGTCCTATGTTCTGATGTTTTTACGGTAGTTTTACGTTTTGTTACTTTTGCTACGCTTGTCTTATGTTCACAGCCATGTAACTTTTTATTTGTATTTTATTTTATTTTATTTTATTTTATTTTATTTTATTTTATCTGGTACCAATATTTCATTTCAATTGTAGTGTATTTAACATTGTAAAAAGGTATGCTTTGTACATGTGATTGAGAGAATTTACCACTTTGACGATTTATAAGGAGTTCACAATCTTGTAACCATTATACTTCCTGAAGACGATTCCTGGACGGGAATCGAAACGTCGGGCAAATAAACCCTTAAATTGAGTCTGGTGCTTACAGTTTTCTAATATGGATCCCAGACTCCATATCTTCACACACACACACACACACACACACACACACACACACACACACACACACACACACACACACACACACACACACACACACACACACTTGAGTAATCTTGATGTCAGAAAATCGCATGGACCAGATGAAATAGCAAACTGGATTTTGAAAGAATGCAGGTATGAACTGGCAGACAAAATACACAGCATAATAAACAGTTCCTTGAAAGAAGGAAAAGTTCCAAAAGATTGGAAAAACAAAAAACAAATATAGTACCTATATATAAAGGGGGAAATAAAGAAGACCCTACCAACTATAGACCAGTCTCTCTAAAAAGTACAATACCAAAAATTTGTGAAAGAATTGTCAAAAGTAGATGGGTAAAATATTTAGAAAAAAAAAACAACGTGCTAAATCCAAGGCAATTTGGATTCAGACAAGGACGATCATGCATAACCAATTTAATATGTTTCTATTCAAGGCTAATAGATATAATACAAGAAAGAGATGGATGGGCTGATTGTGCATTTCTAGACCTAAAAAAAGCTTTTGACAAAGTACCACATAAGAAGTTGCTTAAGAAATTAGAAACTGAAGGAGGAATACAGGGCAAACTGCTTAAATGGATGGAAGACTTTTTGCAAGAAAGAAAAATGAGAGTAGTGATAAGAGACAAACACTCTAACTGGGATGAAGTAATAAGTGGTGTTCCATAAGGAACAGTTCTGGCCCCAATAATGTTTGCTATATATATTAATGATATGGATGAAGAAATTGAAAGTTATATGAGCTTGTTTGCAGATGATGCAAAACTATTAAAAAAGTGAACACGGAAGAAGATTGTGAGTCACTACAGAGTGATCTCAATAAAGTATGGGAATGGAGTAGGAAGTGGGAGATGGAGTTCAACACTAAAAAGTGTAATATAATGGCATTTGGAAAAAGCAAAAACAGAATAACAGGATCATATAAATTGGGAGAAGAAAGAATAAAAAGAAGTTGAAAATGAGAAGGACCTGGGAGTCATTGTTATGAATAATATGTCACCTGAGAAACATATAAATAAGATTTTTTGAGAAACTTATAATTTAATAAGAACAATCAAAGTGGCATTTACATACCTGGATGAAGAAATGGTGAAGAAAATACTAATCACTTTGATAAGACCAAGATTGGAATATGCAGCAACGATGTGGTCACCAAGTACAATTTTTTTTATAAAAAAACTTGAAAGAATACAAAGAGCAATTACAAAATTGGCACCAACACTCTCAAAACTATCATATGAAGAGAGACTAGCAAAACTTGAACTACAGACACTAGAGCAAAGAAGAGAGAGAGGAGATTTGATAGCTATTTACAGAATCATGAAAGGCATAGAAATTATTGATAGAGAGGATCTAATAAAATGGGATGACAGAAATACAAGAGGACACGGAAAGAAAATCAAGAAAGACAGCTATAGAAGAGATCTGAAAAAGAACAGCTTTCCTCACAGAGTAATAGACAGTTGGAACAAGTTAGATGAGAAAGTGGTGTGTGCAAAAACAACACATGAATTTAAAAATAGTTTAGACAAAATGAGATATGAAGACGGGACACCACAAGCATAGCTCCCCTTCCCGTAAAATACAACTAGGTAAATACACACACACACACACACACACACACACACACACACACACACACACACACACACACACACACACACACACACACACACACACACACACACACACACACACATTCTGTGTATATATATATATATATATATATATATATATATATATATATATATAAATATATATATATATATATACATATATATATATATATATATATATATATATATATATATATATATATATATATATATATATAATACTGGATGCTCACACTCAGTTCTATTCTGTACATAAAATTAGTCACAAGCAATATATTTATAGGATTGTAACCGTGTTGGCAGCCGACACGCATTCTCTTTGTCAATCCCAAAGATGGCAAGCGACAGACTAGGCTTAACTATGCTACCGCCAAGACTTACTAACAAATAGAAGTCAAACGACGCATTTTTATCTCAACGCCTTCAAACTAATGTAGTCCAACAACTTACAATATATACATGCAAACATACATATCGCAAAAGGCCTCTCTCTCCATATATGGGAGGTCAGCCAAGGTATGCACCCCACCCCTCATCCATCCAGCATCCATTTGTTTTTTCTTTTATCTTAGTTCCTTGGAGTTGGACGAAAGACCATCCCAGACACCCTCCCACTGCCAGGGTCAGATTATTACAGCTGGGGCCCGACAACCAAAGCTGGTTTATCCCCACCGCTAGATTCTCTCCATAAATATTTACCTACAACTCATTTTCATTCTTCCCCTTTGCCTTATTTCATCGCCGTGCTTTTATCCACATTTACTTACAATTTTCTCCCCTCACTCTCACTAACCTTTTCCAATCCCCTGCCAATCATACCCGTATTTACTTCCTGTATCACCCCATCCATGTACACAATGAACAACAATAGTGACATTACACAGCCCTGTCCTTTACCACTTTTATGACTACATTTCCTGGATCGCCTTGTCGTGGTAGTGTGGTTAAATGAAACATCGTTTACTACGATATCACGGAGTTTATTTCGTAGATCTACGTACTACCAGAGCCAAGTACCTTCTACCTTCAGGCGTAAGCTGGGAGCCTGGCACAGGGTAGGAGCATGACCTCTGACTTACTTCTGGCACCCTGTTGCCAAGTGGAACTTGTAGGTAGAACAATACAGGCATATATACATACATATATATATATATATATATATATATATATATATATATATATATATATATACATAAATAAATATATATATATATATACATAAATATATATATATACATATATATATACATAATTTATACATACATACATATATATATACATATACATACGTATATATGTATATATATATATATATATATATATATATATATATATATATATATATTTATATATATATTTATATATGAGTGGACGGGTGGTGAGATAAACACAGGGAACCGTTTAGGGATTTATTCTGACGTTTCGTCCTTACCAGGACTTCTTCAGAGTACATGCACATTCAAACAATTCACCCCCTAAATACCCGCCGAATCTATCCGCGTTCCACCATGATCGACCTGACCTCTCGTCCTTCTACGCTCTGCCTCGCGAAGTATCAAGCGGCTGGCCGTCTTTGTTAATTTAATAAACCCATCGCGGTGGTTGTTGTTTGGATGGGAAGCGATTACGTTATGTAATGACTAGGTCGACTACTTATATAAAAGCATTTTCTATATATTGAGATTAAGTACTACATATACAATAAAGGAGTATTACATATAGAATAAGGAAAAGAATGATATATACTAACTATAAGTAACTATAAGCAGGCGCGGATCCAGGAATGTTATTGGGGGGGGGGGGAGGCCCGAACCGATAACTGCTACTTGAAACACGCCGATATTTTAACCCCAAGAATAATGCTGTTGGCTTGGAGATTGGTCCAGATACCTAAGTCTGTTTTGCTCGTAATTGTATGTTAAATCATATACAATTCACAAATATAATTCAAAACATAAATTTGCACTAAAAAGTGTTTATCCAAGGAGAATCAAACTCGAGATGAGTGATTTTTTTTTTATTATCATTAATTGTGGTATAGTGTTATCATGGGCCCTGGCGTTCGACACGAGCAGGGCACCATAGGTTTACAAGGACTCTTTGGGCACAAGGCCCTCATTGATAAATATGTAGGACGTGGCATAGTTTTCCCTCTGCGCAGGGAATACGACGTTACCCCCAAGTCAGTCTAGAACTGTCCGTCTTACTGTGAGCATGTAGCTCTCCTATTGTGACTCACCTCTGTACGCATAACCCACTTATTAATAAAGACTCCAAACGTCCCCCCGCGTTTCTGTTGCACACATTAATGAAAATAACATGACATTAGATCGCGCTCTGCAAAACATAAAGGTGTGCTTACTACTCAATTACCGTCAAATAATACAACACACCATTGATAATAATGATGTTTTGGTACCATAATAAAACAGTAATACACCATTGACACCAATGTTCAACAACACAACGCAACAACATATCAAGTGAAAAGTAAACGGCGGTTCTTTTCCATTGAATTTGTTCAGGATTTGCTCCACGAAAATGGGAATGGTATTATGCACTGAGAGCAATGCAAGACCATTCATGCGTTCCTGCCCAACTGTGCTTCTAAGATATGGTTTCAGTCTTTTAAGTGCTGAAAAAGACCTCTCAGCTTGAGCATTTGACACCGGTTGCGTTAACACAACTTTCAAAAGGCATGATATGTTGGGAAACATGTTCGCACTCGCGTGCACTTGCGCGCCCATCAGAGAACTGAACGTTGGGGAACTAAACATATTGTCCAACGTTCTATTTATGCTTTTACCATACTCGGGGCGTTGGGGGGGGGGGGGGGCCTTGTATCCGCGCCTGACTATAAGTAGAGAAGAATTACTACAGTGGTGATGGCGGAGTGAAAGGAAAATTATGTAACCGTGCTTCCCATGCATGTCGTAAAAGTCAATTAATTACGACGGAACGATGTAACTAGGGATCCGTCACTCAGTATATTCCTCCAACGAGAAGTCAGTCATGGTTCGCCCTTGCTGACTACAAAATATGCGGCGCGATTCTACAAAACTTTTTCGTTTGCGTCCTCCCGCCTTTAAGAATGTGCGGTTACACTTGTCAACGAATGGGTTGGATTCCGAGCCTAAGGATGGATTTCGTCCAGCACTGGAGGATTTGGGTTGGAATCCAAGTCTAGGGACGCCCAACGCAAAACCGTTGTAGTCCACACCTCGGAGAAGATGAAAGAAACTGAAAATATATGTTAATAGTTTTACTCGTCGTAGATTTAGGTGACCTCACCACGGCCAGTCTGGGGACCCACCGCTCATATTCATATTTACGACATATATAAATATATGTATACAACTTATTCAGATAAAATTATTTTGAAATAGAAAATAAAATTTATAGAATGTATATCGTGGCAATAATCAAACAGTCGTCTGAATACTGCAGTATGTAAACATTGGTCAGTTTTCTTACGCGCGGAAACTCTTTTCACCATTTCCTTGATATCTACACTTTTCGCCGTGATGGAGTGGGATACTGAAGTTATCCATGTTTTAATAGAGAAAATACGACTACAAGAGGCGCTTTGGGATGTGAGACACCCTGTTGGGTCCTTGCTCTACGAACGTACAGTGACTGTCAGGGAATGCCCGGGAATGTGTGTGTGTTTAATTGGGAGAGAGGCTCCCACGGGCTTTGGGTGTGAGCCCGTTTGGTGGGTGATTGTACATACGAGTGTGTGTGGGCCCAGCCACACACACTCATACATTCACAAGATGTGCACACGCATAAGAATGCGCATGCACATCTCCGTGAATGCACCCTTCTCGATATAGCTGAATTGGATGGTAAGTGGTGACATCTTCGTAAATATAATGTAAGAAAAAGGGGGAGGAGGGTGATCCAATGTATGAGTGTGTGTGACCTTGGCCAAGGGCCCGGGAATGCGTGTGTGTGTGTGTTTAATTTGGGAGAGCTCCCACGGGCTTTGAGTGTGAGCCCGTTTGGTGGGTGATTGTACATACGAGTGTGTGTGGGCCCGCCACACACACTCATACATTCACAAGATGTGCACACGCATAAGAATGCGCATGCACATCTCCGTGAATGCACCCTTCTTAATGTAACTAAATTTGATGGTAGGTGGTGACATCTTCGTATATATAATGTAAGAAAAGGGGAGGAAGGTGATCCAATGTATGAGTGTGTGTGACCTTGGCCACACACACTCATACATACATTGGATGTGCATACGCATGCAATATGCGTATGCACATCACCATGAATACACCCTTCCGGACAATGAGCATATATATATTGAAATAAAAAGGGGGGGGGTGATTCAATGTATGAGCGTGTGTGTCCTTGGTCACACACACTCATACATACATTAGATGTGCATACGTATGCAATATACGTATGTACATCGCTATGAATTCACCCTTCCGAACAGAGACATGTATATATAATAATTAAAGGGGGGGCTGACACTCCAACAGCCGACGCAGTTCGTAATCGCTAAGGTGGCGGCATAGGCGACGCACAAGACCCTCAGATGTTGTCGGAGGCTCTCTCCTCAGAAAAGCAGTTGCGGGGCAATGCTTGAGGTAGTGGTTCAGGGTGGCTTCGGGGTGGCGGCAGTGACTGCATCTTCTTTCTTCAGGAGTGGAGTTGGTCTTTATTTCCCAGAAACAACGGTCCTTCAGCCGCAGACGGAAGAGCAGAGTTTCCACTTTTCTTGGTGTGGAGCGAGGACGTACAAGGGGCTCATAGTCTGTGACTGCCCTGTACCACCTCGCCCTCTCTGACACCTCTGCCTCCAGTCTGTGCTGAAGGAACCGTTGTACCTGATTCAGAGCCCTGGTGCGTAGGCGCAACTGATTTCTGCTGAGAGGGACGACAACATCGATTTCGGGTCTTTTGCGCGCCGCTTCAGCCGCGGCGTCGGCTAGCTCATTTCCTGGGACGCCTACGTGGCTTGGCACCCAGTTGAGCGTAACACTCCTGCCTTGCTGATGCAGCTTCAGCAGGAGTGCTAGGATGGAGGTCAGTAGGCGTACATTGTCGCTGGGCTGTATCGATTCTAAACTGCCTAGCAAGGACTGTGAATCCGTGTGGATCACCACAGGACCAGCTCGAGATATTAGAGCATGCTCTAACGCTCCTTGGACCGCTATGGCCTCAGCTTGGAGAGTGGACGCATGATCAGATACTCTCCTGCCGTAGGTCAAACCATCCGTCACAAAAGCAGATCCCGCACTACGAGGCCTGTTGGGGTCTACGGAGCCATCCGTGTAATAGACCGCCGTTCCAGGTCTCGACAGTGCGCGGACGCCTTGTAGGGCCTGCGCTCGTACTCTCTCCTGGTCACATAACTTCTTCTTATTGGGAAGCTTTGTGACAACGAAAGTTGCAGGTATCGACAGCCATGGTGGTGGGGGCTCGAACTCTGAATGTGGAGAGTCCCTACTTTTCTCAAGGAGAGTGCTGGTGAGCTTGAAGGAGTCCAGGATCCCTGCCGCCTGTGCCAGCCAGGTATCGGAGTGGATAAAAGTACCCAACCGTCCCAGAGCTGTCACAAGGCTCTGACTCAGCTCAGTTATCCTGGGGCTCTGGACCAACTTGGCAAGAAAGTCGACCTCCAGCCTTCTGACCCGTGATGTTAATGAAGGCAACGAAGCCTCCATTCGGAGGTTAACGATCTTAGTCCAAGGTTGAGCTCCTAGGATAATCCTTGCTGCGGCATTTTGGCAAGGCTCCAGGTCTTCAAGCTTGGCAGTCGCCACATTTATGAGAGCTGGGGCAGCGTAGTCCACCAGACTGCGGACTGCGTGCACATAGAATGTGCGAAGGACCCGATGCGTGGCACCGAGTGCCTTCCCCGTCATTGCTCTCATAACTGTGGTTCTTGCCTTCAGTCTCTCCTTGAGATAGGTAAGTTCCCTCTGAAAGGTGAGCCTCTCATCAATCCAGACCCCCAGGTACTGATACTGGTGAACCCAGTCCAGCCTAAGGTCCTGGATGGTGAGGTGCTTCCCCTCTATCCTGAGTCTCAGTGCCATAGCTTTCGACTTTGTAGGGGAGATCTTTAACCCCAACCTGCTACATTCCGTCGCCACAGTGCTTAAACAGCGTTGGGCCCTGTTGAAGCACTGCCGTTTCCCAGTAATTAAGAGCGCAATGTCATCTGTATAGCAGATGACCTTGCACCCCTGTGGTAGAGGTAGTTCCAGAATGTTGGAGACGAGCACATTGAACAGAGTGGGGCTGAGGACCCCCCCCTGTGGAGTGCCATTCTCCAACATTCTGGCCTCTGATATGTGACCTTGAAAGCGTACTTTCGCAGACCGGTGACTGAGATAGTCAGCAATCCAAGAAAGCAGCTTGCCTTTTACGCCCTTGCGAGCAAGGATGTCTAATATCACAAGTGGACTGGCCAGCTCAAACGCCTTTTCCAAATCCAAAAAGACCACAATGGACGGTGTTCCACTGACAGCATTGAGGAGTGTTGCTATACTGTTTCCTGTGCCAGTGCCCTTGCAGTAAGCATGGATATGCTCATGCAATGGGCCCAGTTTCCACAGCAGCCTGTTTAGCACCATCCTCTCCGCTGTCTTTCCCATGCAGCTTGTCAGGCTGATGGGGCGGTAAGCACTTGGTTCCTTTGGCTTTGGAATTGGCGTTATGATTGCCGTCTTCCAGGCTGTTGGTAGCTTGCCAGTCCTCCAAGACGCGTTTATCACCCTTAGAAGTGCCTCGTCACCCGCTGGCCCAAGGTAACCTGGGAGGTGCATCCTATTGTCACTAGCGATCACTTCGGTGTCTCTGTGCACATACGGGATTCACCACCCATACCAGCTGTATTACCTGTTCCCAGGTGGAAGACAGCTTTGGCAAACTGGCCAGTGTTTGAGAAGTCTGTTGAAGAATGGGCAGCGTCCTACGTCCCACCACAAGACGTGGAAACGTTGGAAGCTGACTTTTCTGCAGCCATTCAGGTGGCTGCCAACAGAGCCATCCCAAAGACTCGCCAGTCCACCAGAGAACATAAGAACAGCTGGTATTATACCCCCGAGGTGAGAGAGGCCAACTATCGGGTGAACATGCTTAGGCGTGTTTTCCGACGGCACCGAACTCAGACCAATTTGGCCAACTTGCGCGCTGCAGTACATGACGCTTACGTCATAGCTGCAGATGCCAGAAGAGCCCGGGAATGCCCGCACGCCTCGTTATATAGGTGGCGCTGAGGGAAAACGTATTGTACCCACCCAACATCCCCCCTCCAAGATAATGTGTGCTAACAAGAACACATTGAGCTGACGAATGTCACGTACAGTAGGCCACAAGGCACAAGGAAACGAAAGTGGCCAGGCATACAAAGAAACAAAATAGAATACAGTTCGTCACAACTGTGAGTGCAACGGGACAGTGCCCGTTATACATTACAATGGGCGTACACTACATTAGATATAGTCATTTAGCCACCCTGGGCGCTTCGTTTGTCTTCTCAGGCGTTGCTGGGGTGGAGAAGGAGTTGATGGGGGCTCGGTTGTTAAGGTTACCTCGTTCCGTGCCTCTGGTAGTGCTCGCGCGGAAGTAGGCCTAAGGTGTTTCCTGTTCCTGAGGCTAATGCGGCCACTCCCGTCGAGTCTGATGGTGTACTGCCTGTGAGGGAGCGCCTCCACTACCATGCCCGTGCGATCCCACACATTGGATGCCTGGTTCTGAACCCTCACGCGGGTACCGGGGGCCAGGGGTTGAAGGTGTCTGGGCGTGCTGTTGGCCATCAGGGTGTTACCAGCCTCCCCTATCTGCACCTCTCTCTGGCGAAGCGTTCCGCCCCAGTGCCTGTCCACCCTAAGGTGCCAACGGGCCGTGGGTACCCCGTCGCGCAGCTGTCTGCCGGCGGCAAGTTGGGCGGGGGACTTGTTTATTGTTCGCAGTGGAGTGTTGAGGTACTGGAGCAAAGCGAGGGAGGCTTTATCGGTGTCCAATGTCCCACCGCCGCCCGTGTTGGTTTTTATGATTCTCTTGGCTGATTTTACTGCCGCCTCTGCTCGCCCGTTTGACTGGGGGTACTGTGCTGACGATATGCGTGCTATGACGCCCCAGTCCCTAAGGAATTCAGCCATTTCCTCGCTCGCCAGGTTCGTGCCTCCGTCGGTGGACAGTTGTTCCGGGGCACCCCATCGCGTGAAGTAACGCCTCAATTGGGTCTTGATTCTTTGCGATGTGGCACCGGAGGGGAAGTGGGTAAGCTCCAGCCAACCAGTGAGCCTGTCGGCGTACGCCATGTAAGTGTTTCCCTCGTGCTGGAACATGTCTGCCACTGTAGACTGGAACGGGTATTCTGGGGGCGGTGTGATGACGAGTGTCTCCGCGGGCTGCGAGGGGGCGTGTGTTTCGCATGACGTGCAGGATGCCCTGTAGTGCTGCAGGTCTCCCTCCATTCCGGGCCAGTATACGCATTGCCTTGCCCTCCGCAGCATCGAGTCGAGCCCCTGGTGCCCGGCGTGTAAGTTCGCAGCCACCTGTGGACGGAGGGACTCTGGGATCACGAGGCGTACACACCCCTGTTCGAATGTGTACGTCACCAGGTCCTGCATAACTGCCAGCCTGTCTCTTACGCCATAGAATGGGCGCAGGCAGGTCACCTCTTGTGATTTGTGTTGGTGCCAGTCCGCGGCTAGCACTTTGGCCACCAGTAGTTGATACACGGGGTCGTTGGCGGCGAGCTTTCTCACCGCTGACTCATCCAGGATGTGACCCTCGTATCCTGCTGTGGCAATCACCGCAGCTGCGATTGCTTCGGTGAGGTCCTCGTCCAGGTCCGCATCAACGTCCGATGGGGGGCTTCTGAGGGCTGGGTACCTGGATAGAAAGTCCGCCGCGGCGTTTCTCTTCCCGGGCAGGTATTTGACCTGGAAGCGGTACTGCAACGTTCGCTCCTTTAGCCGGAAGAGTCGCGGGTTGACCACCTCTGACAGAGCTCTGTCCCCCAAGAGCTTGGTGAGGGGGCGATGGTCGGTGACAATTGTGAGGTTCGGGCATCCCAGCAAGAACAGCCTGGCTTTCTGGAGGCACCACGCCACGGCTAAAGCTTCTCCCTCTACGGCGTAGCCAGCCTCAGCAGCAGTGAGGTGGCGGCTGCCGCACAGGGCCAGGCGCCAGCCCGCCTTGCAGCAGAAGGGGGCAACAGCGGATGAGCACTGGCAGTATTGCTGCAGGATGACGAATCCGATACCTTCCCTGCTCCAGTCCGTGATGGCTACTGTCGGGCGTGTCTTGTCGTAGTACGCCAGGCCGTCCTTGGCCAGCTGGCATATGGTGTCCTGGGCTCGACGAAACTTTTCTTGCAGTTGCTCGTCCCAATACACCGATCTGCCGCATGGTTTTTTCAGGAGCTCCCTAAAGTCGTTCATGATTGGGGCCGTGGTGAGGAAGGGGGCAAGCTGGTTCACGAACCCGTACCACGACCTGATGTCCGAGATGGAGGGCTTGTCCGGCATGCTGAAGTTCTTGATGGCCGCAAGGCGTTCATCCGTGGGTTTATATTCGTCCCAGTTCAGACGGAAGCCCACAAAATCGACTTCCCTCCGAGCGAACTGAAATTTCTCCGGCTTCAGAGTAATCCCCTTGGCTGCACATGTCGACAGGAATTCGTAAGTGTGCCAGAAAGCCTCCTCGATGCTGCTGTCGTAGAGGAGGGTGTCGTCGACACACTTGTATTTTCTCGTAATGCCCTAAATGGCATCGTCAAAACGCTTGGTGTACGCGTCGCCGGCGGAGCAGTGGCCCATGGGAGTACGGCAGTACCTGAACCTTCCCCATGGGGTGATGAAGGTGGTGAGACGGCGGCTTTCCTTGTCCAGTTCAACCTGGTGGTACCCCCAATAGGCGTCTGCTACTGTCTTGAAGGAGTGCTTGGGGACTCCAGAGACCATGTCAAAAGGGGCGGGGGTGTGGTGCGTCTCCCTTCGGCACGCGGCGTTGAGGCGCTGATAGTCCACAGTGCGCCGAGGTTGGCCAGACTTCTTGGGTACCACCACCATGCGGGCGCACCACTCCGTGGGCTCCCCTGCCGGGACGGGCTCGATGACGCCCCGCTTGATGTCTTCTTCTAGCTGGGCCTTCACTTCGTCCTCCCAGTGTCTCGGCACCGACGCCGGTCTGTGGCAGGCGTGGGGGATGGCGTTGGGTGCCAGGTGGATGTGGTGAGGCACGCCCTCCATCACCGGTAGAGGATTCCTGGTGGTATTGAAGGTTGTGGCCGAGAAGTGTTGTAGCAGCCACTCCTCCAGCCGTTTCGTCTGCTCCTCATGTGGCGGGAATGGCATTGTCTCAGGTCTCATAGGTGGCTGACCGAACTCAGGAGCTGTACTTTCTGCCGTCAGCGTCCGCACCGCCGGCCGGGAGTGGTGGGGGAAGCTGGCGGGCACTAATCCCAGCTCCTGGCACGCGCTGAGCGACAGGAACAGCGACTTGGCAGAGGGTATGATGTATACGTCTTGCTCTGCTGCAAGGCCGCCTAAGGATATGGTGCACCGGCACGATCCGAGGCATTGTAGTGGCAGGTCTGCCACGTCCCGCAAGGCCGCCTTCCCCCGCAGCTGCGCGGGTCTAATGCGGAGCCTGGACAGCAGAGCCTCCCCGGCGACGCACACCTGGGCGCCGGTGTCTGCGATGGCCGCGGTGCGGTGCCTGGCTCCCCCTCCATGCGTAACTGTTACCTCCACGGTGGGTTGGCGGGTTACCTGTGTGCCTGCTATTGTCACGGAGCCTGAGATGACGTTGGCAGGCGTGGCGTTGTTGGGGCGCTTCGAGCTCCTGCAGCATCTCTTAAAGTGGCCCCGTTTCTTGTATCCGATGCAGTAAGCTTCCCTGGCCGGGCAAGAAGCCTTGTCCAGGGCGTGTGTGGTACCGCAGTTCCAGCAGGTACGCGAGGGCTGCGCCTTGCCATCTGTGGTGGCCGCAACGTCAGGCGGGCAGTTCTCGTTTTCGATGACCTGTGCGGTGCCAGCCGCACGACCGGCTTCCCGCCATGGGCTCTCGTCCATGGCGTGCCGGCGAGCCGCCTCGTACGCGGAACACATGGCCCTAAGGGCGTCAACGCTGTCTGTAGAATCGCACACTTGGTACACCTGCTGTTTTAACACCGTGTCACGCAGTCCTACCGTAAGCTTTTTCAGGAGCAGGTACTCTGAGAGGTTGCAATTGCACTGGGGACACTGAAACGCACAGTCGTTAGCTTTCTGAGCACCCCTTATGAAATAGTCACTGACGCACTCGTCCTGCCCCTGGGCAATATTAAAGAACTCGGCCCACTGTACCGCTTTGTTCGAGGAGCGAAGCACTAACTTACCTATGGCATCTAACGACTCCTGTTGTGTTAGGGCGTCCCACTCGGCGAGGGTGAACCTGGCGTCTATCGCGCGCTGCAGTAATGGAGTACAGAGGAGCCTGATGTGGTGGACCGCATCCTGTTGTGGCCATTTACATAGAAGGAGCCAGCATTCCATTGACCGTCTCCAAGACCTGAAGGCTGCCGGCGTCATTTCCAGGTCACATTTCTCAGGAGTAGCCGAGGGGGGTACCCGAGATGTGGGTAATGTGTTGCTGTGGGCGCCAAGGGCCGTCATGTTGGCCTGCTGCTGTTCGGTGATGGTCCAAGGCGTCGAGCGTGGTGACCGGCGAGGTGGGGGCATCTTGAGCAATCGTAGGTACTTGAGAACTCACTGCGCCATGTTGGGTCCTTGCTCTACGAGCGTACAGTGACTGTCAGGGAATGCCCGGGAATGTGTGTGTGTTTAATTTGGGAGAGCTCCCACGGGCTTTGAGTGTGAGCCCGTTTGGTGGGTGATTGTGTGGTGCCGTCGATTGATTGCGATTGATTAACCAAGAGCACCTCCAATGGGAGTGATCAGAGATACCCACATAAGAACGATTTGGGAAATAAAAAAAATCAAGGTATACGCTGCCACCACCCAATCGTCTATATGGATATATCTGACCATAAATGGAAACTGCTCCTTGTTATTCACGTCTGACTCCGTCCCCTTTCCTCAGGTCGTTCGGGGTTGGTTCTGGGTAGCGAAAAGGCCTATGCCCAAGTGGGGGTAGTAAAAGAATATAAGTGAAGGTCTGCTATGTGTTAATTATTACACTGAAGCAAAAATATAGTAAGGAAATACAAAAGTATATTGTGGTTTTCTCCAACTAATCTAATGATCCTTACAATATGAAAAATATATGGGTATGCGAGACATTTAATAACACAGTTTTTTTTTTTTTTTTGCTTATGGGCATCATAAGTAAGGTCACAGGCACGTGGAAAAACGTAGTTATTTACGCTCCAACCTTCCGGTCACTGTATAAGTCTACTTACAATATTGTGTCTACTTCCAGCACTGTGTCTACCTTCAACCCCGTATTCTTATTAGAGAACGATCACAGACAGAATTGTACTCTAAGGATTACACCCTCATAGCTAATGTATATACGCAAAGTGTTTGTGAAGTACACTCCCTTAAACCCCTTTTTCCATATCTGTTATCGGAATCGTTTTTGGCATCAGATTCAAAACTTAATAATAATAATAACTATCTACCTACTATATCTGCACTATATCATTTAACTCACATATTGACATTTGTTTTCATTAATCTTACAGAACGTGTTCATACCTGTTATCGGAATCATTTTTGGCATCAGATTAAAATTTTAGCTGCGCACAAAAAGAACGAGACGGCTATGTGTTCGTATCTATGGGTAAACTACTAACCTCCCTGTTGTATTATTTCGTAAAACTTCATTTCGCTTCTCAACAGAGCCCCTAGCTGCTACAATCTCTCCCTAAACTATTTCTCTAGTGGAATCCTGAACTGAAAGTTGGGAATTTTTCCTATTACTCTTAAAATTAATGGCCTTAGTTTACGCCTCTGTCCGAACGTGTTTAGTGACGTCACGGGTGGGCGGAGCTACGGTGCGCCCGCTATGTTCGAGAACATTCTAATGTCGTCTCGAAGCTTTAGTTGAACCAAAATCAGCTGAAATATATTTGTAGCTATCTCCTATTGTATGTTTTTCTTCAATGATTATAGTAAGGCTCTTTGCCAACACATCTTGATAGGCAGATATAGAATAGAATAAATTCATGGTCTATTAAGGCTCTATTTTCTACTTTGCTTCTTGGTTGAGTAAAACCGTCACGACGTCCATAATACCCAGTCTCTCAAATAAATAAATAGATAAATAAAACGAAATTCCAAAAATAATATCCCTTCAAAATTCCTGTCCTTACAATTGTACATACGAGTGTGTGTGGGCCCGCCACACACACTCATACATTCACAAGATGTGCACACGCATAAGAATGCGCATGCACATCTCCGTGAATGCACCCTTCTTAATGTAACTAAATTTGATGGTGCCCGGGAGTGTGTGTTTGTGTGTTTAATTTGGGAGTTAAGGCTCCCACGGGCTTTGGGTGTGAGCCCGTTTGGTGGGTGATTGTGCATACGAGTGTGTGTGGGCCCAGCCACACACACTCGTACATTCACAAGATGTGCACACGCATCAGAATGCGCATGCACATCTCCGTGAATGCACCCTTCTCACTATAGCTGAATTGGATGGTAAGTGGTGACATCTTCGTGAATATAATATAAGAAAAGGGGAGGGGGGTGATCCGATGTATGAGTGTGTGTGACCTTGGCCACACACACTCATACATACATTGGATGTGCATACGCATGCAATATGCGCATGCACATCACCATGAATACACCCTTCCTGACAATAAGCATATATAAATTGAAATTAAAGGGGGGGGGTGATTCAATGTATGAGCGTGTGTGTCCTTGGTCACACACACTCATACATACATTAGATGTGCATACGTATGCAATATACGTATGCACATCGCTATGAATTCACCCTTCCAAAAGAGACATGTATATATAATATTTTAAAGGGGGGGCTGACACTCCACCAGCCGACGCAGTTCAAACTGACTTAAGTGGCTGCATAGGCGGCGCACAAGACCCTCAGATGTTGTCGGAGGCCCTCTCCAGTGCGTGTGTGTGTTTAATTTGGGAGAGCTCCCACGGGCTTTGAGTGTGAGCCCGTTTGGTGGGTGATTGTACATACGAGTGTGTGTGGGCCCGCCACACACACTCATACATTCACAAGATGTGCACACGCATAAGAATGCGCATGCATATCTCCGTGAATGCACCCTTCTTAATGTAACTAAATTGATGGTAGGTGGTGACATCTTCATATAATGTAAGAAAAAGGGGAGGAAGGTGATCCAATGTATGAGTGTGTGTGACCTTGGCCACACACACTCATACATACACTGGATGTGCATACGCATGCAATATGTGTATGCACATCACCATGAATACACCCTTCCGGACAATGAGCATATATATATTCAAATAAAAGGGGGGGGGGTGATTCAATGTATGAGTGTGTGTGTCCTTGGTCACACACACTCATACATACATTAGATGTGCATACGTATGCAATATACGTATGTACATCGCTATGAATTCACCCTTCCGAACAGAGACATGTATATATAATAATTAAAGGGGGGGCTGACACTCCAACAGCCGACGCAGTTCGTAATCGCTAAGGTGGCGGCATAGGCGACGCACAAGACCCTCAGATGTTGTCGGAGGCCCTCTCCTCAGAAAAGCAGTTGCGGGGCAATGCTTGAGGTAGTGGTTCAGGGTGGCTTCGGGGTGGCGGCAGTGACTGCATCTTCTTTCTTCAGGAGTGGAGTTGGTCTTTATTTCCCAGAAACAACGGTCCTTCAGCCGCAGACGGAAGAGCAGAGTTTCCACTTTTCTTGGTGTGGAGCGAGGACGTACAAGGGGCTCATAGTCTGTGACTGCCCTGTACCACCTCGCCCTCTCTGACACCTCTGCCTCCAGTCTGTGCTGAAGGAACCGTTGTACCTGATTCAGAGCCCTGGTGCGTAGGCGCAACTGATTTCTGCTGAGAGGGACGACAACATCGATTTCGGGTCTTTTGCGCGCCGCTTCAGCCGCGGCGTCGGCTAGCTCATTTCCTGGGACGCCTACGTGGCTTGGCACCCAGTTGAGCGTAACACTCCTGCCTTGCTGATGCAGCTTCAGCAGGAGTGCTAGGATGGAGGTCAGTAGGCGTACATTGTCGCTGGGCTGTATCGATTCTAAACTGCCTAGCAAGGACTGTGAATCCGTGTGGATCACCACAGGACCAGCTCGAGATATTAGAGCATGCTCTAACGCTCCTTGGACCGCTATGGCCTCAGCTTGGAGAGTGGACGCATGATCAGATACTCTCCTGCCGTAGGTCAAACCATCCGTCACAAAAGCAGATCCCGCACTACGAGGCCTGTTGGGGTCTACGGAGCCATCCGTGTAATAGACCGCCGTTCCAGGTCTCGACAGTGCGCGGACGCCTTGTAGGGCCTGCGCTCGTACTCTCTCCTGGTCACATAACTTCTTCTTATTGGGAAGCTTTGTGACAACGAAAGTTGCAGGTATCGACAGCCATGGTGGTGGGGGCTCGAACTCTGAATGTGGAGAGTCCCTACTTTTCTCAAGGAGAGTGCTGGTGAGCTTGAAGGAGTCCAGGATCCCTGCCGCCTGTGCCAGCCAGGTATCGGAGTGGATAAAAGTACCCAACCGTCCCAGAGCTGTCACAAGGCTCTGACTCAGCTCAGTTATCCTGGGGCTCTGGACCAACTTGGCAAGAAAGTCGACCTCCAGCCTTCTGACCCGTGATGTTAATGAAGGCAACGAAGCCTCCATTCGGAGGTTAACGATCTTAGTCCAAGGTTGAGCTCCTAGGATAATCCTTGCTGCGGCATTTTGGCAAGGCTCCAGGTCTTCAAGCTTGGCAGTCGCCACATTTATGAGAGCTGGGGCAGCGTAGTCCACCAGACTGCGGACTGCGTGCACATAGAATGTGCGAAGGACCCGATGCGTGGCACCGAGTGCCTTCCCCGTCATTGCTCTCATAACTGTGGTTCTTGCCTTCAGTCTCTCCTTGAGATAGGTAAGTTCCCTCTGAAAGGTAAGCCTCTCATCAATCCAGACCCCCAGGTACTGATACTGGTGAACCCAGTCCAGCCTAAGGTCCTGGATGGTGAGGTGCTTCCCCTCTATCCTAAGTCTCAGTGCCATAGCTTTCGACTTTGTAGGGGAGATCTTTAACTCCAACCTGCTACATTCCGTTGCCACAGTGCTTAAACAGCTTTGGGCCCTGTTGAAGCACTGCCGTTTCCCAGTAATTAAGAGCGCAATGTCATCTGCATAGCAGATGACCTTGCACCCCTGTGGTAGAGGTAGTTCCAGAATGTTGGAGACGAACACATTGAACAGAGTGGGGCTGAGAACTCCCCCTGTGGAGTGCCATTCTCCAACATTCTGGCCTCTGATATGTGACCTTGAAAGCGTACTTTCGCAGACCGGTGACTGAGATAGTCAGCAATCCAAGAAAGCAGCTTGCCTTTTACGCCCTTGCGAGCAAGGGTGTCTAATATCACAAGTGGACTGGCCAGCTCAAACGCCTTTTCCAAATCCAAAAAGACCACAATGGACGGTGTTCCACTGACAGCATTGAGGAGTGTTGCTATACTGTTTCCTGTGCCAGTGCCCTTGCAGTAAGCATGGATATGCTCATGCAATGGGCCCAGTTTCCACAGCAGCCTGTTTAGCACCATCCTCTCCGCTGTCTTTCCCATGCAGCTTGTCAGGCTGATGGGGCGGTAAGCACTTGGTTCCTTTGGCTTTGGAATTGGCGTTATGATTGCCGTCTTCCAGGCTGTTGGTAGCTTGCCAGTCCGCCAAGACGCGTTTATCACCCGTAGAAGTGCCTCGTCACCCGCTGGTCCAAGGTGGGCCAGCATGGAGTAGGTGATGAGGTCCTCTCCAGGTGCCGTGTCTGAGCTGGTCTTGTGCGTGACCCGTAGCTCCTGAAGCGTAAAGCTAGCGTCAGTATCATCCGTTCGACTCACCATGTCTTCAACACCATGGCGCCTCACTCCTTGGAGGTCCTGCAATGTGTCTTGAACACACTGCGGGAGTGAGGTGCTGCTGGAGCGAGAGACAAACTCCTGCACCAGCCGCTTCGCCTCAGCATCAGGGGCATGATGAGTGCGTCGTGGTTGAGTCCTGCCAGTAGCCCTACGGAGCTTAGACCACAGCTCTGCTAGGGAGGTGTGAGCAGTAAAGCCCTCACACCATTCAAGAAATTTAGCTCTTCTGGCATCTGCAGCTATGACGTGAGCGTCATGTACTGCAGCGCGTAAGTTGGCCAAATTGGTCTGAGTTCGGTGCCGTCGGAAAACACGCCTAAGCATGTTCACCCGATGGTCGGCCTCTCTCACCTCGGGGGTATAATACCAGCTGTTCTTATGTTCTCTGGTGGACTGGCGAGTCTTTGGGATGGCTCTGTTGGCAGCCACCTGAATGGCTGCAGAAAAGTCAGCTTCCAACGTTTCCACGTCTTGTGGTGGGACGTAGGACGCTGCCCATTCTTCAACAGACTTCTCAAACACTGGCCAGTTTGCCAAAGCTGTCTTCCACCTGGGAACAGGTAATACAGCTGGTATGGGTGGTGAATCCCGTATGTGCATAGAGACACCGAAGTGATCGCTAGTGACAATAGGATGCACCTCCCAGGTTACCCTAGGGAGGAGAGTGGCCGTCGCCAAGGTCAGATCAAGTCGTCCACCTTGCACGTGCGTCGGATTTCCATCATTCAACAACGCAATGTCAGGGCATTCATCTAATACTGAACTTAAGTGGCGCCCAGCGACATTGGGCCCTTGGGTCGACATCAAAATATCATGGTGGGCGTTGAAGTCCCCTCCTATGATGAGGAGCCTGTCCGCAGCAAGAGTACATACTTCTCCAAGGTCCAGTTCCGCTCTCAGGCCCCTGTATATGTTGTAGATGGTGTACGTTTCGTGGGCCCGATGAAGTCGAACCGCAAGAACTTCTACACCATCCCCACATGATACAGGGTCCGTGATTTCACTGCAGGGGATGGATGATTTGACTAAGATCATGCACCCCCTAGCAGTGAGTGAACGAGGGAGGGAAAAGATGCGATATCCCGGAAATCGCACCTCGTCGCTCACCAATGTCTCTTGGAGAAGCATGATATCGTAATCATGCTCTTGCGCAAGCGCAAGGAGATACGAACTTTTACTGCGGAACCCGTTAAGGTTCCACTGTAGCAACCTCAAGTGATTATTGAACAGGGCGATGTTCTTCCCTGTCAGTTTCCATGAAGGTCTCATCTTGTTGTCCCCGGTCAGACGACAAGATGGGTTGCGACTTTAGAACAGTGGACGCCTTTTCCTCCTCATCAGAAGAGGAGTCTTCAAGCCTCAATGCAAGTTGGCGTTGGGGCCTGGCAGAAGACACTCTCCTCGTCTTGGATGTTGTGGGTGTCGATGTCCCAATGGTGAAAGTGGGTTTGGCTGGCTCGGGGGAATTGGAAGGGGAGGAGGAGGAGGAGGAGGAGGTTGAGGAAGAGGTAGTGGAAGAGGCGGGGGAGGAGGCAGGAGAGGAGGAGGTGGAGGGGGAGGGGGAGGGAGTCCTCTCCTTTCGTCTAGGGTTCCTCTTCGCTTTAAGGAGTTTGAGCACGTTCTTGACGGCCCTGTCCACGATGACTAGTGTCCTGTCTGGATCAGTTTCTCCAAGGGTGGTAGCTACTGCAGCAACGACACCAGTCACAATCAGGTCGATATCATCCTCCCTAAGGGGGATGATATCGGCCGGATATTGAGGTGGAGGGGACCGTCTGTCCTGTGCTCGTGGGGTTGGTACAGGGGGCGTGGGTTTGGCTTTAGGTTTAGAGTTGGGTTTGGAGGCGGGTGTGTTTTTGGAAGTGGGTGCGGATTTGGAAGCGGGTTTGGAAGTGGGAGCGGATTTGGTAGCGGGTTTGGAAGTGGGTGCGGTTTTAGAGGTTGACGTGGGTTGGGGTGCGCTAGCTTTCTTGGGAGCTGGTTGTGTCTGTGTGGGGTCTGGGTTTAGTGACGGAAATTGCTCCTGATTGTTTAAATCAGGAGCGTTATGTGTAGGTGGTTGTGTTACTGTGGTGGGAGAGTGTTTCCTGCTGCCCCATACAAATGTTCCTGGGGGGGCAGGTATGAAATCCTGTCGCTTCTCTGTCCTCTCCTTAGAGGCAATGGCCTGAACCTTACGCACTGCGCACCCGGTATTCCAAGCGTGGTGCTTCTTGCTACAATTCGGGCATTTGGGAACTGTCTCAGCGCCAGCCTTGAACTTGTCGAGGCAAGTCTCGGTGGCGTGAGGCGAGCTGCAAATACCGCACTTGGGTTGCTTCGCTGAGCACCTCGCCTGGTGATGACCATAGCGCTGACATCTGAAACAACGGAGAGGATCAGGAATGTACGTTCGTACATCATAGCTGCCATACATCCCCAGGTCAATACGTGAGAATGGTTCTCCTTTAATGGTGATGATAACCTGGCGGGTGGGCGTCTTATCCCAGCGACGCATTCTCATGGCCCCGACCACCTGAGGATGGTCCTCAATGGCCTCGGTGAAGTATGAGGTCGGGTAGTCGTGCACCACGAGTCTTTGTCGCCTGTCTTCGGGATTAAGACGCTCCAGGGTCAGAGGCTGTCCATTCAACGAAGTGACCGCCTCAAGCTCCTCGACAAACTGGTAACTGCTCGGTAACAGCAACAAGTTACCGTCGCCGAGGGGCCGGAGGGAAATCAGTTTGCCGTGGAGGGGACCCCTCTCAAGAGCTCGTACCACTTCAAAAGCCGTGTCGTACCCTGCTGAGGGTACGACCTTGAAAGTGGGGAGCTTGCCACCCCTATTGTGAGGAGGGGCCATCACCACGGCAGCCTCATCATCAGATGGAGGCTCTGATCCTGGAGCGCAGCGCCTACGCTTCACCACGCCAGTAACGGTATCAGATGCCGCCATGGCGGCACTGATATGCTAACGTGTGTGAATCCTACGTATCCTCAACAACTTGAACGGGAAAAAAAAAAAATAAAAATAAAAATAAGTTCGCAATTTAAGGGCAAGTGATCGCGGGCGTTACCTAGCGCGTTCATACCGTGTCTTATCCTGTCTATCTGTAAGCAGTAACGAAATTACGAGGCTCGGTTGCGCGAGACCGGGCTAATGCTTGACGAAGGGTCCCCCCTCTCCCGCCGTGAAAACTATTTTTAAAAGAACCACAAGGGCTACGCTAACCGTGCAGGGAGAGTTATATGGGGCATAACCTGCCAGAGCGAGATTCCGCGAAAGAAGAGGGAATTAGCTCGGGTAGCAGGGCAAACGGATTGTGAGCGGCAGCACGACAAACAGAGCGAGTGACTCGGGTATTTGCGGCTGAAATCTTGAGAATCACGTGGCGAGACGACGAAGCGAGAGTGTCCATACAGAGCGGAAAATCTTTTCTCAGTGTCTCCAGTGCGTGTGTGTGTGTGTGTGTTTAATTGGGAGAGAGGCTCCCACGGGCTTTGGTTGTGAGCCCGTTTGGTGGGTGATATTACGTACGAGTGTGTGTGGGCCCAGCCACACACACTCGTACATTCACAAGATGTGCACACGCATAAGAATGCGCATGCACATCTCCGTGAATGCACCCTTCTCGATATAGCTGTATTATATTGTAACTGGTGACATCTTCGTTTTATAAAGTAGATAAGGGGGAGGGGGGTGATCCAATGTATGAGTGTGTGTGACCTTGGCCACACACACTCATACATATATTGGATGTGCATACGCACGCAATAGTCCAGTGCCCGCACGCCTCATTATATAGGTGGCGCTGAGGGAAAACGTATTGTACCCACCCAACACACCCCGATTACATTAAGAGATAATTATCATATAATCTCTTTGTTTCACTGAGTCAGCCCTTCAATTACCGTTCTCTATGGATGACAAATATCTTCTGCCTAGTCCTCGATAATCTATGTGTGTGCGTGTGTGTATGATTCACCACATGGTCTTGGATCACGTGTTGGACTCGTGATCGACAGCTATTTCTCTCCCGAAAGAGAACTCAGAGCTCATTATGTGAATAAAATATTTGAGACAGTAGCATAGGCATTGGGTCTGCCAATGAGAGTTCCTCATTCTGAATAAAGAATGGGACTTGCTGTAACTCCTTTTACGCGCTCGGCGGGAATTTCGCTATACTGTAAGGCTGGACTTACGTGTAATCACTTATTATAGTGGACTGCAAGCTTAACGTCAACTGGTGTAACCCTACCTTTAGTAAGGAGCTAAGGGCGGATCGAGGCATAGTTTGGTCCACGTGGACTTCGCGTGTAGATATCATGTAGTCCGAATTTGTTAATGCTGAGTTTTTTTTATAGGTATCCTATTATCAATGTAATTTCATTTGTAGTATATTAGTTTAAGTGATGGGGTTTAATCCATTGGCCGAGCGTTCACGAGTATGTACCAAAGGATCTTTCAAAGCGTCGAGTTTTACAAATGATTACAGGGAACCCTCAGTTTACGACGGTCTCGACTTCCGTCGTTTCGTGGTGACAACGCTTGCAGCTCTGATCTCTGTACAGTCCCATTTTTTATACATACATATACCAAAAGCTTTTTCCCCCTTACACGGGGGGTAGCCAAAAAGAAAAAGGCATAGAAATCACTCCCACCCATTTCATTTCCCATATATTCCACTTCCCTCCACCCTCCTCCCTCTCTCCTATCTTGGCACCTCCTGGATGACGGGTCATTCCTGCATCCTGTCCACTGCCCTGGGTCAGATGCAGTGTCGCAAGACACAGCACATCCACAGCAAGGCCGTTCCATAAATTCGGCGACCCCCCCCCCTCTCCGTCCCCTCACGCAGGAAAGGAGAAGACGGGGAGAAATCCCTTCGGGCTGCGTAAATTATTTTTCATACATACTTCCTCACCCCCCACCCCCCACCCACTCCCCCTCATGCATCACAGCCTCATCTATACACAACCCTTCTCCATTCACCCCTATCTTCTGTCCTCTCCCGTCCTTCCTCAACAGACATTCCTCTCTTTTGTAAAGCCCCTTTCACCCCATCCATCCATCTCATCCTAGGACGCCTCCTCATATTCACTCCTTCCACCTCCGTCTTCCACACTTCTTTTACTAAACTTTCTTCACTCATTCTTTCCATGTGTCCAAACCATCCTAATACTCTTTCATCAACCCTATCTCCCAGTTCCCTTTCCACCCCTGTTCTCCTCCTCATCTCCTCATTTCTCACTCTATCTAGCCTAGTAACCCCTATCATACTTCTCAGACATTTCATCTCAAACACATTCAAACTCCTTCTCTCTTCCTCTCTCATGTTCCATGTTTCTGCCCCGTACATTGCTGTTGGCACAATCACTCCTTCATATAACCTCCTCTTAGCATCCATTCCCAGATGTCTATTTCTCATTACACTTTTTAATCCACCAAGGCATTTACTCGCTTCTCTCAATCTACATTCTATCTCCACCCCCACTCCTCCCTTTCCTGTCACATTCGCACCCAAGCATCTGAAACTATCCACTTCCTCCAGTTTCTCACCCTTAATGCTCACTTCCAGCCTACTGTCACTCTCTCCCCTTGTATATCTCATCACCTTACTTTTGCCCACATTTATCTTCAGCTTCCTTCTTTCACACTCCTTCTCAAACTCTGTCACTAACTCCCTCAATCTCTCCTCTGATCCTGCTACAAGCGCAGTGTCGTCAGCAAGCAACAGCTGGCTCACCTCCCACTTTTCTCCATTTTCTTTAATCATCTCCAACCCCTGATCCACTACCCTTGCATTCACCTCTCGCACCACCCCATCCACGTAAAGATTGAACAGCCAGGGCGACATAACACACCCCTGACGAAGTCCCACCTTTACCTCAAACCATTCACTCTCTCCATTTCTAATCCTAACACAAGCTCTACTACTCTCATAAAAACTCTTGACTGCTCTTAACAGTTTTCCTCCTATCCCATATATCTGCGGTACCTCCCACAGTGCCTTTCTGTCTACCCTATCATAAGCCTTTTCCAGATCCATAAAAGCCCAAAAAACATCCTTACTTTTTCCTATAGCTTTCTCATATATCTGTCTTACCACAAAAATCTGATCTACACCTCCCCTACCTGTCCTAAAACCACACTGTTCCTCACCAATTATAATACAAAAGACTATTTGGTGAGTGTGGTGGACTACGTCGCCGTGCGACGATAGACTGAAGGTTGTGCTCTGTTTTGGATTACTTTTTTGACTCCCAATAGTAAGGTACACTTTTCTGATGGCAGTGCATCGAAAAAAAAAAAAAAAAAAAAAAATCACCACGAAAGGTGTTTAGTTAGGTTTGGTCTCGACCAACGCCGAAAACTGGTTTACGACGTGGCGTAGGAACAAAACTGTTGTAACTCGAGGACCCACAGTATTGTAAATATATCTGATTGAAAGAAGAATTAAACTGTTTATATTTAATTATCCTTCAGTTCTGCAGTCTTGTATGTAGAGGAAGCGTAATTTCTTTACATTTTCTAGACTAAAACTGTAACATTATTTATTCCACTATACAAGAATTAGAGCATGAATTTCACAAATAAAAAAGTGTTGTGTTATGATATATAATTCTGACTACCCCCAGAGAAAAATAAATCATGTTAAAATCATGCCCTGTAATATAGCTCAAGCTAAATCCATGAGCGACCCCATAACTAGGTGTGACAGCTGGAGAGAGAGAGAGAGAGAGAGAGAGAGAGAGAGAGAGAGAGAGAGAGAGAGAGAGAGAGAGAGAGAGAGAGAGAGAGAGAGAGAGAGAGAGAGAGAGAGAGAGAGAGAGAGAGAGAGAGAGAGAGAGAGAGAGAGAGAGAGAGAGAGAGAGAGAGAGAGAGAGAGAGAGAGAGAGAGAGAGGAGAGAGAGAGAGGAGAGAGAGAGAGAGAGAGAGAGAGATAGAGAGTATGGTTCTTTTCTTGTACATTACAATTAGATAAACACAATAAGGCAAACACACACAAACAAACTGGAAATAGGAAAAAAGGATTTAGAGATTTTAATGAGGGCTGATCTATCGCCAGGAAGTCATACTGTAATGCAGTTGATATTTTTTCCATTGTTATGAATTACCATTGTAATAACCTGGATTTCTATCATCTGACCATTGCTGTCCTCTATAATGCTGCGAGATTGTTAAGAAAAAAAAAAAAAAATCAAATCAAATCAGCCATCCTGTGTCCACTGCCGATCAAAGGCCTCTTTCATAGCATTCCATGATTCACATGACCGCGCCGACCTCTGCCACGTCACTCCTGCAAATTTCTCTATCTCGTCTCCCTCTTCCACGCTTCCCATCTCGTGGCGTTCACTCAGTATCACACTTGCTCCATCGCTCATCAGGCGTTCGCGCCAACTTACCTGCCCAATTCCATTACCTCTCTTTTACTGCCTCCACAACATCCTTCACTCCAGTCTGCTCTTTCACCTAATTTGCTGTCGGTCTCTCAACGTTATTCTCATCATTGATCTCTCCATTCTCCTCTGTACATTCCTTAATTTTGTCTCCATTGCCTTCGTCAGTTTCCAAGTCTTACACCCATAGGAATTTCCTGGCAGAATGCATTGATTGCAAATTTTACTTTTTAAACATAAAGGTAGAGAGCCTCTCAGGATTTTTTTTTATACTTACCAAACACTTTTCAACCAACTGTAATACGCATTTTTATTTCATTGTCATGATCTTTGGCCACTTTCACCATCTAGCCTAAATAATTATACTCTTCAACTTCTTGAAGACTCTCACCATCGATTATAATATCTTTGAACTTTCGTGTTGAACATTACTTTGGTTTTATTCTTATTAAATTTTAAACCGACTTTGAGACTTTCCTTGTTCAGATCACTCAGCATACATTGCAAGTCTTCTGCTCTTACTGAAATAAAATGAAGAAAAATAAACCACAAAATATTTCTCCTGTTAGATACACTGATTTCTTCTACGACTTTATTCTTCTCTTACAGTGTTATTCTACACGCATACCTACACGAACCTGTACTTATTTCTAAAACAGATATTCTAAATGGTAATCCTTATCATTAATTTGAACAATATCATATTTCCACAACATGTATATCTTAACTGGATGGGTTTGGGTAGCGTTTGGCCAATCCAGGCAAATACCAAATAATAAAAAAGAAATAATTAGAATCTTTTCGAAGGATATGTTTGGATAATCTTACTTCGAGCAAGAGAGAGAGAGAGAGAGAGAGAGAGAGAGAGAGAGAGAGAGAGAGAGAGAGAGAGAGAGAGAGAGAGAGAGAGAGAGAGAGAGAAAGAGAGAAAGAAAGAGAGAGAGAGAGAGAGAGAAAGAGAGAAAGAGAGAGAGAGAGAGAGAGAGAGAGAGAGAGAGAGAGAGAGAGAGAGAGAGAGAGAGAGAGAGAGAGAGAGAGAGAGAGAGAGTGTAAGAGGCCGGTAGTTGTACGAATGGAAATGAGCCAGCCTGCTCGCCTGTTGTTTTGAAAACATGAGGTGACGCTATGTCTATGTAAACACACCGACGGTGGTGACTGTTTTATAATCGATGATGTAATCAAACTCTGTAAGCGCGGGTTAGCTTCGTTTGACTAATGCTGAGGTAAACAATATCGCTAGTGGCATTGTAATGGCTTTCCGGCTTGGTGCAAGGTGGAGAAGGAGGAAAAAACTATTGGTGCATGAATTCAAAGTCACGCCCATAAGGAGTGACATTTATTTGAGAAGTCACCGGAGATTGGTTTAGAAAAATTAGTGACGTCAGACGAAGGTAGCTTAGCGTAGGATACGGGATCTCGTGAGAGAGGGTGTGGAGAGAGGATCGAGAGAGGATCAGGAGACGATGTAGAGACGAGAGAAAGAGATCCCGAGTGTAAGCAGAAGGTGAAATTACAGTGAAAGAAGAAAGAAAATTCACCACCCTTTTATTAACCCAAAGGACGAGAGAACTAGGCACGGGGCCTAGAAAATAGTGAGACTACAGGAAAAAGAAGGCAAGGGGCCTTGAGACGAGTGATATTACAAGTCAAATTTAAGTGACAGTGGTGACAAGGGGTGGTGAAAGTGGTGAACAGCGGTGCGACGAACGAACTGGGTGTTAAACACCTCCGAAGAGAAGTGGCGCAAGAAGTCTACGGGAACAAGACAACCAAGACGACTACGAGAGAAATCTACAACTTCAAGTAACTGCTACGATGGGAACAAGCATTCTTCAAGATTCTTCAAGGTGATCATCATCTACAAGGCGGTCTTCAAGGCAGAGTGTGTGATGGAGGAGGAACAACGTCGTTGACGAATGACAAGACCGTAGAAGGACGTCAAACCAGACATTGACATCACGAAGCGACATCGCAAACAGCCAGGCTAAAGCAAGGTATTAGTAATAAGTATGAGTACCCCTCAGAATTCTAACGTGTTGAGACACGAAATTCACACATCAAATACAAATATTCCAAAATTCACAGGAGAGTCTAACACATATGGTGTAAACAAGTTCCTGAACCTCATTGACACTCTTATAGTTAGTAAAAACATTACAAATGAGAATCGTAAGATTGAGATTTTCAAGGAGAATATAGATCCAGAGCATGGAAGGGCGAGGTTTGTCATTAACTTCCAGCAAATGGAAGCAATTAATCGATATGATAATTACAAAACAGCCTTTCTTAAACATTTCATGTCCAAATGTGATCAGGATCCTATCAGATCATTGGTAAAAATGATTAAGGAAGTTAGGACAAGTGAAATTGACACAGAGTACTTAGCTAGATTAGATAGATGGTCAAAAGACATGAATTCTATCTTGAAAGATTCAGACTGGATAGAAAGATCTAGTGAGAAGATGAAAATCTCACAGGTAATCAAATTGATTACATTTAGCTTATTGGCAAAGAATTCTGATGACTTAACAGCAGAAAGGCTGTACAAAGATTTAAAATCAAATATCTGTTTAGGAGAAGTAGATTATCTTCTTCAAGGATACAGTGAGACCAGAACAATAAACCCATATGTAATGCCTATAAATCAACATAGCCAATATAGGAACTCTAGAGAGTTTAAGAAAACAGAAGTAGGACATAGGCGACATGCTAGAAGTCCATCTAGGGATAGGGATACCAGAATCCTATGTTTTAATTGTAATGCATGGGGACACAAGGCACAAGAATGTTTTTATGGGATTATTTGCAGAAATTGTAAATACGAAGGTCACAATGAGTATCAATGTAGGAACCCTCCATTCTGTATTTACCATAATATAATCGGACACAGAACTCATGAATGCCGGAATTTTCGGGTACCCCCAGGGCTAAGAGGAAAACCCCCAGACACAGAATAAACCATTTCAGACCTCCCCATATATATACCGATAGGCGGTATTGTGTTAAATATGGGAATGCAAGGGAGATGAAAGAAACTGACAAACTGATAATTACTGTTGGTAAAACTTCTGTAGGACCTCTCATTGCGGGTAAAGTGTTCAATAAGCCTATTCAAATTTTTATTGATACAGGGTCTGTAGTTAATGTAATTACTAGTAAAGTTTTAAACCAGTTGAACCCAGGAGTGAAAATGTTGGAACCAATCCGTTACACATTGCAAGGTGTAACTGGAAATCAGTTAAAAACATTAGGTAAGATTGAGCTAGAAGTTGCCTTGTATACAAATGAACAATTGTACATCCCAGTGATAGTGGTAGAAGAGTCTGTTTTTCCAGGAGATTTATTGATAGGATTTGCAACTATGAGAAAAGAAAACATGGTAATTTGTCCTGCTGACTTAGGAATTTTAGTGAAGTCACAGTTAATCCCATTCTTAAATCAACCAGACTTAAGACCAGTGACAGGAATCAATGAATCCTTAGATAACATTTCTATCCTAGATAGCGAGGCCGAGCGGTCCAACCCTACAGAAAGTAAAACAATTTGTGAACCCAACTCAGAAGATCAGGAAATCCCAGAGATTACTAAATTATCAACCACAGATGCCTTGAGAATTGCAGATTGCGGATTAACAAGGTCGACATTGTTACATCCCATGTCAATTAATAAGGTTGAAGTGTGTTTGAAAGGAATCAATGTAGACTCTGAAGTAATTACAGTCCCAGAATCAGTTAAACTTAAAGGATTGAAGTGGGACTCAGGGATTTATAAGACAAATAAGAACAGAGTAGAAGTATTAGTAATTAATACTATGAATAAAGAGATAGTTTTAAAGAAAGGTACACAAATAGGATGTATTCAGGTGTGTACTAAACCTATTAAGATTTTAAATGAGAATAGTGAGGAGATAGAATTACCAACTTCATCAATTTGTTCAGTACAAGAAGGCATAGACTTAAGAAATAGATATAAAGAATTATTACAATCAACTAATTGCCCTGAGTTGGATGAAGCTTTATTTGCTTTGCTTATGAAACATAAAAAAGCAATTGCTTTGCCGGGGGACGCCTTAGGCAAAACAACTGTTTTAAAACATCACATTAAGTTAAAACCAGGAACACAACCTATCTACATACCAGCCTACAGAGTTCCTCACTCTAAATTAGCTGTAGTAGATAAACTCATCACTGAAATGTTATCACAGGATATTATTGAACATAGTAAAAGTGAGTGGAATTTTCCGTTGATCTTAGTACCAAAGTCTGATGGGACTATGCGACCAGTTATTGATTACAGGGAACTGAATAAGCACACCATTCGTGACAGGTTACCATTACCCATTATCGGTGACATTTTGAGAAGTTTGGGAACTGAGAATAGATATTTTAGTACTATAGATATCAAATCAGCTTTTTGGCAAATAGAATTGCATGAAGATTCAAGAGAGTTTACAGCATTTTCTACTACAACAGGACATTATGAGTTCAAGAGAATGCCATTTGGGTTATGTAATAGTCCATTAACTTACATGAGATTAATGAATACTATTCTAGATGGATTGTTAGGAAACACTGCCAGTGTATTTCTAGATGACATTTTAATAGTTTCTCAGACTGCAGTGGAGCACTTCAAGAAATTAGATTTGATATTCTCAAGACTAGGAGAAGCTGGGTTAAAAGTAAAACTTGAAAAATGTAAGTTCTTGCAAGACAGTGTCATTTACTTAGGACATAAGATAGACAGACACGGACTGAGTACAGTAAATTCAAAGGTTGACGCTGTCAAGAATTTTCCAGTTCCGACCAATGTAGACAAGGTTAGGAGCTTTTTGGGATTAACAGGATATTATAGAAAATTCATTCAAAGTTATGCTGACATTGCTAATCCACTAAGTTCTTTGTTGAGAAAGGACTCAAAGTTCATATGGGGACCTGCGCAACAGCAAGCTTTTGACAAGTTGAAAGATAAACTCACGAGTTCACCTATTTTAATTTTTCCCGACTATGAAAAAGAATTTATTCTTTGTACTGATGCGTCTGACATAGGGTTAGGAGGCATACTAATGCAAGAGAGAAATGGAACTTTGAAACCCATAGCTTACACATCCAGACTTTGTAATAACTGAAAAGAGAAACTTTAGCAGTAATATATTCTTTAGAAAGTTTTAGGGATATGATACTAGGGTATCCCATCAGAGTTTGGACTGATCACACAGCTATTAAGAACTTATTTAAGCATAAGAATCTTAGAGGCAGACTTGCTAGATGGTTTGCGATACTTCAGTGCTATGAAGTTCAATTTAATTATATTCCGGGTAGAAGGAATGTAGCAGATCCACTTTCTAGAAACATTAGTCAACCAATGACTGGGACTGGGTTGATTAATTTTGTTTGTAGTATAGAAGAATTAGTAACTTTAGATGAAGAAATGCTAATAAGAGAACAGAGAGATGATGAGACATGTGATTCAATAATCAAGCATTTGATGAACCCAAGAGGAGATCCTCCAAAGCTACCAAAGGGGTATAAGATAGAGGAATTTCATTTGATTAATGGAATTTTGTATAGGAAAACATTTGTAAATGGGAAAGATATTTCTAGAGGTCAAGTAAATCAGTTGGTTATACCACAAACTCTGGTAAATGAGATATTGAAGTTACTTCATGATAGTGATTGTAGTTCACATCCTGGAAAGGATAAAACTTATAGACAGGCACAACTTAAGTACTTTTGGCTAGGTATGAAGAAAACTATATATGATTATATAGAAAAGTGTGTAAAATGTGTAAAGGTGAAGGGAAATACACAAAAACCTGCTCCTATACTCACCTATCCCATTCCACAGAAACCTTGGGAAAGAGTTCACATGGATACATTGGAATTACCATTATCCGAGAACGGCTTTAAATACCTATTTGTTGCTATTGATTATTTTTCAAGATTTTGTATATTACAACCCATAATCAACAAGAAAGCTGAAACTATTGCTTCCGTAATCTATGATCAGATAATCTGTAATTTTACTACACCTAACATCCTAGTTTCAGATAATGGGACTGAATTTAATAACAAAATCTTGGAAAAATCTATGTAATGTATTCCACATCAAGAAAGTCAATATACTCGTTAACCATCCCCAAAGTAATGGAGTAGTAGAAAGGTTAAACAAAAAGATAATTATATGTCTTAGAACCCTAATAAGTCCTCATAGTGTAACTTGGGATACTTGGATTCCTTGTGTTAAGTGTACCCTGAACAATCAAATTAATGTAGCAACTGGGGATACACCTCATTTTATAATTTTTGGGGAGGACAAAACTCTGCCATATGAAATGTTGACTGCAGAGCAAAAACCCATATATAATATGGATGATTATATATCCAATAGGATAAATACTCTTCAAAGTATTCACCAAAGAGTTAGGAAACATATGCAGGTGTATTCACAAGAGATGAGGGAACAACAACACAAAATAGCTCATAAACTAGAATTGAAAATTGGAGAATTAGTAATGGTCAAAATAACCTCACCCAATAATAAACTTTCACCAAGGTACACTGGTCCATATAGGGTAATTGATTCTGCAGGTGGAAACAAGTTTAAACTTAAACATTTAGAATCAAGAGAAGAATTGATAGGACATTTAGATGACATAAGGAAAATTAGCTTGCAGATCTATGAAGATGATTATAGTAATACTTTGTGCATAAATATTAATAACCCTGGAGAATATGGAGAATATTATAATGATATTTTTCAAGAGTTGAATATTAATCTTGATGTATTTTACAGATAGTATTGACCATTTGTATGTATTTGGGATGGGAGACCTAAACAACTGGAACTTGGTGTCAAGCAGATACATGGAAACCTAAAACCTAGGATCTGCTGTGGTCAGACTTGGAACCTTAAGGACTTAAGGACCTCTCATCTGAGTACACACATGAGTATTGTGACCATTTTAAAGTAATGAGACTCTTTGAAATGAAGTGTGTTGAAAAAAAAATGAATATTGAACAAGAAGAGAAACACAAACTTTAGATTAGTGTGTTTTGCAAATTAATTGCTATTATCTTTGAAAAGATTATAAACCATTCAAATTTGAAAGTTAGTGCTCATAGTGAATTTTCTAATCAATTACATCCTTACTGTAGACAATCTAAGAGAAAGCATGATCTCTTTTGTGTTCGAGAGGCTTCACATGAACTCTCTGGTTAGGAATATGTCTGTTATGAACAATTGTCATTACCAACGAATTTTGGTAGACCAGATCCCTCATTGTAACATACAAGGATCTCATTACCTGTTTTTCCCTAACAAGACAAAGGTATCAATAAATTGTCCCGGGTTGAGTCCTAAATTGGATTTGGTTGAAGGTCTTGTCTCTATTCAAGATAACTGCGAATTGCATGCAGACACTATTTCCACCATTTCTAATACCCTTAATACAATGCATTTAACCGAGGACACCTACATTTCAACCTTCAACTTCACATTGCCTGAAAACTCTCCTCCCTTGAAAATTAAGAGAAGACCATTGTCAAGATCTCCCTCAAATGATTTACATATACTACCAATCCTTATCATACCCTTACTTTCAGTGTTAGTGGCAGCACTGATTGCCTTTGTTGTATTCCGGAGATTGGCTCTGTCAAAGCAAATCAACCATGTAACCGCTTAATTCAATACCTTATATATATATTGAGATGCATGTTATTCACATTTATAGGTATTATGTTTATGTATTATTCCCAATTTATTGCATGAATGATGTATTTTGGAGGGTAGATTAACAATTACGCAAGGGTAGATTAGCTTATTCTAGAAATATATTAGCAAGCCCTGTAAGAGGGAAATAAGAAATTGGTCGGGACGACCAAGGGTAGCTGCCGAGCCCTGTAAGAGGCCGGTAGTTGTACGAATGGAAATGAGCCAGCCTGCTCGCCTGTTGTTTTGAAAACATGAGGTGACGCTATGTCTTTGTAAACACACCGACGGTGGTGACTGTTTTATAATCGATGATGTAATCAAACTCTGTAAGCGCGGGTTAGCTTCGTTTGACTAATGCTGAGGTAAACAATATCGCTAGTGGCATTGTAATGGCTTTCCGGCTTGGTGCAAGGTGGAGAAGGAGGAAAAAACTATTGGTGCATGAATTCAAAGTCACGCCCATAAGGAGTGACATTTATTTGAGAAGTCACCGGAGATTGGTTTAGAAAAATTAGTGACGTCAGACGAAGGTAGCTTAGCGTAGGATACGGGATCTCGTGAGAGAGGGTGTGGAGAGAGGATCGACAGAGGATCAGGAGACGATGTAGAGACGAGAGAAAGAGATCCCGAGTGTAAGCAGAAGGTGAAATTACAGTGAAAGAAGAAAGAAAATTCACCACCCTTTTATTAACCCAAAGGACGAGAGAACTAGGCACGGGGCCTTGAGACGAGTGATATTACAAGTCAAATTTAAGTGACAGTGGTGACAAGGGGTGGTGAAAGAGAGAGAGAGAGAGAGAATAATACCAAAATAATTACAAAGCTCGTTATTATTCATACAATCCCCGACGAAACAGAGGGCAACTTAAGGCCATACTGCGTCAACCCCTACCACCTGTTCTCTATTAGTATTTCACTTCATCATGTATTCATCCCCTTTGTCGTAACTTTTTGTGGTGTGTTTATTCTGAATGCACCTACTGAACTTACAGTACGTATATTGAGACGTGGACCCTGTTGGAGCGGAGGGTCTGGCTTAAGGTCTATACATATCAATTTTGGCTACTAAAGGTGTGTCACTGTATAGATATATTTCCAAAGGGGGTGGTATTTCAAGATTGGGGAGGAACTAGGATACGAGAGGGTACTTACCTCTTAGTAAGTTTGCGGACGACACTAAAATAGGACGCCTAATTAGGTCAGGAGAAGACGCCCAGATTCTGCAGGATGATCTTAATAAACTGTTAACATGGTCGGTGAAATGGCAAATGAACTTCAATATCTCTAAGTGTAGCGTGTTAAACGTAGGGCTACACAACCCCGAAAATAGATACAACTTAGATAACACGTTTTTAGAAAAATCTGATTGCGAGAGGGACTTGGGAGTTCTGGTGAGTCCGGACCTTAAAACCAGGAAGCAGTGCATTAGCGCCAGAAATAAAGCAAACAGAGCATTAGGCTTCATTGCTAGGACGGTAACGAATAGAAGTGCAGAGGTAATTATTAAACTCTATCTAGCGATAGTTAGACCCATCCTTGACTATGCGGTACAGTTTTGGTCTCCGTCCTACAGAATGGATATAAATTCACTAGAATCAGTACAGAGAAGAATGACCAAAATGATACAAGGACTCGGAAATTTGCCTTACGAAGAGAGGCTTAGGCACCTACACTTACACTCTCTGGAAAGACGCAGAGTGCGGGGTGATCTAATAGAAGTGTTCAAGTGGATCAAAGGCTATAACAAGGGTGATGCAAACAAGGTCATCATAATAAAACAACAGGGCAGGACTCGCAGTAATGGGTATAAACTGGACAAATTTAGATTTAAGAAGGAAATAGGCAAGAATTGGTTTACAAATAGGGTGGTCGATGAATGGAATAAACTTAGTAACCACGTAGTAAGCGCTGATACTATCAGTTGTTTTAAAAAACGATTAGACAACTTTATGGATGGGGATGACAGGTGGTGATGGATACGGAGCTGCCTAGTGTAGGCCTTATGGTCTTTTGCAGTCTCCTTTATTTCTTATGTTCTTATGTTCTTATGTTGGAGCGGAGGGTCTGGTTTAAAGTGACACCTTCAAGCGATCCTTCAAGCTCCGCGAACCCTGACATTTTCTGATTACGAATTCATGACCGTGACTTCCTGTCTAGTTAATAAGAATTTTTAATATAGGTTGGATATTAAGGAGGGTGAGAGGGCTCCCAAATACAGGTTCCTGAGCATCGTAAGACATGCGGAATTTTTGGACAAAGAATAATAAATTACAGTCGCGGTACATCTCAGATTTTTTTTAATTCCCCTAGGCATCCCATACAGTGATTTTGAATAACTGAATATGAAAATGTGGGCATTACAATACAGTGTAAAGAGAATAACATGAGAGAATTAAAAATTGTTGAAGAATAAGAGTAGCATTTCATAACATGGATGAGGACTCGATGAAGAAAATAACTGAAAGAGTGATTCATTCCAGACTGGAATAAGTAGTGGTGTGGTCACAGCACCTAAAGAAATATACAAGAAAATATAGATGGGGACAAAGAGCAGTAATCAAGATGATCTCCAACCTAAATGATAAGACGTATGAGGAAAGATTGAGAAAACCGAGACTTCCCTTATTAGGAGAGCGAAGAAAAATAGGTGATAAGATAATTATATTTATCAGAAGATTGTATAAAAAAAATGTCAGATAGAACTTGCTAGTATGGGATGAAAGATCAACATGAAGTCGCAGTAAAAAGTTGAAAAAGCAAGAATGCTTAAAACATGTTAGGATTTTGTTCAGCTAAGAGGAACCTTCTCTGCAATTAAAAAAAAAAAATCAGAACCCCCAGTTTTGTATTTTATAATGGCTAAGTGTTGGTGAGCTATGGCCATTGTCGTTATCACTTGCTTTCCATTTCCTTCCTATTGGTTGAATTCCAAAGTTTATCACCGCAATTACTTGTGTTATGAAGACATGCTTTAATTTCCTGTTTCCAAATCTGATAAGACTGACTTTGCTGAGCTTAGTGTGAAGTGTTGAGCAACTGATAACGCAATTTGATAAGGCATATGAGATATAGTGCCGCTTAGTCTCGCACAGTGTGGTTGTGATACCGTTAGTGAAAACGAGGATCAGTGTCCCAAGCGGTAACATTATTTGTTTAGTTTCATTTAGCAGGTGTGATACTATAGCTAGTCGATGGCACTTCTAGAACATGGGTTTGAAGGTAAACGCTAACAACTATGTTAGATCCCACAGGGAAAAGTAGGGCGGTTGGTAATTCTGAATGCGCCTTGGATGAATTTTACTGGAACTCTGAACCTTGCAAACAGCAAGCAATCCCAAAAGAACTTCCAAACATTAATTTTTTAAACAACTTTTGATAAAATGATATAAACAGACAAACAAATAAATAATAACTAGACGATAAATAGAACAATCTCGATCAAATAAAACAGGAATTGCACCACAAGGAAATGGTTATCTTTTCATGACATCAGGGCCCTCACATGGGGGGGGGGGGGGCTTATACATGAGGGCGACACTTTGAGAGGGGCGGCAATTCTAGCCTGGACTTGCCCCCCCCACAAAGCTGACAAAATAATGATAATAAAAAGAGGTCAAAGGACCCTTGAATATTTTACCGTAATCGACGATTTCTGCGTTAGAATGAACGAAATATGAAATATTTTCTTTTATCCTTTCTGTAATAGTGACATTTATTTTTCTAACATCTGTTTAATTATTTTGCAAGCCAATAGTTAAAATGTCTATTTGTTTATCCATGCTCAGCAAATGTATCTTTTATTATGTATACTGGTATCCCAGAGTCACGTCCCACAAATTAGGAACATAGGCAGCAAGGAATGGTGGAGAAGGGAAGTGATGATGGCGGGAGAGGGGGGATTGAGAACTTTGCCTCGGGGCGGCAGTTAGGCATGTAAGGGCGCATGACTTAAGTGTTTGAAACCTAGTTCTAAGTTCAGTTCATTGGCGAGTTCAGATTGCGCATGCTCCCAACTAATCCCCTAAACAACATGAAGTTTGATTAAAATCAGGGCTCCTCTGGGGAGTTTTTGCCCAGATTAGGACTTTTTCATTAATTCAGTGACAATCTGGTGATTTTTTTTGTTTGGGGGGGGATATTCTGGGGGATTCTGGTCGTCTTTAGTGATAATATAGGGATTTACAGCTATTATTACTATCCTAATACTTAGAATTATTTCTTGGCGTTTATTAAATGGCAATGCGCAAGCGAACATTGGATACCGGAGTCAACAACATAAAAAAAAGTATGAAAAGTCTTTTTTTTTCATATTTTGTTGACTGGGGAAATGTCAAAGTGCTAATGCTTGGCATTTATATTTCTTTATAGATTCTAATTTAATATTTGTTAGTTATATAACTTGATGAAAATCGCTCTAATCTATCTCAGCTGCTAAGAAATCTCATATATCTCTTTCATTAAAAACATGATGGAAATTTTCTTATCAGAAGAAATAATCAAACATTATGTTACTGATTCATTTTTTGTCTCGAGGGAAATCATTGTCAAAAAGAGTTTTTTTTCAGTAGTTACTGTAATGGAATATTTGCATAATGATAGAAGATAAACTTCTGAATACTCAAAATTTTTTTTTTCTTATAATGCAATTATTATTATTATTATTATTATTATTATTATTATTATTATTATTATTATTATTATTATTATTATTATTATTATTATTATTATTATTATTATTATTATCGTTACTGTTATCATTATTGTTGTTATTGTTATTATTATTATTATTATTATTATTATTATTATTATTATTATTATTATTATTATTATTATTATTATTATTATTATTATTATTGTTTGTGTTATTATTATTGTTGTTATTGTCGTTATTATTGTTATTATTATTATCGTTATTATCATTATCGTTATCATTATTATCGTTATTATTATCATTATTATTATTATCATTATTATTATTATTATTATTATTATTATTATTATTATTATTATTATTATTATTATTATTATTATCATCATCATCATCATCATCATCATCATCATCATCATCATCATCATCATCATCATCATCATCATCATCATCATCATCATCATCATCATCATCATCATCATCATCATCATCATCATCATCATCATCATCATCATCATCATCATTATTATTATTATTATTATTATTATTATTATTATTATTATTATTATTATTATTATTATTATTATTATTATTATTGCTTATTCATTTATCTATCAATTCTTGTTTATTTATTCTGTTTATTTTATTTATTTATTTATTTATATCTTATTTCATGATCATATTCATATACAGGCGTATGTCAAAAGCGAAAATCTCGATATGATAGGAGTAACCGAGACATGGTTAAGTGGTACAGAGTTCGAAGCTGAATTTAATATTGCGGGATTTAAACACTTTCATCAGGATAGAAACCACAAGAAAGGTGGGGGGTGTTCTGTTGTACGTTAAAAACTATGTTCATGCTTGTGTTTTAGAGAAAGTGAAACAGGATGCATATGATAGTTTGTGGGTTGAGTTAACCCAAACAAATGGACAAAAAATGAATGTAGGTGTAATATATAGACCAAAGACATTATCATAAGCAGACGACAAACTGTTATTTCAAGAACTGTCTAGTTTCTGCAACCGGGATTTATTGATAATGGGTGATTTCAATTTTACTGACATTGATTGGATGACCCTTGAACATGGCCATATAGGTAGTCGCTTGATTGATTTTCTTGGTGACAATTACTTAATTCAGCATGTAAAAGAGCCCACAAGATATGGAAACTTACTTGATCTATTGATCACTAGCCGCGAACGTATGCTAACTGATGTAGAAGTCGGTGAAACTGTTGCAAATAGCGATCACAACTAAGTTAGATTCGATCTCCTAATTTTTTTTAGAATAGATACTTGTGTTTCTAAAATACCCGATTTCAGTAAAGCTCAGTTCATAGGACTACGTCAGGAGCTTCAGCTTACAGATTGGGAGGCAAAATTAAGCGAAAGACCTGTAGATCAGATGTGGGAAATATTTCAAAATACACTCACTAAGATGATTCATACTTACATTCCTTTTAAGGACAGGCGTCCCCCAAATCAGGCTCGCCCAAAGTGGCTCGACAAAGAAACTGAAAAAAGTATTGCTAAAAAGAAACAGGCTTATAAGAAATATAAGTGCTCGGGTGCATCTAATGACTATGAAAGTTATGTATCAATACAAAAGAGACTTAAAAAAGACAATAAAAAGAAGAAAACGACAATACGAAATGAACATCGCTGATAAATCCAAAGAGAATCCCAAAGAATTCTATAGTTACATTAGAGATAAAAAGGTTTTTTAGGAATCACATTGGTCCACTATTATCTGCTGACGGTCAACTTGAATATTCAAATGAAGGAATGTGTAATATCTTAAACAATTATTTTAGCTCAGTATTCGTAAACGAAACACCTCAAAGAGAACTCCAAACTGAAACCTGTGAAAAGCCTAGGGTAAACTTACTCACCACGGTAAATATAACAAAAGAAAAAAATAAAAGGTATATAGAGAAACTCAAAGTTAATCAAACACCAGGGCCTGACGGTTGGCATCCAAGAATCTTAAAGCAAATGAAAAATGAGATTGTTGTTCCATTAGAAATTATTTTCAAGAAATCTATCATATCCGGAGATATCCCAAGAGAATGGAAGCTAGCTAACGTTACTCCCATATTCAAAAAAGGTGACAAAAAGAAGCCAAATAACTATAGGCCTATAAGTTTGACTTCAATCGTAGGAAAAATAATGGAAACTATCATCAGAGATGCTATCGAACATCATTTAGAAAGTAACCGTTTGATAAATGATAGCCAGCATGGTTTCAGACGGAAACGTTCTTGCGTGACTAACTTACTCGAATTCTACAACACAGTTATCTCGAATTATGACAAAAGAAACAATATAGATTTAATACATCTAGACTTTGCAAAAGCTTTTGATACCGTCCCACACGAAAGACTACTTACTAAATTAACTTCGCACGGAATAAGTGGTAGCCTATTAAGTTGGACTAGTAATTGGTTGAATGATCGAAAACAGAGAGTTGTTTTAAATGGAAAAAAATTCTAGATGGAAAAATGTTACAAGTGGAGTTCCTCAGGGTTCCGTTCTGGCCACTTCTATTCATAGTATATATAAATGATATAGACCATGGACTAAAATCTACTGTTTCCAAATTTGCTGATGATACAAAACTGTGCGGAATGGCAAATGATCACTTAAATCAATTAGATATTCAAGAAGACTTAGATAAATTACAGCAATGGTCTGAAAAGTGGCTAATGAAATTTAACACAAGTAAATGCAAGGTAATGCACATAGGTAAAAATAACAGCAAGTATGATTACAAGTTATTTGGAAATTCGTTAACAAAAGTGGATAGTGAAAAAGATCTCGGCGTAATTATCAGTAACGATCTCAAATCATCCAAGCAGTGTATTTCAGCCTCTGAGAAAGCAAATAACATTCGAGGACTTTGCGCGATCTTTTGATTTCAAAAGTCCATCACTCATTAACAAGCTATATAAATCGTTAGTTTGTCCACATTTGGAATATGCTGTTTCCGTATGGTCACCGAATCTCATTAAAGACATTGACAGACTGCAAAAAGTACAACGGCGAGCCACAAAACTGATTCAAAATATAAAAAGAAATAATACGAAAATCGACAAAAACATATGAATCTGTTTTCCCTAAAAAAGCATAGACTCAGAGGTGACTTGATGCAGGTCTTTAAAATTCTAAAGGGAATTGACAACATCAAAAGTGACAAAATTTTCACATTGAATGAGAATCAGACAAGAAACAATGGTCTCAAACTGTCCGGAAATAGATTCAATTTGGAAGTAGGTAGAAACAACTTCGCCAACCGTGTAGTTAATGAATGGAATAAACTTCCTGCACAGGTAGTGCAATGTAGTTCAGTTCGAAGCTTTAAGAATCATTTAGATAAACACCTAAGGAAGATGCTGTAATGATTATAATTTATTTCATATTATTTGTTTTTGTTTTGTTATCATTTGTCTGTTTTGATTTTCATTTATTATTAGTTATATGTCAATTCATTATTATTTACTATTTACCTGTTTGTTTATTATCTAACTATACCTATGCATTTATTTATGTATTTTATTTGTTATTTACATTATTATAGTTTTTATTTATTAATTTATTATTATGATTTTTTTTCGCATCCGACCTAGATATGGACCAAAAGGTCTCCTGTCGGCATGCTCAACCTTTGTAATCCTTTGTAATCCTTATTTAATCTAATTTAATTTAATCTTAATTTCATTTATATATTCATTTATGTTTTTTTTTCTTATACTGTAAGTACATCTATGTGAAAATTTGTAAACTAGGAACTTTTTATCCAATCTAGGGATTTTCAGCACGAATATAGGGAATTGATCTCCCTTTGTAGGAGCCCTGATCAAAATGTTTGCTTTCTACAGAAGTTATTGACGTGCCAAGAACTTCAAGTGAAACATTGTTGTTGATTTTACCAGAGATCTTACTTAAATTGTAATGTTATGATCTAAAAATGCACGAAGAATGGCTTTTCATATAACGCTGACAAGTAGCTTACAACTATGGGCTCTACAAAATTCGTACAGAAATGTTACCACAGAATTAGAACTTCAAGCACTACAAGGGTCAGGCGTATTCACGATACAGGACTCAGAGCCTTCATTGTCAGCCATGTTGGATAGCTCGAGCCTAATCCTAGTCGTGGCGCCACAGAATCTCACACCCATAGTTTTGGTTCACTCTGAACTAGACTCGCAATGTCTACATGTATCTGCGCGCGAGAGGTGTGGGGCTAAACATTGGCCGTGATCTGTCATTGTCATAATTAATGATAATCTAATTTTACGGAACTTTTGAGATTTGCGTTACACTTTTGATACGAAAAATGCCACACAGTTGTTGTGTTATTGGTTGTACACCTACCATACTTCTCAGGGATTTCATCTCAAACACATTTAAACTCTTCTCTTATGTTCTATGTTTCTGTCCCACACAGTGCTGTCGATACAGTCACTCCTTCATACAATCTCCTCTTAGCACCCATTCCCAAATGTCTATTTCTCATTACATTTTTTAATCCCCCAAGGCATTTACTCGCTTCTTTCAATCTACATTCTACTTCCACCTCTACTCCTCCCCTTCCTGCCACATTCGCTCAAGTACTTAAATATATCCACTTCCTCTAGTCTCTCTCCCTTAATACTCACTTCCAACTTACTGCCACCCTCTCCCCTTGTAAATCTCATAAACTTACTTTTACCCACATCTATCTTCAACTTTCTTCTTTCACACACCTTCCCAAATTCTGTCACTAACTTCCTAACTCTGATCCTGCTAAAAGAGCAGTTTCGTTAGTAAACAACTGGTTTATTTCCCATTTTTCTCCATTTTCTTTAACCATCTCCAATCCCTGACTCACTACCCTTGCATTCTCTTGCACCACCCCATCCATGTATAAATTGAACAGCCATGGTGACATGACACAACCCTGGCGAAGTCCCATCTTTACCTCAAACCACTTACTCTCTCTATTTCTAATTCTAACATAAACTCTACTACTCTCGTAAAAAATCTTTACTATTCTTAACAGCTTTCCTCCTATCCCATATATCTGCAATACCTCTCATAGTATCTTCCTGTCTACCCTGTCATAAGCCTTTTCCAAATCCATAAAGGTCCAAAAACACCTTTACTTTTCCTAAAACTTTCTGATATATCTGCCTTACCACAAAACCTGATCCACGCAACATCTACCTGTCCTAAACTCACACTGTTCCTCACAATTATCACCTCTGTTCCTCTCCTGATCCTCTCAAGCAAAACCCTCCCCTAAGCCTTCCCAACTACACTCAACAAACTGATTCCTCTGAAACTACTAGTCGCATTTGTCCCCTTTTCCTTTATAAAGCGGGACTTTACAGGCACTCCTCCAGTCCTCCAGCACTCTCCTTCTTTTAGACAAACATTAAACAGCCTCACCAGGCAGTACACCATCACTGTACCTCCTTTCTTTTCTTAGACACTCCGCATGGCACCCATCTAACCCAGGTGCCCTACCTGCTTTCATCATTTTAATAACTGCTTTCACCTCATCTTTACTTATTTGTCCTCCATTGTCCTCATTCATCACTGTTATTTTCATTACGCTTCCCACTGCAACTACCTTTTCCTCCCTATCCTCTTTCACACTTAACAACTGCCTAAAATATTCTGCCCATTTTCCTCTTACTGGTGTCTCTTCTATTATCATCTCTCCATCAGCACCTTTTACCTTTTCTTCTTTACTTGATTCGCCTCCTTTTCCTCTCTTAATTCCCTTCCAGAAATATTTGTATTACTTTAAAACATTTCTGTCATACTCTTATCCCTGTCTGTGGATAAATTTATATAATTGTTGGATCTTTTCTTGTGAGATAGGGCTTATTCCAAATGTTGGGTCTGTACATGTATAAAGTCTTGCAACAGATGTATTTATATTTTTGGGGGGCGGAGACAATATTTCTTTGATCTGGAGAAATATATTGCACTGATAGGATCTGGATTGACATTTTTCCTGGATGCCTTCCAGGAATAAAGTTGGCTGGTTCATGCGGCTGGCTCGTTTAATTTGAAGTGTACTGCTGCTTCCATCTTGAAGAGATGTGCTGCCACACAAGCTTAGCTCCCATGCACGTACAGTTTCCAGTGAGATCCCAACCATCAGGCTTATTAAGAAATACCCAAGCCTTATACAGTACTGTCTTAACACCTTGGTGTTGACCATGTAGTATTTCTTTTCATTCTACAGGTACTACCTAGTCAATAACTGGTGGCCAGTTGTCGCATTATTTGTGTTACCACTTGCTGATGTATAGGACTGGTAGATGAGAGAGCGCGGAGCGCTGACTGAGAGTCACAGATGAATTTGTCAAAATAGGGTTCAGTGTCTCTTTCCTCCTGATAATCTTTACCCAAATAGATTCTGTCCTCACCTCTTCCTCAATCAATACGTTGATAATAAATTTAGTTGTGTTTTTAACGAAAAGTTCTACCTCTCCCTCCCCCCCTTCCTGCCTACCCTATCCTTGTAAAGTAGTCTATATCCCTCTATCTCGATTTCCGAAAGGAAATTCCTATCTGCCATATTGATCCAGAATTCAGTAAAACCTATGATATCAAATCCCATTACGCACACTTTGCCTCTCAACAAATCAATTTTATTCATTACACTTTTACTGTTTGTATAGTAAACATTGTGTTTACCTGTTCAGGTGATTCTTTCAGTCCCTCTCCGAGCTGTTTTTCTTGTCTAAACTATTTTTTGATACTTTTTTCCCGACCCCTACACATTCTACTTCCCGCAAGTGATTCAGCAAGGAGCAGAAAACCTTTGAGTGACAAGTGCACTCCGTCAATTGTATATAGATAATTCTTATAGTAAAAGTTATTTCAAATATCGATAAATGCCTATAAATTGGTTTTACAATTATTTGACAGCATACAATTCATTGTAACAGCCTTAGAATGCCACATGCCACAAACTGTAAGCCTCGAAAGGATTCCACATATAAGAGGAACTCCACTCTTTTCCCTAATCTTGTTTAACGCATCCCAAAACCGTGCAAACACTTCCTCACTTGCTAACTTTCCTGTACTCAGATAGACAATGCATGCTTCGACCTTGTCGTTAACACCACTTATCCCCCCACCCCCGGGAAACACACCTGTGCCCAATGTTTCCTATCTTTGTAACGCATGGCCCTATCTAAATACCTCACTTGGCTATCCCCTCACAACTAAAATTTTACCTGTGGGCTGTGGGCAGGGATTTAGCGAATGCCCTCCTCTTCTTCTCTTGCACCTCCATCGCCTCTTGTTGCAGTCCTGCTAGAGCAGCCCTGTGCAACCTGCGGCCCAAGGGCCGTCAAAGGCTTTCATTGCGGCCCTTTCTCCTAAAAATAGATAAGCTATAGTGCGGCCCTCAGAGAGAGAGAGAGAGAGAGAGAGAGAGAGAGAGAGAGAGAGAGAGAGAGAGAGAGAGAGAGAGAGAGAGAGAGAGAGAGAGAGAGAGAGAGAGAGAGAGAGAGAGAGAGAGAGAGAGAGAGAGAGAGAGAGAGAGAGAGAGAGAGAGAGAGAGAGAGAGAGAGAGAGAGAGAGAGAGAGAGAGAGTGTTACCAACTAGAGCCCACCGAGAGTTTGAATAATTCATATTCTTGTGTACCAATTTCACCATATTTTTTCTATTTCGTTCACAAAGATACATATTTTTTATTATATTAGAACAGAAAATAACATATTACTTGAAAATTTTAATTATTAGATTGAGTGATCCTTGGCTGTCTGTTTATGAGTCTGACACGTATGATTCACGTATTGTAGTATGGTACGTGTGTAATCATCCCAGTTAACCAATATTAAGTAATTATTTATGATTGTACATTATAATAATAAGGTACGGTAGCCTTTCATTTGCTCATTTATAGTAAGGAAAATACATTTGTTTCAGACAATTCTTATTTTTGTGATCCCAATTTAAATAAAATCAGTAACAAACTAATTATCGATCTTTATCAGTATAATCTCACATGATATGTCTTCGATCGTAAGCACCCCTGTGCTAGAGCTCGGAACGAGTTCTTGCACTCAGGCGGACCTAATGAGACCTTTCTTCCATCCCCTGTATTTTACTGGTCACTGTTTTCCACACACTATCAGCTGATTTCATAAACGGATTTTCGTCCACGTTTTGGGCAGAGCGAAGAACTCTATTCTCATCTCAAAGGCTCGCAATAGTCTCTTCTAAGGCTACAATTCTACTACGTAAAGATTGAGCACCTCGATATTATTCACTGTAACACAATCACTTCCCATCTCTCTGTTCAGAACAGCTGTCCCAACTTTCCCAGCGAGACCTGACCAGATTGACGACCACTGTCTAAATGACGATCTCTGCCCAAAAAGAGGTGACGCTGTCGCTGTGATCAGATCAATAAAGGAGTGGGTAAATTTTACAGGGGTGATATTTTATCTTGGGACGGGAGAGCGAAACGAGGGCACAGAAAAAAAAAAAAGAATAACAGATAAATAAAAAGACCAGGCGCTTGAGGGATATCATGAAACACAGCTTTCCGTAAAACTAAATAATTTTCTGGAACATCCTATAAATGCTGCGTCCTTCCAAGCCACAAGCCAGGGCGAGAAGATATGGAGGACCAGCAGTTCCAAAGGAACAGAAATGTTACACTTTGTCAACAGCGCCAGCGGTGGGGTACCCAAAGCGATGTTGTTATACAATAGCGAACTGCCTGCGACACACCATCTCCTGGTTTTGCCTCGAGGCTTAATCCTGAAGCCTTTCACACAGATGGTTATGGCTGCAAGGCAGCAGAAAATGTGGCAGGTAGTAATGAGTTACGTGTTACCATTTCCAGGGATACACCTGCAAATGACCTATTATAAGATATATTTTCATAAAAGATCATAAATGAATTTAGAGCCAAGTATGATCAGTGGAGGCAGACTATCGCACAAATATAGCTATTTTCCGGTACATTACAACAGGGGTGATTTGATACAGGCCTTTAAGATTCTAAAGGGAATTGGCGACATCAGAAGTGACGAATTTTTCACACTGAATGCGAATCAGACAAAAATAATGATGTTAAACTGTCACGAAGTAGATTTAATTTGAAAGTTGGTAGAAACAATTTCGCCGTGTAGTAAATTAATGGAATATACTTCCTACAGAGGCAGTGCAGGGTAGTAGGCCTACAGTTCGAAGTTTTAAAATTCATTAGAACACCTAAGCAATATGCTGTAATGCCTGTCATTTATTATTACTATTTTTTTTATCTATTTTTATTGTTTATTTGTTCATTTATATATCTATTCAATTATGATTATTATTTATATATTTATCATCATTTATCATTTATTTGTTATTAGTTATCATTATCTATTCATTTATCTAATTATTTGATCTATTTGTCTATATATATATATATATATATATATATATATATATATATATATATATATATATATATATATATATATATATATATATATATATATATATACACTTATATATTTCACATCCGATCTAGTTATGGACCAAAAGGTTTCCTGTCGGTATGCCCTTTCTTTGTAATCCTTTATAAATGCTGCCAGGCAAAAACATGGCATCCGGAAACAACGGCAAAAGGAAATGAAAAATGGAGTATTTTGTTGGAAATAGCGTTTCTATCCTCGAGGACAATAACGGATTGAAGAAGTTGAATCTTAGAGGTGGAAATGAAAAAGATAGGCACGTAGCAAATTGAAGGAATATTAGAAATTAAAAGTGATCAATATTAATTTTTGAGCGGAGACAAGTTTCCAATCATGAAAAAATGCTGAGTGACTTGGTCCGAAGGGATGTCAGAAGTCCTAATACTGACTGCAAGCAGTCGATACCCTTCCGGGGAAGGGGCGTGAAGGGGTAATCGAACCAGAAAATTAGATGAATAAATGGATAAGTTGATTTATCAATAAAGTGATCAATAGTTACGTAGATAAATAAACAAATAAATAGATAAATAAAAACAACGAGAAACAATATACAGTATAGCATAAAGAAACGCTTGGTTTGAGTCGAATCTTTCAAAAGGATTGTGTTACCCTAGGACTATTAAGAATAGATAGGGAAAGCAACGAGTATTGGATAATCCTTCCTGTGAAATACACACTCACACTCATATACATATATAGACCTACATAGGAGATGGAACTTTTTTCATGAAACCTTGGAGGAAGTCCCTCAACTGAAGAAAATCGTATGGTGGTAGCAAACGAGACGAATATGAAATTCAAAGGATTAACTGACATCGGGCCATCCGTTTTGCGGTCGAGTTTTCTGTGGCTGAAAAACAAAACAAGTAAAATAAAAACAGAATTTTTCTTTTTTTAGAACACGGATATCCGTATTAAAGGGCCAGAAACAGAGATCAACTCTTGTCACCATGAAGCTCGGTAGATGGGTCGCGGCGACAATCGTCGTCCTGCTGGCAGCTGTCGGGATAAGCAAGACAAAGGCAGGCGAAGTCAAATCAATTCTCTGCGATGACATGAAGGCCATCTGCAAATCGCAGGGAGTCTTAGAGGTACGGCAATTCTATCCCTCTCCCAATTGTTACTTTTTCTCTCTTTAAGGTGGTGTAGCCTAGTGTATTTTTTCTCGTCTATTCGCTTTTATCGTCGTGGCTATCCCTCTCTCTTCAGAGGATGATGGTCTTCGTTCTGGTCTGAGTGTGGTTATTTGTGCACCCGAAGGTGGCTGATAAGACCAATTCGGGCTTTGAAGGCTCTCCGCATGTTGGGCACGTTGTTCCTTGCGGGAGATCTGGTTTCGGTTGGAGTTGCCTCTCCTTCCTCCTTCGCTTTTCTTCCAACTCTTCATATAGGTTTGTTTCGAATGTTGTTGTTCCTTCGCGAATGGTGGACCTACAGAAGTTTCGGTCTCTTGCATTTTCTTCCCAGTTGTTGAAGTCGATGTTACACTTTTTCACCACAGTATGTAAATCACGTAGTGTAATGATAGTTGGTGGGGGAGGGGGGCGCCAAGAAACGAAGTGGCGAGAGGGGTAAACCAGTTCTTGCTGTCGGTCCTTACTGTGGAGGTACTGTGTCTTGCTGCATTACCTCTGACCACAGGGGACAGGGGAGACCATTCACCAGAAGATAAGACGGGGGGATGAGTGGATTTTTGGATGGTTGTAGCATGGGAATATGGTGGGAGTATATTTTGAATAGGCGACCTTTGTAAGGAGGAAAGATCATTTGATATATGTAATATGTAATATAACACGAGTATGATACAATATTGGTATGATATAGTATAATATAATATAATATATAATATATGATATAATATAATATAGTATAATGTAATATAATATATATAATATAATATATGATATACAATATATAATATAATACAGTATAATATACATATACCAAAGGCTTTTTTCCCCTTACACGGGGGGTAGCCAAAAAGAAAAAGGCATAGAAATCACTCCCTCCCATTTCATTTCCCATATATTCCACTCCCCTCCCTCCTCTTATCTTGGCACCTCCTGGATGACGGGTCATCCCTGCATCCTGTCCACTGCCCTGGGTCAGAAGCAGTGTCGCAAGACAGCACATCCACAGCAAGGCCGCTTCATAAATTCGGCGACCCCCCCCCCTCTCCGTCCCCCCATGCAGGAAAGGAGAAGACGGGGAGAAATCCCTTCAGGCTGCGTAAATTTTTTTCTCATACATACTTCCTCACCCCCCATCCCCCACCCACTCCCCCTCATGCATCACAGCCTCATCTATACACAACCCTTCTCCATTCACCCCTATCTTCTGTCTTCTCCCGTCCTTCCTCTACAGACATTCCTCTCTTTTGTAAAGCTCCTTTCACCCCATCCATCCATCTCATCCTAGGAAGCCCCCTCATATTCACTCCTTCCACGGTAAGTGCAAAAGTACTTTTATGGCCTTTCAACCCCTCTTCACAACGGCGGGCATCAGAGATGCGGTATATCAGTGCCGCATATAAGTGTATATATATATATATATATATATATATATATATATATATATATATATATATATATATATATATATATGCTAGCACCTAATCAGTATGATCGAGCTGATTTCACTGATTTCAAACTCCATTCACAACCACAGCCATCCAACATAAGAAAAAGAAAATCACATGAAGCACTTCTTACCATGCTTACAACCTTACCAAGCAGGATTAAACCACTGTGGTGAGGTACAAAGGCTGCATCGTCCTTCAGGGGACCTCAGTGGAGATCCATCTCAGCTGCGTCAATAATGGACGGAATAACTTCATTCATAGTCTAAAATAAGATACGATAGTATAGTATGATACGATATTAGAGAATCTATTAACTAGTAAATAGCGTTCTTGAATAAGGCGCGTGAGGTCATGGTATAAGTTGCTCCAATTAGTGTGAGGCACTTTCATGGGTTTCCAACCTCTCCCTGGAACTTTGGGCATCAGAGGTGCGAAATACCAGTACCGCATTTCATTGTAAGCACGTTGTCAGTATGACCGAGCTATTTACACTAGCCTTGAACTGCAATCACAACCACAGTCATTGTAATATGTTAATGACTGTGTATAGTGCATTCCTTACTATACACTAAACTACCATAGTGGGGTACAGAGGGGACTTTCATTTCCCTAGGGACAGGCCGTTCCTGCACTGAAGCAGGTGAACCTCACTTGCACATACACACACGCGTGCGCGCGCACTGTGTGTGTGTGTGTGTGTGTGTGTGTATTTACCTAGTTGCATTTACCTAGTTGCATTATACGGGAAGGGAGCTATGCTCGTGGTAACCCGTCTTTGTATCTCTCAGCATCAAGTTTTTTCTTAAAATATTGAATAGTGTTTGCACACACTGTTTCTTTATCTAATTTGTTCCAAGTATCTATTACTCTGTGTGGGATGCTATTTTTTTTTTTCAGATCTCTTCTGTAATTATCTTTTTTTTAGTTTCTTTTCGTGTCCTCTTCTTTTTCCATTGTCCTATTTCAATAAATCATTCTTATCTAAGATTTCCATTCCCCTTATAATTCTATAGATAGTTGGTCTCCTCTTCCCCTTCTTTGTTCCAGAGTTGGTAATTCTAATTTGGACAGTCTTTGTTCATATGTCATTTTGGAAAGAGTTGGTGTCAGTTTTATTGTTGCTCTTTGTATTCTTTTTATTTTTTTTTTATATTGTTTTTGGTACTGGGTGTCCATAGTGTTGCTGCGTACTTGAGTTTTGGTCTTACTAGTGCAGTTATTTTTTTCATAATTTCCTCGTCCAAATAGGCAAATGCCACTTTCATTGACCTCAATAAATTATAGGTTTCTCCGACTATTTTATTAATATGCTTATCCGGTGTCAAGTCTTTGCTGATCATCACTCCAAGGTCTTTTTCCGAGTTTACTTTTTTGACCTCTTCTTCACCAATTTTATAATCTCTCGATATTCTGTTTTTACTTTTTTCCAAATTCCATTATACTACATTTCTTGATATTGAATTTTACTTCCCACTTTTGAATCCATTTCCAGATCTTGTCCAAGTCTTGTTGTAATGAGTTGCAATCCTCCTCCGTTTTTAGTCTCTTTAGTATTTTTGCGTCGTCTGCCAAGAAATTCATATAATACTCTACTCCTTCATCCATGTCATTTATGTATATGGCAAACATAATCGGGGCCAGTACTGATCCCTGCGGGACACCATTTATCATTTCTTCCCAATTTGAGAATTTATCTCTAATTACTACTCTCTTTTTCCTCCCAGTCAGGAAGTCTTTCATCCATTCCAATAATTTTCCTCTGATGCCACCTATTAACTCTATCTTCCTTATTAGTTTATTGTGTGGTACCTTATCGAATTCAGTATAGTTTTTTTCTTCCAAATGTTTAACCCATCTATTTTTTGACGACCTTTTCGCAAATTTTTGCTACTGTGCTTGTCAGGGAGACAAGTCTGTAATTTGATGAGTCTTCCTTGTTTCCTCCCTTATAAATCGGTACAATGATTGCATTCTTCCAGTCCTGTGGCACTTTTCCTTCTTTAAGTGAGAATTTAGTTATATTGTATATTTTATCTGTTAATTCTTCCATGCATTCTTTCAGTATTCAATTTGCAAATCCGTCTGGACCATGTGATTTTCTGACGTCAATGGTTTTGATTTGGTCGCTGATTTCCTTCTGTTACAATTATTTCTTTCATTGAGGGGGATGTCTCTATTTCCTCACAGTTAGGTGGGTTTTCTATTGTGAATACCGATTTGAGGTGGTTGTTCATAATTTCAGCCATTTCCAGTTCTTCTGTATATTCATATTTACTTTGGCGCAGCTTTTCTATTTTTTGTTTGTCTTCAGTTTACCATTTACATATCTGTAAAATAGTTTGGGTTCTTCCTTGCATTTTTCTATTCTTTTCATAGTTTCTCTTTTTATCTCTGCGTATTTTTACATAATCATTTCTTAGTTTGATGTACATTAGCCATTTGCTTGTTTTCTTGTCTCTTTTCCATTTCTTCCAAGCTTTGTCTCTTTTATCCTTAGCCTCACTACACCTTTTGTTGTACCAGCTTTTTATGTATGTTCTTTCCATTTTTTGTTGTGGTACGTATTTATTCACTCCCTCATTATAAATTTCTTTTAGTATATTCCATTTCTCTTCCATCCCTGTTTCTTCATTTAGGATTTTTTCCAGTTCGCGTTGCGAAAGAATTTTTTGAGTTTCTCAAAATTTGTTTTGTTGTACATTAGTCTTCCTATTCTATGTTTATCATTTCTGCTTTGATCCATTTGCTCTTTCAACTCAAATTCTATTTGTACATGGGCACTTTTTCCTATCGGAATTTTGTAATCTATTTTATTGACAATTTCAGGTTCTGTCGTGAGTATTAAATCCAGCCTTGATGGTTCTTCACTACCTCTGTATCTTGTATTTTCACTTTATCCACCGAGTCATTGTGTATTCGATGGTCATGTCGAGCAGGACGTTGCCCCAGAGTTCCTCTACGCCCTTCATTGTCATTTCCTCCCAACATATTTCTTTTGAATTAAAGTCACCCACAATTACTGTATTTCCTCTGTCCTTCAGTATATCAGTTAATTAATTTTTTGTATCTTCTAATATTTTGGAATGATCGCTTTCTGTCCAGGACTGTGTTTTGGGGGTCACATACACCACTACAAATTTCTACTCTTCATATGTTTGCTTTCAACTTGTATCGTAATTGATTCTACAATATTTTTTCCTTCAGTTACTTTTATCTGTGTGTATGCATAAACGATAGTTGTTGGTAACATGGCTGTTAGTATATGTCTAGGGCGGGTCTTCCAGTATTCATTAAAGTTGTCATTCTGTTGAAATGACAGTAACATTTTTGAGTGCCCTTTCATCTACCTCAGACTAAACATGATATTTTTTTTTCTTCTGATATGCAGCTCAACCCCGCGGAGACCTGCAAGGATGGCGTCGTACTGAAAAACATTACCACCTGCAATTGTGGATTCTATTGTATAAATCCTATAGGTAAATTAAAGAATCTAATTTTTTTTTTTTTTTAAGTGAAACTATAGGCAATTCACTCAATCTCAGTCGATCCTGCGTTTTCGGTTGGCAGCCCTGCTCACCCTTCCCCCGCTGACCTGGCTGAAACCTCAAGCTTCCTAGACATATATTTCCATCTCGATAGTGCAAAGAAATTATAGCGAGTATAAGAAAAGGAATATAATTTTCATGTCTATACAGCCTTTTACTTATTATCGCTGTGTCCAGTCATTATGAGGCTGGTTGTAAAATTTAACATATCTTCCATGATATAGAATAGTCATGAATATGACTGTGCTTTCACATACCCCATAAAGCAGTGGTTCTTAACCTGTGGGGAATGGCGGAGTTGCCAAGTAGGGAATGACCGGTCGGACAGAAGAACCAGTCTTTTTTTTTTTTTTTAATCGATGTGTTTTTGTTTCTTTTTGTTTGTTTCTGGTGTCTTCTTGTCACATTTCGTGAATTTGTAAATATACAAATTCGATTTTAACCCATGCAGTGTTTAGTAACTAAACACTGCATGGGTTAAAATCGAATTTGTCAAAGACCGATGCTGTGGAGGGAAATGGAGAGTTGGCTCACTAAAAAGTGGGGAATTGGAGAAAAAAGGTTAAAAACCCCTGCCATAAAGTGACACATGAAAGAGAAAATGGAAGGTTTATATAATTATCTTTTAATACCGGACGGGTGGCGGGAAGCACAGCGTCTTGACCCACTCCTTACCTCCCTCCACCCTAATCAATCTCATGAGTCAAAATTGAACATGACTTGAATACATACCGCTCATGGTTTTTCGCATCTCGGTTAGTGTACGACCTTCATCATTTCATTCATTATTTCTCGAGTCTTTGAATACGGTGGATCAAAGTCTTGTGTTTAAGCTGTAAAAAAAAAAAAAAAAAAAAAAAAAAAAAAAATAATATATATATATATATATATATATATATATATACATATGTATATAATATATATATTATATATATATGTATATAATATATATATATATATATATGTATATAATATATATATATATACTATATATATATATATATATATATATATATATATATATATATATATATATATATATATTCCAGACGAAAAAATGTGGCCACAGGATAGCAAAATGTCCGGCAATGACCTAGACCTGGCGAAAACTGGGAATATGATTTTCATCCTTCACTGTTCTGCTTGTAGCCATTCCCATACACCCCAATATCTCTTTCTCGAATGACTGTGGGAATCCGGTGGCCGCATGTCTTCTGCAATATACCTGATTCCTTGACTCCATTGATGTAGATTGGTTGAATACTTTTAAGTATAGTTCCATGTTAGTAGTTGCCATAACATGGGTTTGTTAATCTTGTCTCCATTACAAACCGCCATACTCTTTTCAGAGGAAAAGGAAAAGTGCTTCAGTAGAGTATATGTAGATATGCCCGATGAGATATGTGGCTGGGGATTGGAGTGCATCGATAAAACTACAGGAACAGGTGACCGCACCTGTGGCAAAAGTAAGTTTAATCCATTGACACTAAACTATTCTTAATTCTGTTAACATGGTTTTATACTTTAAGATTTTTGCTCCGGCAGAGGACTGGCGATTTTGTCCATATGAAGGGACGAACTTCGGCCTGAAGATGGTCTACGTTAGTCAAAATCAGCTTCGAACAAAATTATCTTTACATGTTCAGGGGGTTAAGTCACGAGAGAAACACCAGATAATTCACTATGATATATAAGTAAAATGCAGTATGTAACCACAAAATTCATATTACTATATAAAGTATATGATAATGGCCTTAAGTGAAGGAAGAAACACAGGATAACTCATTATGATATAATAGTACAATGCAGTATGTCAAAAGCGCAAAGTTGGAAGTCTTTCATGCTAGATAATGTGGTCATATCTTGTAAAGAGATATTCATATGAAGCTGTAGGATAATGCAGTCAGTCAGCAAGTTCGTCTCTGTCTATCTGGACGTTGCAACATCTGAAGAGAGACGGCCCGGGCCTGGGGCCGCAGAACTTTTTCCCTTTGCATGGGGACTACCAAGGTCTATATATACCAGGTCTAACCACTTCCGACCGAATTTCGAGGGTGTTGGCACAGCGGGCCCGTGACGTCACCGGGCTGGTCAAAGTGGGGTTCGCGCACCCCATCGCTGTTAGTTGTAGCTGGTTCTTTGCTTGGATATGTTGCTGCCTCCGCTCGCACCGCTCCACGCAATTAGTTATATTCTGGTGGTTTAATGACACCAAGTGAGAGTTTTTTGTGTGATCTTGAGAAAATGGCCAGAAATCACTAACACCAGGAACAACTCCACAGAGAAATTAACAACGCAAATCTGTACATATTTGACATTGCCTCAAGAGGTTATTCCTTTTTTTTTTTGTAATGACACGCATGTTTTTTAGAATGCGTAACCTAAATAGAAATCTAAGACTTCACAAGAGTGAAAAAAGGAAATATTCTAAACTAGTCAAATAAAAGCTATTACCTGTTATTTCGGTTTTGATATTCCATTGTGTGTGTGTGTGAGAGAGAGAATGTTTACGTACAAGCACACACTAATCATTATCATCATCTTTGACGTCTGCTCCCAGGAGCTCCCACAGCGAGATGACCACGGCAGAAGAGCTTCCATCTCTATCCAAACACACTCTCCTTGCCTGTTCAAGATCTCTCAATGATCTTTCACACCTCTCACTGACATACTCCCGCACCCTATCCCTCCATCATTTTACTGGAGGTCACCCTTTATCATTCCCCCCTCTATCTCACATACATCCTCTTGGTCATCCTACTCTCTTCCATTCGCTCCATGTGGCCAAACCACTTTAACGTCTATCTCTACCTCTTCAACCACTCTACATTTCTTCCCCTCGCCTTTGAGACCCATTGGAAAAAGCTCATACACACTTTCATTACTCATTCTATCCATTCTACTTACACCACAAGCACTTCTCACATAACTCATTTCCACTGCCTGCACTCTAGACCTCTGACTCTCATTCCAAAGCCATGTTTCAATTGCATATGTGAGGGTTGGTACTATTATTGCATTTCTTAAATCCCTCTTGGCCACACACTCGTACTAATGAATCACAATTTTTATGAGGAGTCCCAGCAGCGACAGGTGTAGATATAACACACACACACACACACACACTGATAATAATAGCAATGAGCTAGAGAGAGAGATAACGGGGGAAAATATAATAATTCCAGTCTTCCTTAGCGTTTCAGTTTTCTTCAGTGTTTCACAAAGAGAAAACAGAAGCAGCCCGATGATGTCAGAAGCTGCGCAGAACTGCTCAAATGGGTAGACCTGGTATACGAGTATATAGATCTTGGGGACTACTTTGTCGCATTTGTGATCGTTAAGGTGGTGGCACACTAAGCACTTCTTGCTACCATGCTACTCGTTTTTGGTACTTGCTTTGCTAGCAAATTCTTGCATATCCGTCACACAGGGAATGTTTTGCAAACGAGTCTTACTGCGGTTGTAAAAGAATAATATTATTTTCATGCTTTAATAATGTGTATAGTGACAATTAGAAATAGAGGATAAAAACTTGCGTATAAACAATAAAATGCATGCTCAATTCTATTTATATTTCATACATAAACCCTAAGAATGGTGGCTCACTTGAGCACTAAAGTGAGTAACAAATTTGCCGTTTGTTTTCCAAGCAAGTTATTCAGATTTCCTTTACAAAATAGAAAACATCTTTTTTGTTATTGATAAAATTAATAATCAGATAATGTTGGCATTATAGAAAAAATGTGGTATCGATCTGTGGCATTTCCTTGTTTGTGCAAATTGTTTTAATGTAAGAGACAGTCCACTTCTTTCCTTGATGACTCGAATACTTCCAGACCTCCAAAAACCTTGTATCAATGCATCTGTACAATATGAAACAACTGGTATCTTTAACCCTGGTGAGTTGCGACCCAACTGTGATGGTGAAGGCAAATATGCAGGCAGACAGTGTACAACAGGAGGCACGTGAGTATCAATGCACTATTTAGTCTAGTGAACGTTTTGAGACCAGCGATGACAGTTACATAAACGGTAGGATAGCTGTATGCCTATTTTTTGGAAGTCATCGGTAACAACCTGTACCGGCCATTCATGCTATTATTGTATGTTTGCATATGTAAACATTCAAGTTACCTTGTGTGTGCACGAAAGCATGTAACTAAATTCAAATACTGTATTTGATGGCTAGTAAGACGCGCTTAAAAAATCTCAGGAAACCAGTCTGCGTCTTATAAGGTCAAAGCTCAGCTTTGGGGAAGTGGCTGATATTGGGGCGAGTAGTACTACGAGTGGAAAAATATTTCTTAAGATTCAGTTTTTGAGGTGAGAGAAATCACAATGGGTGCAAAATAAATCTAAAATATTTAGCCATGTATGGCATCCACCTCAAGGTTTCCCAGTTAGGACATTTTTTTTCCCGAGGATTTGAAATTATTTTTTATTTTGTACGGGTCGCCCCCTATATGGGGACGACCCATACTGGGTGTTGTGCGACATGTGCAATTTAATTGACACCACATATTGCATATAAGATATTAGTTCATTGAACTTAAAAGCACATATTTGAAAAAAAATCAGATTTCTCGGGCACTATTTTCTGTGGTATGCTATTTTACCATTATCTCAACAAATGAACACTTTTTGTAAAGATTTATCACTTACATTACAAAAATAAACGAACAAAAATATTTCTTTGTCAAGGCTCGTGCCGCTTAAATTGTTTTTATCGGCTTAAGAAACCTGCACAGCGAAGCTATAGCGATAATCCCATACCACACTCCTCGTCATATGGCCACTTCCCGAAGGTTGAGTGTGGTTGGAATTTTCCGCCAGAATCATCAGAAATTTAAAATTCCTGCCTCTGTGCAGGCATGCGCATTGTCGACTCAACCTCCCCCTCCCTTCTTAGCCGGCTCGCCTGAGTCGTCACTTCAATGAGAAATGAAGGCTTCGCCTGTGGGAGGAGGGAGGGACCCTAAATCTGTGCAGGTTTCTTAAGCTGATAAAAACAATTTAAGCGGCACGAGCCGCGACAAAGAAATATTATCGGCTGAAAGAAACCTGCACAGCGAAGCTATGCATTAGACGAGGACAGGTGAGAGGAGAGGTGAAGCCTGATTCAAACCGTTATTACGTGTGTCTTTCCTTTGGGAGACTTATTCATTTTATCACTCAGTAGAGGGGAGAAAAGAAAAGTCAAGTACCCGCACCGAATAATGTGACATGCACAACATTGCACTGTTCATACAATGCGTAAATTATACGAAAATCGTATCCTGTTCAGCGGTTCCTGGGCCCCTCCCCACTCCTCGGTCGCCCTTTGCCCCCTCCACCCACCCACCTTTTTTTTTTTTTTTTTTTTTTTTTTTTTTTTTTTTTTTTTTTAAGATGAGAGGGGTGGAGCCGTTTCCATGGCGACACACGGGACAGGGGCGACCGAGTGGTAGAGACACCGTGTCCCCAAGGGAGTCGTCGATGTCCAGCCCCTAGGTCCCGCACCCGCTCCAGAGTGGGTGGGGAGAAACGCCAGCGATGCCACGAAGTCCCTGATGCTGTGGGCGTGCGGGGCATGGCCCGGGTCGGCTCTCTCCAAAATGCGGCAAAGCAGGTGCGCCCGGGACCTCGGGGTTAGGGGAATCCTAAATTTCGAGTTGTAGAAGAGATGATCCTCAGAAATCTCTTCCGTGTGCTCCATGTAGTCTTCGAACGCACGGACCGGGCGCAGCGGTTGTGGGCGTCCTCCCTCCCGGAAGGATTGTATTCTGAGAGGGCCAATCATGTCGTCCGCTCGGCCGTTCCTGGCCAGGAATGTTGGTGATGGAGAGAGGGTTAGGGCCGAGCTGTCCTCCTCCAGTTTGGAGAAGGACGGGTGGCGGGTGCTTACCGCCAGCTGTGAAGCCCTGTAGTCCGTAGTCAAGGCGAGCAGAAAGACGACACGTTGAGGGAATTGTTCTTCCTCCACAATGGCCTTTTCGAACGCCAGGTATTGCAGAAGACGATGCAAGGACCAGGCCAGGACCGGTTGATGTCTCGGCTCTCTCGAGGCGCTGATCCCCTTCATTAGAAGGGTTCGCGCCCTCTGTGGCACTCGGATGTTCATGCCAAAGCGTAGAGGATCAGTGAGGGCTGTATAGTGAGGCAAGATAGTCGCCGGTGCCCTGTTGGTGGAGTCAGCCAGCCAAGTCAGGAAGTCCAGAACCGTGCTGGCGGAGATGGTCCCCATCGTGTGTCTCCGAAGGCAGTTCCGAAATCTCCGTCCGCAGGACCCACACTGCCGCACTGAGGACGGAAGGTGAGCTCTGAGCATCTTGTCTGCTGCCTCTGTAGAGAAGAGTTGGCTGAGAGCTCCCCGTAGAAACTCCAAGTATGAAGTTGAAGTGACGCTTGGAGAGGTGCGGTAAGGCTGTTGGCTAGGCAGGCTGACCCCAGTAGAAGGGGAGAAGGGCCCCATCTCATTAGCTCCCCGAACCACGGCTGGGTTGGCCAGTAGGGAGCTATCAGGAGGACCTGACCCTTGAAGGACCTGAGGGTCTGCATCACCTCAGGAGGACCTGTGTCGCTGGAAGAGGAAAATGAATACGTACTTCCAGCTGTTCCAGTCCTCCGTGAAGGCGTCTGGGCCTCCTGTGCGTGTCCTTTGGATGCAGGTGAGGTAGAAGGGGAGCTGGGTCGTGTTTGGGGAGGCAAACAGGTCCACCTCTGGGGTGCCGTAGCGGAGGGAGAGCGACTCGAACACTTGTGGGCGTAGTTGCCACACCACGGAGGTCTCCTGAAACCTGGATAGAGCGTCCGCTCAGTCGTTCTCTCGGCCCGGAACATACTTCGCCGAGAGTGATATGGCCCTGCGTGATGCCTCGGCGAAGATGTCTTCCGACAGGGCTAGGAGTGGACCTGGTCGGGCCGTACCTTGCCTCTGCACGCACTGTACTGCGGTCACATTGTCTATGTCCAAGCGGACGCTCATGCAGGAGGATTCGGGGTGTCGCTCGAGTCATTCTTTCACCACTATCAGCTCCCGAAGGTTGATGTGTAGTGACCTTCTATCTTCCGACCATCCCCGGCAAGCTTGATGTCTCCAGCTCGACTGGAAGCCCCACCCCATGTCCGAGGCGAGGCGTCCGCCGCTCCTGCCATTCAAGGTGGGGGCGGGGACTATGGGACCGAACGGCGTAGGGCCCCCGACCGAAGCCAGGGACGCAACAAGCTGTGGAGTGCTGAGGGTACCGGCCCGGGCAGGTCGCGCGGGAGCAGTATGCTCCTGTCGACCTCCCGTACCAGCCGTCGGCGCCCCAAGCGGCTCAGTGGAAGGGCCGGGGTCGCGAAGTTGAGGCAACCGCCCCCCCCCCCCGGAGTGCTGACCGGACCTGAGCCACCGACACCATATTGAATCGCAGGGCTTTCAAGAATTTGTTCAATGCGCTCAGGTTCATAGCCAGTCTCGTTTTTCCTGGGCCTTTTTTGGTATGGTAAAGAGAATCAAATTAGTAGGGCAAGGTGGATCCCGATCCCCGGAGGGTGTAGTGAAGTCACAAAATCGATTGTAGAACGTATAACAGTATACATGCGAGGCCGAGGTCGTTTTCGAGCGACCTCGTCCGTGGGCGTTAGTCAAGAGGCTTCGTCCTGGGTGAAGACGTTCCATGAGCGTCTCCCGCTAAGACGGGCCTGGACCCTCGGTATGTATCCAACTCACCCCAAGTCTTCCCGCGGGAAGTCCTCGAGGCCCGTGGCGAGCGTCCTCATCCAATAGTGTTCTATGGCAGTTTGTGACGTCTCATCACCCACAAGCTGACTTCCATATGTTTAATACCTAGTGACATTTGATTATACTGTGACGTCACCGGATTTCATCATGGCGTCATAGGATCGCCTCGTGACGTCACAGGGACACAAACTGACGTCATAGGACTACATCGTGACGTCATTTTATCACATAATGACGTCATCTTATCACACCGTGACATCACTTTATTGCATATTGACGTTACCTGGTCACATCGTGAACTATTATCACATCGTGGCATCATGTAATCATATCGTGACGACACCAACAAAATGACGTCACAGGACCCCCATCGTGACGTCATATGTTTTCATTGTAATTCCACTGGACCATACAGTAATTTTACAGAATTAGTGATGCCACAGGGTTACATCACGACGTCACAGGGTCACATTGTGATGTCACAGTATCACGTGACGTCACAGGATCACATCACGGCGTCATAGGATCACATCGTGATGTCACAGAAACACATCGTGACATCCAAGAATCATATAGTGACTTCAAAGGATCACTGACGTCACAGGATCACATGATATAGAGAGGTGTCATTTCCTGGGTGCCTGGACAGCCTAGTAGGGCGGAGTCCAGATCGAGACGTCAAATGATGTCATTCAGGTGATGAGAGGACCCCGTACTGAAGAGCGTTTCCACCAGGCGAGACCCCCTCTTTGCTGAATAAAATCCCTCGCCGCTACACAAGGGGGATGTATGTAAGGTCACACCATGAGAAGGGGCGGATCTCGTAAGAGTCCGTCGTGGTAGGAGGATAAGGTAAAGATGAACGGAGGTGGTCCTTCACCCCGTCCCCCAACCCGACGGTCGTCTGATTGGGGGGAGGGGGTTCCTCATGAGAGGGGCCTTTCAGGGACGGAAGGAGGGTGGTGCCGTGACCGGGATGTGGAGGGTGTGGACGAGCTGAGTGTCCTAGGCCTCTTGGGAGAGATAGAACTCTTTCTCGAGCGGGACTTCCTGTTGGGTCTACGTGAGCGGCTCCGGGAGGAAGGTGGGCTCACGGACCCGCCCGAAAAGGCAAGCCGAAAGGTGTTAGAGGGCCACGGCCTGAGTCTTGGCTTTGGCCTGGGCCTGGGCCTGGCCCTGAGCCTGGGCTTCGGCCTCGGCCTGGACTCCGGCTTCGGCCTGGGCCTGAGCATGGGCCTGTGCCTGGTCCTGGGCTTCGGTCTGGGCCCGGGCCTGGGCCTCGGCCTGGGTCTGAGGCCTCGGCTTCGGCCTGTGCCCTGGCCTGGGTCTCGGCCTGGGTCTGGACCTGGGGCTGCCGAGAGGCCTGATGACCCTCGGGGGCGCCACACTCCGTACCATAAGACACGTCCCCCTGCCCTCCGAGAGGACCCGGGTTGTTTACCAGGGACGACTCGGAGACGGGGACGGATTGCGAGCGTATAAGGTCAAAGTCTACGCCTAGGGCCTGACGAAGCAAGCCGTGAGGCGTTAGAGGACCATTGATGGTCGGAGGTATGGGGCTGCCGAGAAGCCTGATGACCCTCGGGGGCGCCACACTCCGTATCATAAGACACGTCCCCCTGTCCTCCGAGAGGACCCGGGTTCTTACCACGGACGACCCGAAGACGTATGGGGAACGGATAACGAGTGGAAAAGGTCAAAGTCTACGCCTAGGGCCTGACGATGGAAGCCGTGAGGCGTTAGAGGACCATTGATGGTCGGAGGTATGGGGCTGCCGAGAGGCCTGATGACCCTCGGGGGCGCCACACTCCGTACCATAAGACACGTCCCCCTGTCCTCCGAGAGGACCCGGGTTGTTTACCAGGGACGACTCGGAGACGGGGACGGATTGCGAGCGTATAAGAGCAAAGTCTACGCCTAGGGCCTGACGATGGAAGCCGTGAGGCGTTAGAGGGCCATTGATGGTCGGAGGTATGGCGCTGCCGAGAGGCCTGATGACCCTCGGGGGCGCCACACTCCGTACCATAAGACACGTCCCCCTGTCCTCCGAGAGGACCCGGGTTGTTTACCAGGGACGACTCGGAGACGGGGACGGATTGCGAGCGTATAAGGTCAAAGTCTACGCCTAGGGCCTGACGATGCAAGGCGTGAGGCGTTAGAGGGCCATTGATGGTCGGAGGTATGGCGCTGCCGAGAGGCCTGATGACCCTCGGGGGCGCCACACTCCGTACCATAAGACACGTCCCCCTGTCCTCCGAGAGGACCCGGGTTGTTTACCAGGGACGACTCGGAGACGGGGACGGATTGCGAGCGTATAAGAGCAAAGTCTACGCCTAGGGCCTGACGATGTAAGCCGTGAGGCGTTAGAGGACCATTGATCGTAGGAGGTATGGGGCCGCCGAGAGGCCTGATGACCCTCGGGGGCGCCACACTCCGTACCATAAGACACGTCCCCCTGTCCTCCGAGAGGACCCGGGTTGTTTACCAGGGACGACTCGGAGACGGGGACGGATTGCGAGCGTATAAGAGCAAAGACTACGCCTAGGGCCTGACGATGCAAGCCGTGAGGCGTTAGAGGACCATTGATCGTAGGAGGTATGGGGCCGCCGAGAGGCCAGACGACCCCCGGGGGCGCCCCCCTCCGCACCACCAGACTCGTAGTAATGGGCACAAACCGGACCAAATAGATTTAAGGCAACAACTGGTTCACTAATAGGGTGGTCGAAGAATGGGACAAACCGGCAACCATGCAGAAAGCGCTGAAACTATCAGTTGATTAACAAGCAGGAAAGAGACTCACCGGCAACCATGCAGAAAGCGCTGAAACTATCAGTTGATTAACAAGCAGGAAAGAGACTCACCGGCAAAAAAACAAATGCCGGCAGCGGGTATACCGCTCAGTCCGTTTCCGCGCTAGAAGTGACGACTCAGGCGAGCCGGCTAAGAAGGGAGGGGTAGGTGGGGTCGACAATGCGCATTCCTACACAGAGCCGGGAATTTTAAATTTCTGATGATTCTGGCGGAAAATTCCAACCACACTCAACCTTCGGGAAGTGGCCATATGACCAGGAGTGTGATATGGGATTATCGCTATAGATTCGCTGTGCAGGTTTCTTTCAGCCGATAAATAGCATATTCATCGCTTTGTTTCCATCGCTTTCGTCAGTTTCCAAGTCTAACACCCGTAGATTATTTGCTGGCAGAATGCATGGATTGTAAATCTTGTTTCAAATATTAGGTAGAGAGCCTCTCAGGTTTTTACTATACTTACCTTACACTTTTCAATTGTAATAAGTATTTTTACTTCATTATCATGATCTTTGGTCACTTTCACCATCTGGCCTAAATAATTATATTCTTCAACTTCTTCAAGACTCTCCCCATCCATTATAATTTCTATATTTTGAATTTTCGTGTTAAACATTACTTTGGTTTTACTCTTATTCATTTTCAAACCTACTTTGAGACTTTCCTTGTTCAGATCACTCCTCTATGCATTCCTTTGCTTTGTTTCTATCGCTTTCGTCAGTTTCCAAGTCTCACATCCATAGATTATTGCTGGCAGAATGCATGGATTGTAAATTTTACGTTTGAAATATTAGGTAGAGAGCCTCTCAGGATTTTATTATACTTACCATACATTTTTCAATTGTAATACGCATTTTTACTTCATTATCATGATCTTCGGTCACTTTCACCATCTGGCCTAAATAATTATATTCTTCAACTTCTTCAAGACTCTCCCCATCGATTATAATCTCTATATTTTGAACTTTCGTGTTAAACATTAATTTGGTTTTACTCTTATTCATTTGCAAACTTACTTTGAACCTTTCCTTGCTCAGATCACTCAGTATATCTTGCAATTCTTCTGCTCTTTCTGAAATAAAGATAATGTTATCCGCAAATCTTAGGTGGTTAAAATATTCGCAATTAATCTTCAAACCTTTCTCTTCCCAACTCAACCTTCATAAAATATCTTCCAAACAAGCTGTAGATTTTAGTGAAATTGTATCGCCTTGCTGTACTTTCTCGATCTTGATTTTTTCTCTATCTTTATGTAGTTGAATTACAGTAGTATTTTTCGCATAAATCTTTTCTAGGACCCTTACTATCTCTTCGTTTGCACCCTGCTTGCGTAGCGAGTTTAATATTACTATTTGATCTACCGAGTCAAAGACCTTCTCGTAATCTACAAGAGTTAAACAGATAGGTATATTGTATTCTGTCGTTTTCTCGTTTAGTTGGTTCATCGCCTGCAAATGGTCTAGGGTCGAATATCCATTTCTAAAATCTGCCTGTTTTCTCGGTTTCCATCTAAAAATGGACTCAGTCTATTTGTACCTTGAAGGATACTTCATATGCATTTGATAGCAAGCTAATCGGTCGGTAGTTACTCAGGTCCTTCTGGTCTCCTTTTTATGAAGCAAAATCACTATTACTTTGCACCGGGATTCGGGAACGCTTTCTTGACACTGGGTGTGCAACTGAGCTAATTTGATATAAATTTCTTTCCCTGTGTCTTTCAAAAGATCTATCGATATACCATATTCACCGGGTGCTTTTCCTAGTTTTATATTTTCTAGAGCTATTTCTTCCTTTGTAATTTCTGGTACACTACTAAATTCTACAGATGAATTTTACTGATTCAACTACGGTCTTCCACGAATAAAGCTCGTGGTAAAATTTCTTCTGTTTTGTTTACCATGTACAAACCATGATAACCACGTTGCATGGAACGCACTTTATGTCGCCCACAAGGCTAGACCTGACGCGTCTATGACAGTGCGACCTTGCTTGACTCGACCTAACCTAATCCAGTGTAATTATGTGATTACACATCAGACGGCACTACCCATGCGGTATATATATCGGCTCCTGGCCGCATGTAAAATCGGCGGGCTCCACCATAGTTCACATGAAAAAATTATCATCATTATCAGCAGGAGCATGTAAAATCACACACAGTTTACATTGAGACAGTGACGAGTGCACGAGTGTCAAGACCCACTCATTTCGTCCCTATGGTAGAACCCTCTCACCCAAAAAGCATCTTTTCCTGCAGTGAGGAGGAAGATGATGTTTCTTCCCAACCCGACCTTCATCGCCGTAAGCGTCTCCGTGGCGCAAACTCCGAGACAGTTACACGTCTCCCGGACCTTCGGACCTGTAGAAAGAAATGGATGGTGACCTTGCTCTACCAGTGGACAATTGCCTACCACCCGCCGAGCCCATCACCGACAAATCCCACCCGCCTCCCCCGCTTGAGAAAGCCTCCGTCATCGCTCATGAGGAAGATAAGGGAGACGCTCCAATGCGTTTATCATACGCTGCTGCTATAACCTCTTCCCGTGATCCGACCGGGGGCGAGTGGCAATTCGTCTCAAATCGACGCACACTCAAAGTTCCCGGTCATCTTCAAACCCGCTGACAACCCCTCCCTCTTCACAAAGATGGGCTCCTGGAGAAAAGCCCAACTTGTTAATGACGCAGTTAGGCCAGTAGAAGGTATTCGCCAAACCCCAAACGGCGAATGGCTGATTAGCTGCTTCACGTCAACGCTAGCAACAGATCATCAACCACCATTAAATATTCTAATAAGAATCCCCAAGACCATCGTCGTAGGAGTAAGAAAAGGAGTACCTCTCGACGACATTGCTGAGCAACTCCTTAAAGCCGACATGGAGGCTCACGACCTTCCTGTCGACTCGATCAAACGACATAAGTCCCGGGACGGGGCTCTGACCAGCTCAGTGCCTTCCTCATGGCCTCCCTCCCCTCCACGGTTAAACTGGGCTACACCCTTCACCAGGTAGTTCCCTACATCACCCCTGTGCGGAGATGAACAAACAGTCAGTTTCTGGGTCACACAGAAATGTCAGGAAAGGCAACTTTTCTGGGTAAACTGCTGCGGAAACCACTCTGCTGCATACCCTAAGGGTTGATTCACACTATCGGTCCGGTCGCGCTCCACTCTCGCTCCGCTCCGGTTCTGAGGTATTCAGGGTTGATTCACACTATCGGTCCGGTCGCGCTCCGCTCTCGGTTCTGAGGTATTCACACTATCGGTCCGCTCTCGTTCCCGTCATCCCCCCTCCCTCGACACCAGTAGAAGTCTTACCATCAGTTACGAAGGATGTGTGACTTTTCTGACGCCGAGTTGGCAATAATCGCTATTGCACTTGATGAAGAAGAAGAAGAAGAAAAAAAAATAGAAAAAGAAAGATTGTGGGTTCATCCTATGTTGCAAGATAGGAAGACTGAAGGAGAATTTCATACTCTGTAGCCTCGTCTTATTGATGATGAGAGTAAATTCCACAGCTATTTCAGAATGAACAAAGGAACATTTGAGAAAATACTATCCAAAATTGAGGATGACTTGAAATGTACAAGAAGATGCTGCACTTCCTGGCACTGATGTGCTTGCACCATACGTTATAGTGGGAGATGAGGCTTTCCCGCTGAAGAGAAATTTGATGAGGCCCTACCCAGGTTCACAGACTGAACATAAGGTAGAGAAGAGGATTTTTAATTATAGATTATCTAGAGCCAGGAGGATAGTTGAGTGCACATTTGGTATTCTAGTGCAAACCTTCAGAATATATTTAAGGAAACTTAAAGCTATGCCTTCTAACGCTAATGCAATCATTACAACAACATGCATACTTCACAATCTGATACACCCAAATGCTGTTGCATTACCAGATACTGTTGTCATGCTTCCATCAAACACAGTACGTCCAATGAGAGGAAGAGGGGATAATGCTACAAAGGAGGCTTTTGGCGCGAGAGAAACACTGAAAGATTATTTCAGCTCCCCAGCTGGTTCAATGCCTTGGCAAAATGATAAAATATAAGTAGACAAACAAACTTGTGTAGGAATATTTGTTGAGTGAGCTAAGGAGATGCATTTCCGCAGTGGATAATAGGTTGTTATTATACATATGGAATTTCTTTCTTCGGTTAATAATGTGTATTTTTTTCTCTCAGTACCTTGGCAATATGATAAGTATGCAAACATTATCACTGTAGTGCAGCGAAGTCGGGTCATACAGCTCTGGTTTACCTTTTGACTAATTCTATTAGCATTTCATCTAAATCCACAAAATTAAAGTAAGTTTTGTAGGTTATATTTTATTCAGTTGGTGCTTATGTATATCCTCGCTGTACGCATTGTCATTGTATCAGTGATAAATAAAAATAAAATGTATTTTTATCATTTTTCTAACTTTCTCATGATCCCATTGTGGTGTTTCCTTTGGATTATCCATGGTTTGGTAGGACAGAAGGTAACACTACTTGCTTATATGAAGGCTGAATCTCGACTGGAGTGGAGCAGGAGGAGCAGGACCGTGGCAACTGAGTTCACACTGGCGCTCACGGTCCAGTCACGCTCCGGTCTCACTCCAGTAAAAATATCTTTTGACGGAACCGTGACCGGAGCGAAACCGGAGCGAGACTGGAGCGAGAGCGCCAGTGTGAATGCTTCCATTGAAATTAATGAGACAATATTGGACCGCACCGAGAGCGGAGCGGGAGTGGAGCGCGACCGGACCGATAGTGTGAATCAACCCTAACTGCTCCGAGTTCGCCATCAGGAACATTGCTCGTGAACTAAAAAACCAGCAGTACGTCACTTTTTCCGAAGCCCTAGCCGTCGCCAGGGAACGATGGAGCACCCATTTCAAGGATGAATGGATCCGTGACAGGGACTTCGAGACTGCACAAAAGAGCCATAAGGCCCCGGCGAGGACCGAGGGCTCAGACACAACGACCCCAACGAGGAATAAGAGCCCGGGCACAATCCCAGCCACCGGCACTTCAGACGGCGCACCCCCCGGCATAGCTCCTAACCCGCCCAAACCCAACGAGAGCACTGGCGTCCCTGGCAAAGTACCACCCACCCACTTCAGCACCAACCAACGCAGACTAAGAGGGGTGAGGGAAGAGACAAAGAGGAAAAATCGAAAGAGAACCGCTACCCCAGTTACCATCCAAGTAGCCTTCTCTCCTACTTCCCCTGACCCACCAAGAAGTGAAGAACCACAGAAAACAGATGCCTCCCATACGGCCCCTACCGCCCCCTCACGGAGCCACTCTTTAGAAATTTCATCGGCCATATCCGAGGAACTGTAAAAGAATTTCAACAGGAACTGGCCAAATCAAACCCTCAAGTGGCTCGCCTATTGGATGGGATCTTCATGATTCTTCAAACCATTGCTGATATTGCAAACCATGGCTGCGTTTGAAAATATGCAATGGAACTGCCGGACAATTAACACTGCCTGGGATATCCTGGTGCAGCACTTCTTGGGGAATTCCTACGAGGTCATTGTATTCCAATTCCTTCGAAAGAAACCTTACCATCTCCCGACTCTGCCCAGCTACCACTACCCTCCCTTCTACAAGACAGACGAAGCAGGAGAGGCACATGTGGCCACACATGTTGCGCTGGGACTGATCGCCCAACCATGGAAACTGCCGGAGCCCTCCCTGGAGGAAGGGACCCGGCCATTCCCGTCTCGGTGGAAGGAGATCAAACCATTTACATCATCAATGTGTACAATCCCAAGACCTCCCGAGACTTTGCCTGGCTTGAAGACCTCCCCGAAAACTGGGTAGTGGTGGGTGACTTCAACCGTCGCGACGCCCTTTGGGACAGCAACTACGCCCATATCTCCCTGACCATTACCTCCCAGATAGACGCTACCGACATGGTCCTTCTCAATGACAGTAGTTACACCAGGCTTCCCGACGTTACAGAGCACGACAAGACGGCCATCGACTTTTCTTTCGTGTCCTCCAACCTTGTGGGGGGCTTCAGACTGACTCCCCATCGATGACCCTATGTCCTTGGACCACCTTCCAATATCTATCACCATCCACCTCTCCCCCACACTCCATCTTCCCCCAGTGCAGGATAAACTGAACCTTAACAAAGCCGACTGGAATGAGTTCCAAGCCTTCCTGGTCAAATCAAACTACCGTCAAGACCCCGACTCCACGATAGAAGATTTGAACAAAGGATTCACTGCCACTGTGCTCGCAGCAGCACAGCATGCCATCCCTCCAGTAAACACCGACACTGGGAGGCGGGGCCACCCCTAGTGGACGGATGAGTGCCAGCTCGCTGTCCACAACAAGGGGAAGGCCTACTACCGCTACCTAAAGGATGGGCTGGAGGAATCTTTCACCGCTCTGAAGGCAACGAAAGCGGAGTGCATGAGGATCATAGCCAAGGGCAAACTGGACTTCTGGAAAAACAATAGGAAGGACAATCTCGACCTGACTGCGGCTTGGGAGAAGTTCAAAATAATCAAACGGCGCTACAGCCCACCAAGTAGAAACCTCACTGTCCCCGATGGAGGATTACTACGCACTCCGGAGGAAAATGCAGAGGACTTTCTCCGCCACTTTGCCGGAGCAAGCTCCCCTGAAAACCTCCCTGACGCCCAACGTCGAACCCGCCAGGAAGAAGACCGCATGGACCTCTCCACCCCACCGGGGGCAGACGTAGACTTCACCCTCCATGAACTGCACTGGGCCCTGAGGGCAGCTAAGGCCACCAAGAAGACTCCAGGTGCAGACAGGGTAACCTACCTGCTGCTGCAGCACATTCCCTCTTCCATGAAGGAAGCCCTCTTTTTTCCTCTTCAACAAATGTTGGAAAGAGGGATACGTCCCTGAAGTATGGAATTACGCCGTCGTGGTCCCCATCCCTAAGGCAGGGAAACATAGTGGCAAGATTGCGAACCACAGGCCGATTGCCCTAACATCGCACATTGGCAAGGTGTATGAGAGAGTGGTGCTCAATCGCCTAAAAGACTTCACTGAATCCAGAGGGGCGCTGCCGACACACCTGGATGGATTCAGGAAAGCGAGGGGTGTTACGGATCACGTCGTCCGTCTCTCTGAGCACATCCGCAGGGTTCAGAGACAAAAAAGAGTACTCCACAAATGCTTCCTTGGCATCGCCAAGATCTTCGACACAATCTGGCACACCAAGCTCCTGTGGATATTGAAGTAACTCGGCAATGTACAAGTTCGTCCGCTCCTTCCTCTTTGGCCGTCCCATCTCGGTAAGAAGACACGGTGCCCTTAGTGCCAAAGCACTCATTGACATGGGGTCCCCCCAGTGTTCAATCGTGGCCCCCCTCTTCTTCACGCTACTTCTCGCAGATGTGGGGAATAGTGTGCGAGGGGACACGGTCTATGCCGATGACATAGCTCTCTGGAGGAAGTCTAGGCACCGACGGCCCAAGAGGGATTCGGTTCAGCATAGGGCGGAGCTTCGTCCCTTCCAAAGTCAGGTCGACCTGGTCGTGACCCAACTCACAAGCCTTGGGTTCTCGCTTTCCGCAGCCAAAACGACGTACATGCCAGTGCACCAGATAGGCTATAACAGTGGGACATACCCGGACTGGAGTCATATAAATGTATGTGGAACGCCGGTAAAACCAGCAAAGTCCGTCAGGTACCTAGGGGTTGCCTTTCAACGGGACGATACATGATCCAAGCATATACAGCAGGTCACACTCAACGCACAATGGGCCCTCAACCTCGTCAGAACAATTGGGCACGAGCCCTGAGACCAGCACCGAAAAACTCTAGTCCTCATCGTGCAGAGTTTAGTACGCTCAAGGTTCCTGTTTGGTGCTCCTGTCCTGCACGACCTGCCAAGGTATGTAATACACAGAATGATAGACATTGAATGCCGGGCACAACGAGTGGGACTCTCTACCGCGGTCGGTCCCTCAAGAGCAGGTGTACAGCGAAGCTGGCGTTTTGCCACTCTGGTGCTGCATAAAGATGGATGCATGCCGGTACCTCTTCAGCTCTGCCAGAGTAACAAACTCTACAGACGAAGAACCCTTTGGTGTCCTTCAGCCACTGCGTTTTTCTCTGCCCAGACCTGGAACATTATTTCAACGACCTCAGAAACCTTCTTGGTAACCCTGACACAGCATTAGACACAGATGTCGGACGAAGACACTTACGGTGGTATTCTTTAAAAAAATATTTTCTTCCAAGGATTTATATAAGAAAATATTTATATTAGATTTTTTTAAGAATACCACCATAAAATTCTTACGGTGGTATTCTTAAAAAAAATTATATAAGGAAAATTTCATTTTCAAGAATACCACTGTTAGTCCTTGCAGCCCACCTCATCTGCTCCTCCCCTACAGGGGAAATTGATTTATGGAATTTTTGGCTTGAGGGCCAAGCGCCGGAGCCGGCAGGCCATTCAGCGCATGTCTATCATATATGAATATATAAAATTTCAAGTAAAACAGTAAAAACAATAACCACTCACAAAAACACATGAAAACAAGATACACTCACAATCAATCATATACACAATTTTAAATTTCATAAAATAAATTGATGTCTTTTAAAAACTTTAAAACATTCTTTACATGAGCCTCTTCTCCTAAAATTTCTTTAAGAGATAAATTTGTTAAAAAGTTTGTCCTGCGCTTATTAGAGTATGCAGGGCACTGAGTTAAAATGTGTTTAATTGCAAAAACAACTTGGCAAGTGGGGCATTGGGGGCCAGCTTTTCTGCTCCAGTTGCCATAAAAGATTTATGGGTAATATTGGAATGGCCAATTCTCCTCCCCTGTAGGAGCCCTGCTGTAAAGCAGTTCTAACCTGAACCCCTCCCCCCACACACGCACTTTCTCCGACACGTTCAACCTCATTAATCACTTCCCACCTATCCAGTTTCCCATCTCACATGAGTAATTTCCCTCCTATACAGGAAAATTAAGTCCCTATATCGGCTAGAGCCGCTAGGACTCAACTAGAAAAAAGTAAAATCAGTTCAGTTTTACCTTACAAATAAAGGAGACGAACTCACCAAAACCTCTTTCTCTTCTCACAGTAGCATTACTACACTGGTGCTGAAGAAACCGAGGGGTGTATGTGTGCCAATTGTAGCTGGGCACCTGATGCAGGGAAGGAGGGGGTGGTGGCACGGAAAAGGTATTTTTTTGATGTTGAAGAAGGCAGCTTGCACGGCGGGGTTCCTCAGGAGGTCCTTCGGTTTTCCGTGAAGGGCGATATAACGCGCGTTCCATGCCACGTGGTTATCATGGTTTGCACAGCCAATTTCTTTCTGCATTTACTGATCTCTCCATTTCTATCCTTCAAGTATATAACTTGCTGTCTTCCTAAAGCATGTCTGCGCTCGGTCCCTTTAATACTCTTACCGTTCCCAGTATTTTCCCTTATTTTATCCATATTTCCTTTTCCTTTCTCTGATCTCTGTCTTTTGTTCATAAGCTTGTTTAGTTCTACTCTATTTCGTCTCTCCTGCTTTTAATCTGCATAGTCCTTCTTCTTTTTATTAGGTTATTTGTAGCTTTGGAGTATTTGCCTACCCGAGAGTTGACACCTCCACGTGGTGGATAGGCTTGAAAATCTTAATGACTACAAAAGCTATGTTGATAGAGATGAAAATCTCTGCAGGGTCACCCATATCGAATAGGTATTGTATGAAAGATGAGACAAAGAGCAGCTCGCACACAGTTGCAGGATCCACTGCTAACTGGCACGTCCCTGATGGTGAACAAGGGAATTCCTCATAGATTTATGAAGTACCGTCATAATGACGGCGTGGACCACTGGGCACCCTATAGATATGTAGAGCTCCACCGAATACACTGAATAAGGTGACACCAAAGAAATATCTCTCCAGAAACCATTTAGCAGGGAGGTGAGATTACTGCCAAAATTCCTTCATAGCAAAAATTAATTGCACAACCAAAAGAAAGCCGGACGTTCTTGTTGGATCATTGTCCCTTGAAAGTCCAACTGCATTGCCTTGTGTGCTAACGTACAGTGTGCCACCAAATGTGAGTAAGCACTGTCCGTGCAGATCCACGTCTTAGGCATTATATAGCATGAAGGAAATGAAGATCTATACTTACAACGTAAGAACCCTCTCGGAAGAGCACAGGCTGGCGAGTTTAATGGAAGAACTAGACAACATCAAGTGGGACATCGTTGGACTGAGCAAAGTCCGAAGAGCACAAGAAAAGATACAGTTACAAGATAGTCACCATCTGTTCTACTATAAAGGCAAGGAAAAAGAAAGATCTAGGGGAGTAGGATTCTTGATAAACCGAGAGGATGCTGGTAATGTAGTGAAGTTCAGTAGTTTATCTGACGGGATGGCTTGGATTGTGATTAGGCCGTGTAAAAGGTACACTCTATGATGAAATTGAGTCCTATGATGATTTGATTCAGGAAATGGATCAAGAAAAAAGTAAGTATACGTTTGTAATAGGCAATTTTAATGTTAAAGTGTAGAAGATACAAGATGAGTCATTCACTGAGAAGTTTGAAGTAGGTGAAAGAAATGACAGAGGCGAGATGTTATTCAGATTTGCAGAGAACTACATGAGAATAATGAACACTTTCTTCCAAAAGCATGTAGGTCGTAAATGGACCTGGAGAAGTCCAGATGGAACAACAAAGAACAAAGTAAACTTCATATCAGGAGATGAGAGCAAGAGCGTTAGCAATGTTATAGTCATAAATAAAGTCAACATAGGTAGTGACCAAAGAATGCACAGCTAAATTCAGTTTCAAAGCTGAGAAAAGTGAAATAGTTTTAAAAAGAAAATAAGGATTGCGAAGGTTAAGGATAACAAGAACGAATTACAGTTAGAAATTAAAAATAGATTTGAAGCTCTAAGAATTAACAAGGACACCATTCAAGGTATGAATTTGAATTTAGTGGATACCATTGGGGAATCGGCAGAGAAATTAGGAAGTACAAAAAGTATTAGAGAAAACACACACACAAACTACATGCTGAGAGATACAAAGATGGGTCACTACGAGCATAGCTCCCCTTCCCGTATAATACAACTAGGTAAATACACAAAGATGGCCCCAACACTTTCAAAACTGACATATAAGCAAAGATTGTCTAAACTGGAACTACCAACCCTGGAACAAAGAAGAGAAAGAGGCGATGTATTGTCCATTTACAGAATCATGAAAGGCATGGAAGTCCTTGACAGAGAAGACTTATTAAAGTGGGACAGAAGAAAAACATGGGGACATGAAAAGAAACTTAAAAAGGATTGTTGTAGAAGGGATTAAAAAAAAAAAAAAAAAAAAACAGTTTTCCACACAGTGGTGGATATCTGGAACAAATTGGATGAGACAGTGTGTGCAAACCCCATACAAAAATTTAAGAACAAACTAGATGTTGCGAGATACAAATATGGGTCACTACGAGCATAGCTCCCCTTCCTGTATAATACAACTGGGTAAATATACACACAATCGTCGAATTGACGGCGAAGATTGGAACTCCGGAAAGAAACGCAATTTTCGTGGATTTCAACGGCGTGGGAGTACCTGTGTTGTATTAATAGGAAAGGGAAAAACTCATAGTGTAGTGGGAATGTAAAGAAAAAGGAGAAGGGGAGGGATTATTGAGGAAAATGGAAGAAAATGAGGAAGGGGACGAACGGGCCCCGGACGTCAGAAGGAATGCAAAAAAAAAAGATGTGCAGATGACACAAGTGAAGTCGAAGAAATCAGTAAAGGCAGGAAAATTAGAAATATAGATAAGGTCATCGCAATAGAAAATGGAGATAATTAGTTCTATGGATTTAATGAGGGAGGTGACAACCTCCCCTGATTAGCAAGCCCAAAGGAAAAACTAGCAAAAATGAACGAATCATGGGAGGTTAGGTTTAGTCAACTGGCACAAAGAGTTGATAAATTGGAAGAACTAAAGAAGGAGAACCAAAACCTAAATAGAAAAATTAAAAAGACAGTTAAAAGAAAAGATGAGAATGAGGAATTAAAGAGGAATAACAAAGAAAATAAAGAGTTCATACAAAAAGAGGTAAGTGGTTGGAAAAAGGTTCAGTAGAATAGCAACATTGAATTTAGAGATAAAGTGAAACAACAGTTATTAAAGTGATGAGAGAGGAGAATATAGTAAGAGACTTAGCAGATAAAAAGAAATGTATAATTATATTAGGAATGGAAGAGAAACAATCCAAATAGGACTACAAGAGTAAGAGACGAGAAAGAGTGAACAAGGTACTAAAAATACTTCAAGGTGAACAGGAAATGGGGAAAGAAACTGAAGAAATATATAGGCTGGGGGAAATACTATATAGACAAGACCAGACCAATTAAGGTTAAATTTAGGTCACAAACGACAGCAGAGAATGTCTTATCAAAAACAGGAAAACTAGCAGAAAGTGATCAGTACAAACAGGTATGGATAAGAAGAGAGATGAATAAAGAGGAAAGTGAGGAAGAGAAAACAAAAAGAATAAAAGCTAAGAAAAAAAAAAAAAGGAGAACAGAACAGAGTCAGAGAAATTCTATTGGAGAGTAGTCGATATGAAAGTGAGGAAATGGTTTATAGGAGAGAAAAAAAGAAGGGAAACAGAAAACAGGATGGAGGTAGCAGAAAATGTGTCCTTCACAAATATAGATGGATGAATGATTACCTGATGGAAAAGGAACCTGACATAATGGGAATTGTGGAGACAAAATTGAAAGGTCCATTACCACCCAACAGTGTAGGGCATGGTGTATATCATTATTGGATTAGAAACAGAGAAGTAAAACAAGGTGGTGGAGTTATGTTCCTGACTAAGAAGGATATAAATGTGAGGAATGTTACATATGGAAAGAATAGAGTGGAAATGATTATGATGGAAATAGAGGACAGGGGCAAAAAGAGCAGGAAGTTTGTGGTAAATTATGTGCCTCCCAAAAACAGCTTCGTTGGAAGGGAGCACAAGAATATGTTAGAAGACACAAGGATAACAGTAAATAAGATAATGGAAGATGGAGGAAGAATGATTATATTGGATGACTTTAATTGTAAGAAATCTGCTGGGAAGAGATGACAGTGAAGGGTAGAGATCACATATGGGAAAATGTACTACTTGATATGATCATAGAGCATACAATGATACAATGGATACAAGATAATACTAAGTATAGAAATGAAGAAGAGCCATCGAGACTGGACCTAATAATTCAGAGCCTGAAATATTGGACAAAATTGAATATAAGACACCAATAAGTGAAAGTGACTGCCGTGAGCGAGTGGCGCTCCGTGGGGTCCCGTTTGTCGAGCCCGCGTTCGGTAGACGTGTGCCCTGTGGAGCAACCGCTGGCTCTAGCCAATCGTTTTGCTCTACTGGAGGATGAAGTGGCTGAAAACCAGTTCTTGGTGGTGGGGGACTCCATGGTGCGAGGCTATGACGACATCATGCAGCGGAAGACTAAGCGACGTTGCAAGCTTGTATGTCAACCGGGCCGTGGGATCGCCAATTGTACCCAGTCCATCAGGGAGCAAGGACGGAAGAACACGGTTACGATTGTTCATACGGGAAGTAACGATGTAGGTAGGGTGAGATCAGATGAGCTTGTTCGGAATTACAAGGTCCTCCTTCAGGAGATGAAGGAACGTGGGGGCCGTCACGTAGTCTGTGGGATCCTCCCGAGGATCTATGCAGGCTCGTGTTGGAACAGAGCCATAGGGATCAATGATAGGATATCGCAGTTGTGCACACAATTGGGATACCACTTTCTTGATCCTTGGTATCGCTTTTCTAGGGGCCATGACCTTTACGCTTCTGATGGGATCCACCTTACCCGCAGAGGCAAAGATGTTCTTACAAACCTCATTGTGGGAGTTTGTAATGAATTAGCTCCTTTTTTAGGGTAGAAGCCCAAAGGGAAGGGGAAATAGAATGTACTTGGGAAAACAGTGTAGAGTATAGCATTAATGTAGAACAATGTGCCTGTATAGGACAAAATATAATTTTAGGATATAATGTCGCTAGAGGACGAAATGTTACATTAGGATGTAATGTCATAGGACAAAATGTCGGAATGGGATGTAATGACAGTGGAGGACAAAAGATCACGATGGGAAGTAATGACAGTGGAGGACAAAATATCACGATAGGATGTAATGATAATGGAGGAGAAAATATCACGGTAGGATATAATGTCAGTGGAGGACAAAATATAATTTTAGGAAGGGATACCGGACAAAATGTCAATGAAGGCCAAAATATCATGATAGGATGTAATGACAGTGGAAGACAAAAGATCACGATGGGATGTAATTATAGGAGGAAAAAATATCACGGTAGGACAAAATATAATTTTAGGAAGGGATGCCGGACATAATGTCAATGAACGACGGGAGGCCGGCGTGAATCACGGTGACATAGGGGGACAAAATGTACAAAAGAGATCGGATGACCGTGATCGACCAGATGTCCGTGATGGGGGAAATGTTAATTTTGATGGGAGAAATGTTAATGAGGCATTGAATGTCAATGAAGGACCAAATAATGATATAGAGCAAGGTATAAATAAAAAACAAAAGGATAATGTAAGACATGATATTGAAACTCAAAATGTGTCAAAAAGAAATAATCACGAGTTTCTTAAAACCGTGTACTTTAATGCTCGTAGTATTAGGAACAAATTTCAAGAAATACAGGCGTATGTCAAAAGCGAAAATGTCGATATGGTAGGAATAACTGAGACATGGTTAAATGGTACAGAGTTCGAAGCTGAATTTAATATTGCGGGATTTAAACACTTTCATCAGGATAGAAACCAAAAGAAAGGTGGGGGTGTTCTGTTGTACGTTAAAAACAATGTTCATGCTTGTGTTTTAGAGAAAATGAAACAGGATGCATATGATAGTTTGTGGGTTGAGTTAACCCAAACAAATGGGAAAAAATGAATGTAGGTGTAATATATAGGCCAAAGACATTATCATAAGCAGACGACAAACTGTTATTTCAAGAACTGTCTAGTTTCTGCAACCGGGATTTATTGATAATGGGTGATTTCAATTTTACTGACATTGATTGGATGGCCCTGGAACATGGCCATATAGGTAGTCGCTTGATTGATTTTCTTGGTGACAATTACTTAATTCAGCATGTAAAAGAGCCCACAAGATATGGAAACTTAGTCGATCTATTGATCACTAGCCGCGAAAGCATGCTAACTGATGTAGAAGTCGGTGCAACTGTTGCAAATAGCGATCACAACTTAGTTAGATTCAAACTCCTAAACAATTTTAGAATAGATACTTGTGTTTCTAAAATACCTGATTTCAGTAAAGCTCAGTTCATAGAACTACGTCAGGAGCTTCAGCTTACAGATTGGGAGGCAAAATTAAACGAAAGACCTGTAGATCAGATGTGGGAAATATTTCAAAATACGCTCACTAAGATGATTCAAACTTACATTCCTTTTAAGGACAGACGTCCCCCAAATCAGGCTCGCCCAAAGTGGCTCGACAAGGAAACTGAAAAAAGTATTGCTAAAAAGAGACGGGCTTATAAGAAATATAAGTGCTCGGGTGCATCTAATGATTATGAAAGTTATGTATCAATACAGAGAGATTTTAAGAAGACAATAAGAAAAAGAAAACAATACGAAATTAACATTGCTGATAAATCCAAAGAGAATCCCAAAGAATTCTATAGTTACATTAGAGATAAAAAGGTTGTTAGGAATCACATCATTCCACTATTATCTGCTGACGGTCAACTTGAATATTCAAATGAAGGAATGTGTAATATCTTAAACAATTATTTTAGCTCGGTATTCGTAAACGAAACACCTCAAAGTGAATTCCAAACTGAAACCTGTGAAAAGTCTAGGGTGAACTTACTCACTACGGTAAATATAACAAAAGAAAAAATTAAAAGGTGTATAGATAAACTCAAAGTTGATAAAACACCAGGGCCTGACGGTTGGCATCCAAGAATCTTAAAGGAAATGAAAAATGAGATTGTTGTTTCATTAGAAATTATTTTCAAGAAATCCATCATATCCGGAGATGTCCCAAGAGAATGGAAGCTAGCTAACGTTACTCCCATATTCAAAAAAGGTGACAAAAAGAAACCAAATAACTATAGGCCTATAAGTTTGACTTCAATCGTAGGAAAAATAATGGAAACTATCATCAGAGATGCTATCGAACATCATTTAGAAAGTAACCGTTTGATAAATGATAGCCAGCATGGTTTCAGACGGAAACATTCTTGCGTGACTAACTTACTCGAATTGTACAACACAGTTATCTCGAATTATGACAAAAGAAACAATATAGATTTAATATATCTAGACTTTGCAAAAGCTTTTGATAACGTCCCACACGAAAGACTACTTACTAAATTAGCTTTGCATGGAATAAGTGGTAGCCTATTAGATTGGACTAGTAATTGGTTGAATGGTCGAAAACAGAGAGTTGTTTTAAATGGAAAAAACTTCTGGATGGAAAAGTGTTGCAAGTGGAGTTCCTCAGGGTTCCGTTCTTGGGTCACTTCTACTCATAGTATATATAAATGATATAGACCATGGACTAAAATCTACTGTTTCCAAATTTGCTGATGATACAAAATTGTGCGGAGTGGCAAATGATCACTCAAACCAATTAGATATTCAAGAAGATTTAGATAAATTACAGCAATTTTCTGAAAAGTGGCTAATGAAATTTAACACAAGTAAATGCAAGGTAATGCACATAGGTAAAAATAACTAAGTACGATTACTAGTTATTTGGAAATTCGTTAACAAAAGTGGATAGTGAAAAAGATCTCTGCGTAATTATCAATAACGACCTCAAATCATCCAAGCAGTGTATTTCAGCCTCTGAGAAAGCAAACAAGATTCTGGGACTGATTGCGCGATCTTTTGATTTCAAAAGTCCATCACTCAACAAGCTATATAAATCGTTAGTTCGTCCACATTTGGAATATGCTGTTTCCGTATGGTCACCGAATCTCATTAAAGACTGACAGACTGCAAAAAGTACAACGGCGAGCCACAAAACTTATTCCAAATATCAAAAATAAATCATACGAAAATCGACTAAAACACATGAATCTGTTTTCCCTAAAAAAGCGTAGACTCAGAGGTGACTTGATACAGGTCTTTAAGATTTTAAAGGGAATTGACATCAAAAGTGACAAAATTTTCGCATTGAATGAGAATCAGACAAGAAACAATGGTCTCAAACTGTCCGGAAATAGATTCAATTTGGAAGTAGGTAGAAACATCTTTGCCAACCGTGTAGTTAATGAATGGAATAAACTTCCTGCACAGGTAGTGCAATGTAGTTCAGTTCGAAGCTTTAAGAATCATTTAGATAAATACCTAAGCAAGATGCTGTAATGATTATAATTTATCTTATATTATTTGTTTTTGTTTTGTTATCATTTGTCTGTCTGATTTTCGTTTATTATTAGTTATTATTATTTACTATTTACCTGTTTGTTTATTATTTAACTATACCTATGCATTTATGTATTTTATTTGTTATTTACATTATTATAGTTTTTATCATTTTATTAATATGATTTTTTTTTCGCATCCGACCTAGATATGGATCAAAAGGTCTCCTGTCGGCATGCTCCGCCTTTTTAATCCTTTGGTTATAGAAATGAATATGGTGGAAACGTAGAAAACACCAGACTCAGTAGGTAATTTATTCCCGACGTTTCGAGTCCTGTCCGGGACTCGTCCTCATGGGATACAATGGGATACAGAGATCACATGGTCTTAATATACTAGTAGCTACGCCCGCCGGGGGGACGCGGTAACCTGTCATAGGGGGGGGGGAGAAGGCAGGCGCTATGACCTGGGTCAAGCGAGAGTGTGTGGTGGTGGAGGGGGAGAAGGTAGGCGCTGTGACCTGGGTCAAGCGAGAGTGTGTGGTGGAGGGTCAGGGGGGGAGGGAGAGAAGTGTTACCTGTCAACCTGCTTCTTGCTCCTGCCTATATAGAGTTGAGTGTAATGGACCTGTTGATGCTGTCTTCGTTGGTGGCCCACGCTTCTAAGAACAATCTGCTTCCTTTCTTTTTGTCACTGTATAGAACCTTAGCGCCCTGCCAGTCGAATTCGTGCTGATGCAGTTCCATGTGTTTGTACACTGCCGAACTCTGGTCCTTTCTGCTTACTGCCCTTTGGTGTTCCTGTAGTCTGGTACTAGCCTGCTTTCCTGTTTCCCCCATATATCTCGTCGGGAATAAATTACCTACTCCTGAGTCTGGTGTTTTCTACGTTTCCACCATTATGGTTCCCGGACTCCAGCTTTTTTCGTACATTAGAAATGAATATGTACAAGTGTGCAGAGAAGAGAGAAAATACAAAAAGGATGTCATAGAAAAATGTAAAGATCAACCAAATCTATTTTATATATTTGTAAACAACAAACTGAAAAACAAACAAGAATTAGTGAAACTACGACAAAGATGAATAGAATACACAGAGGAAATAGAAATGGCAGAAATTATGAACAAGAATTTTAATCAGTGTTTACGAGAGAGAACATACAACTTAGAGATGTTGAGTGGGAGGGGAAAGTCACCCCTATGAAAGAGATAGAAGTAACGAAGAATGCAATAATGAACTACTTGAGTAATCTCGATGTTAGAAAATCACATGGTCCAGATGACATGGCAAAATGGATTTTGAGAGAATGCAGGATCGAACTAACAGACAAAATACATAGTCTAATAAGCAATTCATTGAAGGAAGGAGAAGTTCCAGAGGATTGGAAAAGAGCAAATATAGTACCAATATATAAAGGGGGAAACAAAGAAGATCCTACAAACTATAGACTGGTCTCTCTTACAAGTACGGTAGCTAAAATTTGTGAAGGAATGGTCAAAATTAGATGGGTAAAGCATTTGGGAAAAAAAAAAAGTACTAAATCTGAGGCAGTTTGGATTTTGACAAAGAAGATCATGTGTCACAAACTTGATGTGTTTCTATTCAAGACTAATAGATACAATACAAGAAAGAGATGGATGGACTGATTGCGCATTTCTAGACCTGAAAAAAGCTTTTGATATGGTGCCACATAAGAAATTGCTAAAGAAATTAGAAACTACAGGAGGAATACAGGGCAAACTGCTGAAGTGGATGGAAGACTTCTTGCATGAAAGGAAAATGAGAGTGGTGATAAGAGACAAACATTCCAATTGGGATGAAGTGATTAGTGAAGTTCCACAAGGAACAGTTTTGGTCCCAATAATGTTTGCTATATATACTAATGATATGGATGAAGGAATTGAAAGTTATATGAGTTTCTTTGCAGATGATGCAAAAATGTTGAAAAAAGTGAGCACTGAAGAAGATTGTGATTTGCTGCAGAGTGATCTCAATAAAGTATGGGAATGGAGTAGGAAGTGGGAGATGGAATTCAACATTAAGAAGTGTAGTACAGTAAGTCCTCGTTATATGATACATATGTGTTCCTGAAAACCTTACCGCAAATTGAAATTACCGTATACTGAACCCATTATAACATGTAATAATAGGATATGGCAGACTTACCTTCTCTGTGCTCTTTCCTCTTCAAAACACGAGCGGATACTGAATCTGTGAATTTTTCTTACTGCAAATAGAATCGATGGTGGTAATTACTAAATACCATAACTGTGAATTTACCGGATAAAGAATTACCGTATAAGGAGGACTCACTCTATAATGGAATTTGGAAGAAGTAAAAAAAGAATAGTGGGATCATATACATTGGAAGAGGAAGAAATTAAAAAAAAGTGGAAAAAGAGTAGGACCTCGGAGTCATTATTATGAATAATATGTCCCCTGAGAAACACATAAACAAAAAATTTGGAGAAACTTTTAATCTAATAAGATCAAAGTGGCAATTACATACCTAGATGAAGAAATGGTGGAAAAAAATACTAGTCACTTTGATAAGACCAAAATTGGAGTATGCAGTGACGATGTGGTCACCAAGTACAAAAAAATGTATAACAAAACTTGAAAGAATACAAAGAGCAATAAAGAAATTGGCACCAACACTCTCAGAACTATCATATGAGGAGAGGCTGGCAAAATTTGAACTACAGACATTGGAGCAAAGAAGAGTGAGAGGAGACTTGGTAACTATTTATAGAATCATGAAATGCATGGAAATTATTGATAGAGAGGATCTAATAAGATGGGATGGTAGGGATACAAGAGAACATGTAAAGAAAATCAAGAAAGACAATTATAGAAGAGATCTGAAAAAGAACAGTTTTCCCCACAGGATAATAGATGCTTGGAACAAGTTAGATGAAAATGTGGTGTGTGCAAAAACGATACATGAATTTACAATCTAGATAAAATGAGATGTGAAGATGGGACACCACGAGCATAGGTACCCTTCCCATAAAATACAACTAGGTAAATGCACATCTCACAAACTTGATGTGTTTCTATTCAAGACTAATAGATATAATACAAGAAAGAGATGGATGGGCTGATTGTGCCTTACTGGACCTGAAAAAAGCTTTTAATAAGGTGCCACATAAGAAATTGCTCAAGAAATTAGAAACTACAGGAGGAATACAGGGCAAACTACTTAAAAGGATGGAAGACTTCTTGCATGAAAGAATAATGAGAGTGGTGATAAGAGACAAACATTCCAATTGGGATGAGGTGACTAGTGGAATTCCACAAGGAACAGTTTTGGCCCCAATAATGTTTGCTATTTATGTTACTGACATGAATGAAGGAATTGAGAGTTATATGAGCTTCTTCGCAGATGATGCAAAAATGTTGAAAAAAAGTGAGCACTGGAGAAGATTGTGATTTGCTGCAGAGTGACCTCAATAAAGTATGGGAATGGAGTAGGAAGTGGGAGACGGAATTCAACATTAAGAAGTGTAGTATAATGGAATTTGGAAGAAAAAAAAAATAGTGGGATCATATACATTGGGAGAGGAAGAAATTAAAAAAGTGGAAAAAGAGAAGGACCTAGGAGTCATTATCATGAATAATATGTCCCCTGAGAAACATAAATAAAATTTTGGAGAAACTTATTATCTAATAAGATCAAAGTGGCATTTACATACCTGAATGAAGAAATGGTGAAGAAAATACTAGTCACTTTGATTAGACCAAAATTGGAGTATGCAGCGATGGTGTGGTCACCAAGTACAAAAAAAAAAAAAAAAATAAATAAAGTATAACAAAACTTGAAAAAATACAAAGAACAATTGCAAAATTAGCACCAACACTTTCTGAACTATCATATGAGGAGAGGCTGGCAAAAATTGAACTACAGACATTGGAGTTAAGAAGAGAGAGGAGACTTGATAACTATTTATAGAATCATGAAAGGTATAGAAATTGATAGAGAGGATCTAATAAAATGGGATGGTAGAGATACAAGAGGAGAAAGAAAATAAAAAAAGGACAATTATAGAAGAGACCTGAAAAAGAACAGCTTTCTTCACAGGATAATAGATGTTTGGAACAAGCTAGATGAAAATGTGGTGTGTGGAAAAACAATACATGAATTTAAATATAGGCTAGATAAAACGAGATATGAAGACGGTACACCACGAGCATAGCTCCCTTTCCTGTAAAATACAACTCGGTAAATACACACACACAAATATATATATACAGACGCTCCTCAACTTTCGTTTTAGTTACGTTCCGAACGGCCGAACGTAAGTTGAAAATGAACGTAAGTTGTTACTGTACTATACATCCGTAAATTCTATTACCGTATCTTATAAAACACCCCTAAATAATTAATTATACACATAACATTGTAAAATAATAACATTAATTTCAAATAAATTAAATTCAAGCAACATAAATTGAGATGGTGGAGGAGGAGGCAAGGCATGTTCAGTTTGTCGTTTGTGCAATGTAAACAATGGACGCAGCGTCATGCACAAGTATCGTTTGAACTACGGAGAGCGCGCTAAACTAAAAAATTCACTAAAAAAAAATTTTTTTTACAATTTTTTTTTTAAAGTCAGTTCAAACGTAAAATCGAAAAAACGTAAAACGAATGAACGTAAGTAGAGGAGCGTCTGTACATATATATGTATTTACCTAGTTTTATTTTATGGGACTGGAGCTATGCTTGTGTTGACCCGTTTTTGTATCTCTCTACATCTAGTTTGCTTTTGAATTCGTGTATATTTCTGGCATTAACTGTTTCACTGTTCAATTTGTTCTAGACGTCAATCACCCTGTGTGGGAAACTGTTCTTTTTCAGGTCTCTTCTGTAACTGTCTTTGCATGTCCTCTTGTTTCTCTTTTGTCCCATTTTAATAGGTCATCTCTATCAAGAACTTCCATTCCTTTCATAATTCTAAAGATGGTCAACAAATCGCCTCTCTCCCTTCTCTGCGCTACTGTTATCAGTTGTAATTCCTCCAATCTTTGTTCATATGTCAAATTTGATAGTGTAGGTGCCTTCTTGGTCACTGCTCTCTGGATTCTTTCTAATTTCTTTGTGCTTGGTGCCCACAATGATATAGCATATTCTAGTTTTGGTCTTATCAATGCAACAATTAATTTCTTAGCCATCTCTTCATCCATGTAGTCGAAGGCCACTTTCATAGATCTTAACAGATTGTAAGTCTCTCCAAATATCTTGTTTACATGTTCGTCAGGAGTCAAGTCACTTGAGATGATTACTCCTAGGTCCCTCTCTGAGTTAACTTTTTTCACTTCTTTATCTCCAATCATATAGTTTCCTGAGACTCTATTTTGGGTTTTTCCAAACTCCATTATGCTACATTTCTTGTTGTTGAAATTCATTTCGTATTTCTGACTCCATTCCCATACATCTTCTAACGATCTGCAATCTTCTTCTGTTTTCACTCTCTTGAGCAATAAATTTTGCATCGTCGGCAAAGAAGTTCATGTAACAGATGCAAGGATTAATATTTACTTATACTGTAAATATTGAAAAGCTTCTTTTGGGAACACAATACAAGCATGCCTACATGCCAAAGCTAGTACTAAGGATTACAAAGGAGGAGCATGCCGACAGGAGACCTTTTGGTCCATATCAAGGTCGGATGCGAAAAAAAATCATAATGAATTAATAAATAAAAACTATAATAATGTAAATAACAAATAAAATACATAAATAAATACATAGGCATAGTTAGATAATAAACAAACAGGTAAAAAGTAAATAATAATGAATTGACATATAACTAATAATAAATGAAAATCAAAAGAGACAAATGATAACAAAACAAAAACAAATATGAAATAAATTATAATCATTACAGCATCTTCCTTAGGTGTTTATCTGATTCTTAAAGCTTCGAACTGAACTACATTGCACTACCTGTGCAGGAAGTTTATTCCATTCATTAACTATACGGTTGGCGAAGTTGCTTCTACCCACTTCCAAATTGAATCTATTTCCGGACAGTTTGAGACCATTGTTTCTTGTCTGATTCTCATTCAATGTGAAAATTGTCACTTTTGATGTTGTCAATTCCCTTTAGAATTTTAAAGACATGTATCAAGTCACCTCTGGGTCTACGCTTTTTTAGAGAAAACAGATTCATGTTTTAGTCGATTTTTGTATGATTTATTTTTGATATTTGGAATCAGTTTTGTGGCTCGCCGTTGTACTTTTTCCAGTCTGTCAATGTTTTTAATGAGATTCGGTGACCATAGGGAAACAGCATATTCCAAATGTGGACGAACTAACGATTTATATAGCTTGTTCATGAGTGATGAACTTTTGAAATCAAAAGATTGCGCAGTCCTAGAATCTTATTTACTTTCTCAGAGGCTGAAATACACTGCTTGGATGATTTAAGATTGTTACTGATAATTACGCCGAGATCTTTTTCACTATTCACTTTTGTTAACGAATTTCCAAATAACTTGTAATCGTACTTAGTTATTTTTACCTATGTGCATTACCTTGCATTTACTTGTGTTAAATTTCATTAGCCACTTTTCAGACCATTGCTGTAATTTATCTAAATCTTCTTGAATATCTAATTGATTTAAGTGATCATTTGCCATTCCACACAGTTTTGTATCATCAGCAAATTTGGAAACAGTAGATTTTAGTCCATGGTCTATATCATTTATATATACTATGAGTAGAAGTGGCCCAAGAACGGAACCCTGAGGAACTCCACGTAACATTTTTTCCTTCTAGAAGTTTTTCCATTTAAAACAACTCTATGTTTTCGACCATTCAACCAATTACTAGTCCAACTTAATAGGCTACCACTTATTCTGTGTAAAGCTAAGTTAGTGAGTAGTCTTTCGTGTGGGACGGTATCAAAAGCTTTTGCAAAGTCTAGATATATTAAATCTATATTGTTTCTTTTGTCATAATTCGAGATAACTGTGTTGTAGAATTCGAGTTAGTCACGCAAGAATGTTTCCGTCTGAAACCATGCTGGCTATCATTTATCAAACGGTTACTTTCTAAATGATATTCGATAGCATCTCTGATGATAGTTTCCATTATTTTTCCTATGATTGAAGTCAAACTTATAGGCCTATAGTTATATGGTTTCTTTTTGTCACCTTTTTTGAATATGGGAGTAACGTTAGCTAGCTTCCATTCTCTTGGGACATCTCCGGATATGTTGGATTTCTTGAAAATAATTTCTAATGGAACAACGATCTCATTTTTCATTTGCTTTAAGATTCTTGGATGCCACCCGTCAGGCCCTGGTGTTTTATTAACTATGAGTTTCTCTATACACCTTTTAATTTTTTCTTTTGTTATATTTACCGTGGTAAGTTTACCCTAGACTTTTCACAGGTTTCCATTTGGAATTCTCTTTGAGGTGTTTCGTTTACGAATAACGAGCTAAAATAATTGTTTAAAATATTACACATTCCTTCATTTGAATATTCAAGTTGACCGTCAGCAGATAATAGTGGAATGATGTGATTCCTAACAACCTTTTTATCTCTAATGTAACTATAGAATTCTTTGGGATTCTCTTTGGATTTATCAGCAATGTTAATTTCGTATTGTCGTTTTCTTTATTGTTTTTTTTTTTTTAAATCTCTTTGTATTGATACATAACTTTCATAGTCATTAGATGCACCCGAGCACTTATATTTCTTATAAGCCCGTCTCTTTTTAGCAATACTTTTTTCAGTTTCTTTGTCGAGCCACTTTGGGCGAGCCTGATTTGGGGGACGTCTGTCCTTAAAAGGAATGGAAGTATGAATCATCTTAGTGAGTGTATTTTGAAATATTTCCCACATCTGATCTTTCGCTTAATTTTGCCTCCCAATCTTTAAACTGATCAAAGCTCCTGACGTAGTCCTATGAACTGAGCTTCACTGAAATCAGGTATTTTAGAAACACAAGTACAGACGCTCCTCTACTTACGTTCATTCGTTTTACGTTTTTTCGATTTTACGTTTGAACTGACGGAAAAAAAAAAAAAAATATTGTAATTTTTTTTGAGTGAATTTTTTAGTTTACCGCGCTCTCCGTAGTTCAAACGATACTTGCGCATGACGCTGCGTCCATTATTTACATTGCGCAGACGACAAACTGAAAATGCCTTGCCTCCTCCTCCATCTCAATTTATGTTGCTTGAATTTAATCTATTTGAAATTAATGTTATTATTTTACAATGTTATGTGTTTAATTAATGATTTAGGTGCGTTTTATATGATACGGTAATAGAATTTACCGATGTATAGTACAGTAACAACTTACGTTCATTTTCAACTTACGTTCGGCCGTTCGGAACGTAACTAAAACGTAAGTTGAGGAGCGTCTGTATCTATTCTAATTTTATTTAGGAGTTTGAATCTAAGTTGTGATCGCTATTTGCAACAGTTGCACAGCCTTCTACATTAGTTAGCATGCTTTCGCGGCTATTGATCAATAGATCGACTAAGTTTCCATATCTTGTGGGCTCTTTTACATGCTGAATAAAGTAATTGTCACCAAGAAAATCAATCAAGCGACTACCTATATGGCCATGTTCAAGGGTCATCCAATCAATGTCAGTAAAATTGAAATCACCCATTATCAATAAATCCCGGTTGCAGAAACTAGACAGTTCTTGAAATAACAGTTTGTCGTCTGCTAATGATAATGTCTTTGGCCTATATATTACACCTACATTCATTTTTTTCCCCATTTGTTTGGGTTAACTCAACCCACAAACTATCATAAGCATCCTGTTTCACTTTCTCTAAAACACAAGCAGCAGTTATTTTTCTAAATTTCCTACAGATGTTACTGTGTGGATAAAGATGGCAACCGGATCTTTGGGGAAGCATTGGCGGTAGATGCAGACAACATGAACTGTGGTATGATCTAACTTTTCTTCTTAAAACACAATACCTAAAAATATTCTGTTTTATATTCCCACAATCAAGGATAGTTTTCATTTTCGTTCCTTTATTATAGGCAAAAATATTTATTATAAGCCTGTGAGACGCCAAAAATCACTAACTGGTAAAAGTTGACTCCCTATTGGTGGCCAAAAAACCTAGAAAATTATCATATTGGTGTAAAAGTTGGCCCTACTTTTCAGGCCCACTGTAATGCATCAAAAGTGGTGAAGCAGTAATCCCTCTTATAACCCATAATTTTTCACCCTTACTTTTTTATAACCTGTCTTACCATATATACAGCATCACATCAGTCTATTGTTACATTTCTCAGCTGTTTTGCTAAATGAAAATTTATAGCCTTGGTTATAATTAAGATATATTGTTCACATCTAACCAGTTATAACCTTGGTAATTAAGCTACTTTGTTCAAGTCTATAACCAGGTTACTAGTATAGTAAATCTGGTCTATGAAACAAGTCTCCATAGCTCTGAATGCAAGGTGATTTGTGCTATAAGGGTCTGGGATGAGCTCAACCCAAATGCCTAGCTCAAAAATGTGCTTTTGGGGCTATGGAGACTGTTGTTTTTTAGACATATATTATTTTTTTTTCTTTTGTTCATATTTTTCATACTGATCTGGCTTTTATTCTAACTCATTCCAATCACATATCTAACCCCTTTGAAAAAGAAAGCATGTATATATGAGTAGACCCTCTAACTTCAGCTTAAAAATATATACTATTACTCAAGGATATACATTTATTCAATACTACATAGTGATGAATTATTCTTGGTGATCTATTTGGGGATGAATATTCTGGAAACTAACTGTCCAGTGACTAGCTGTCCTAGAGACTTTTTACCCAAGGCCATAGTAAAATTACACCATATTTAACTAATCTTTAAAATCTGCAGTAGGCTAATCCAGATATGAAAACCTTGAAATCAGTTGGCCAATCTCTAGCCTCAATTCTTTCTTGTAGATCCATAGATCAGAATAATGTAGTCACAGGTACTGGGTTGGCCCATACATTAGCAAATAAAACTCTCTGAAAATATTCCAGCTTGTAAAGTTCTTCAGTTTGATTACTAAAATATTTACAGAATGTTCGAGGTACTGGAATGAGATAGACGAGGACCAATTATCTTCTGGAATGCGATGTTTGACAAATGGCAACTTTGATGCACTTCAGTGCATTAATAATGTTTGCTTCTGCTTTGATAGTGACTCACAAACCCTGACATCTGGCCCCATACCAATGAACATTTTGATTTATTTGGACTGTTGTAAGTAACAAGTGTTTCATAGGACTTACAGTTGCTCCTAAACTGGAAAGTCAGATTATTCTGATATAACCCTTGTTACTATTCATATTTTTCTCCAATTTCATAGTCTACCTATATACCAAGGTCCCTTACAAGGGAGGAAGCCAAGTCAAAAGGTAAGTACCCACTCCCATCCATCCCATCCTGTGTCTTGCTGCATTGCTTCTGACCTAGGGCAGTGGTTGGGATACAGTATTTAATTGAATTCAGGAATGTCAATGTTACTTCTATTTTTAGTCTTCATTCTGGTCTTCCTAGGACATATAAATGGTTCCCCTAAATCTCAATGTCATTTTAATACTTTTAGGATATCCATTTCATATAAATTTGATCCTTAGTGGGTTTTGTATATATACTGTACCAGTACTGTATTCAGGTGGGTCCTTCTGTGCATTTTTTTTACCACTAATCTTTGTACTTTATCTGACTTCATCACTTCTCTACTGACCAACTTTTTATGGAGTTCTGTTCTATTTATCTTATATTCCTGAATACTTTTTTCTTTTTCTTTTCCCCAGGCACTGGGTGGAATTTCTAATCTGATATCTTGCATTTCTTTTTGACTCGTATATTTTTTCTTCCACCTCACATCACCATATTTAGTCACTTCCATTTCATATCACTGCATCTACTTAGTATGTTTAACCACTTTTCATTTTTCTCTATTCCTTTGTTAAAGTTCTTAATTTCTTCCTTTTGTATGTTTATCATATTGTAATGAGCAGGAAAAGAGTTATATTCTCCATTGTGTAAATGGTCACTAGAGATGACTGTGGTGTAATCAGTAAGCACACCTGTCCAGACAGCAGGATGTCCCAGGCTCAATTCCTGGGCAGTGCCAGCTTTTCAGTCACACTCCCTATCATATATGGTGCAGTGAGTAGGACCCCTGCAATGGTGCACATTCCCAGACTGGTGGGGCCCAGGGAAAGGAGATGTGCCAGTGGTCACTAGAGGTGACTATGGTGAAATTGGTAAGCATGCCTGGCTGGACAGTGGGATGTCCCAGGTTTGATTCCAGGGCAGTGCCAGCTTTTCAGTGATGCTCCCTATCACACATCCATTATACCTCAACTTTGAAATTGCTTATAGATTTGGTCTGGGTAATATTAGCTTCTAATTTATTCTTGGAGATGATGCATCTGTATGGAAAACTGTATTTCTTGAAATCCTTCATTTTTTTTCCCCATGATCTTGAGAGGATCATCCATCCCATACCAAAAATATTTCCTCCAGTTTTATCTGTTCCCTTTAATGGCCTGACTACTATGAACATGTCATCTCTTTCCCTCAAGTAAAAACTTTTGACAACCCTTATATGGCTTTCCCCTATCCAATACAACCACATCCCACAACACTTCTATGTCTGGGACAGCATGACAGTGCAAGGAGGAGATGACTCGTGGGGCAATGTACTGCTAGATATGACCATGGAGTACACAATGACCCAATGGGTCCGTGAAAACACAAGGTACAGAAATAATGAAGAGCCATCGAAACTAGATCTAATATTTACAACAGAGCCTGAAATAGTGCATAAAGTCCAGTATGAGACACCAATTGGAAAGAGTGACCATGTACTCATCGAAACTATACTAAAGGAAGAAATAGACATAGAGAGGAACGAAAAGCATAGGAAAGGAAGACTGAGGTACAACAAAACAGACTTTACAAAACTAAAGACATTCTTCCGGAATGCAAACTGGGAAATATTTTACAGGGAAGAAACAACAGTGGAAGAGAAATGGAATATATTGATGGAAAACTACAATGAAGGGGTAAACAGGCATGTACCAAGACAAAAGCGAGAGAGAGAGTACATTAAATGTTGGTTCAACAAAAGATGCAGTAAGGCAAAAGACAGAAGGGACAAAGCTTGGAAAAAGTGGAGAAAAGACAAAAAACAAAGCAAATGGCAAATTTATGTTAACTATAGAAATGAGTATGTTAATGTGAGAAGAGAGGAGAAAAGGAACCATGAGAAGGATATTATAGACAAATGCAAAGAGCAACCCAAACTATCGGTATGTGAATGGTAAACTTAAAAACAAACAGGAATTGGTGAAACTATGCCAAGGAAACATAGAATACACAGAAGATTTAGAGATGGCCGAAGTCATGAACAATCACTTTAAATCTGTTTTCACCAGAGAGAAAATACCAAATTGTGACATAGATAAAAACAAGAAATCTCCCCTCATGAATGAGTTTACAGCATCACTAAAGGAAATATCAGAACATTTATCAAGGCTGGATGTCAGAAAATCACATGGCCCGGACGGTATTGCAAATTGGATTCTAAAGGAGTGCAAAGAAGAACTAACAGACAAAATACACATCTTAATAAACAGCTCACTCAAAGAAGGAAAGATACCCGAGGACTGGAAAAACGCTAACATTGTACCAATACACAAAGGAGGAAACAAAGAAGAACCCACCAACTATAGGCCAGTATCACTAACAAGCACCATAGCTAAAATTTGTGAGAAAATAATCAAGAATAGATGGGTAAAACATCTGGAAGACAATGACATATTAAACCCAAGACAATTCGGATTCAGACAAGGAAGATCATGCTCCACAAACTTAATATGCTTTTACTCAAGACTAATAGACATAGTGCAAGAAAGAAATGGATGGGCTGATTGTGCATTCCTAGACTTGCAAAAAGCCTTTGACAAAGTACCACACAGAAAACTACTAAAAAAACTGGAACACATAGGAGGAATACAGGGAAACCTACTAAAATGGATAGAGGACTTTCTGACTGGTAGAAAGATGAGAGTAGTGCTCAGAGAAAAATATTCAGACTGGAAAGAGGTGATCAGTGGAGTACCGCAAGGATCTGTGCTGGCACCAATAATGTTTGCTATCTATATGAATGACATGGATGAGGACGTGAACTGCTACATGAGCTTCTTTGCCGATGACGCCAAACTGCTAAGGAAAATAGAAACTGATGAGGACTGTGAAGCACTGCAAGAAGACCTAAATAGGGTATGGAACTGGAGTCAGAAATGGGAAGTGGACTTTAATACTAAGAAGTGTAGCATAATGGAGTTTGGAAAAAGCAAAAACAGAATATCAGGAAAATATACAATTGGAACCAAAGAAGTAAAGAAAGTAGGATCCGAAAAAGATTTGGGAGTAATTATCACGAACGACTTGTCCTATGATATACAGATTAACAAAATTGTCGGGGAGACTTACAACTTGCTAAGATCAATAAAAGTGGCGTTTACATACTTGGACGAAGACATGATGAAAAAAATATTGGTTACATTGATAAGGCCTAGATTAGAGTATGCAGCGACATTGTGGTCCCCCAGTACCAAAAAGAATATAAAGAAAATAGAAAGAATCCAAAGAGCAGCTACAAAAATGGCACCTGCACTTGCAAACCTATCATACGAGGAGAGATTGGCTAAACTGGAGTTACCGACACTGGAGCAAAGAAGAGAGAGAGGTGACCTATTGACCATCTACAGAATCATGAAAGGCACAGAGGTACTCGATAGTGAGAACTTACTTAACTGGGACAAAAGAAACACAAGAGGACATGGAAAGAAAATAAAAAAACATAGCTATAGAAGAGTACTGAAGAAAAACAGTTTTCCTCATAGAGTTTTGGACACTTGGAACAAACTGGACAATGGAATAGTATGCGCAAAAACCATTCATGAGTTTAAAAACAAACTAGACACTGCAAGATACAAAGGCGGGACATCACGAGCATAGCTCCCCTTCCCGCAAAATACAACTAGGTAAATACACAACATCAACATATTACAACACAACATTGACGGTATTAACACGAAAAAACATGAACTCGAACACTTTCTTAAACAACACAACATACACATTGCAATTATACAAGAAACAAAACTAAGACACTCACACAAAACACCATCAGACAAGACTGGACTGACAGCAATGGTGGTGGACTCATCACCCTGATCCACCACTCCATCTGTTTTGTGGACACAAGTGCCACAACCAAAATTCTCCTCCCTACCACAGATAACACTACAGAAATCCAATCCATTCGAATCCGCAAAGGCAACAAATCAACACTGACAATAGTTAACATGTACATTCCCACCCCCAGTTCCAAACACCTTCAGGCCTCAATTTAGTCAACTAGCCTCAATCCCCAATCTGATCATGGGTGGGTGACTTCAACGCCAAGTTGTCTGCCTGGTATGTCGACAACCCTGACACAGACAGAGGGCTTGATATACAGACTCAGTTTGACTCATTGACTATCATGAACAACACATAATCATACACATATCCCACACCAAGCCCTCTACACTCCCTCCTCTCCTGATATCACCTTTTGCTCCCCCTGCCTAACCCCAACAACATCATGGAGAGTGGTCAGAACCCTTGGTTCTGACCACCTTCCAATCATCATCACCACCAAAACAAGATGCAACCCAGTTGGCCACAGACACACATACACCAATTACAAGAGAGCTAACTGGGAAGCTTTTACTGAAGAGACAGAACAACATTTTGAAACACTTAACAGTACACCAATCACAAACATAAACAATGCTGTGCACACTTTTAATACAACCATACAAAACGCAGACAAGAGATACATCCCTAGAGGCAACAGAAAATCATACAACCCCAACTTCACACCAGAAATCCAAGGTCTCATCAGACAACGAGACACACTTAAACACAATACCCCCACACCTATCCCTCAAAACATAGCAGACCAAATACAAACACTAAACACTGTGATTGCCAATAAAATACACAAACAAAAAACACAAAATTGGTAAAACTTTATCAATACACTTGATCACAAAACAAACACCAGCAAATTGTACAAAACACTCAACAGCATTACACTATCCAACAGTAACACAACACGCTCTCACGCAGCAATAATCACAACAACAGACAATCTACCCTCAAACAGACAACAAGCAAACACACTCAAAAATCACTTTGCACAGACAAGCCATCTCACTTCTCACCCTGACAACCGACACATTATTCGACGTAAGAAAGACTTTCCCACAGACTCAGACTATACACCCTTCATAGACAGTCAGACAAAACACATAATACATAATCTCAAGCACTCATCTGCCTGTGGCCCTGATAACATAAGTAACATCCACCTAAAACACATTGGACCACAAGGTATATACGCATTCACAAACATTGCAAACTACAGCTATTCACACAACACTATACCCGACATCTGGAAGCATGGTAAAATAATCACCGTTCCAAAACCGAACAAAGACCCAACAATCCCAACATCACACTTCTCTGCATTCCCTCTAAAGTCATTGAATGCCTAATACTTCAACTTGTCTCACCACATATTCCCCTTGCTGACTCACAACACGGTTTTAGGCCACTACACTCCACAAACACTCTTCTGATAAACCTTACACAAAGAATTTTAGATGGCATCAATTCTGATAGGCCCCACCACAGAACACTTCTCATAACATTAAACATTAGTAAAGCTTTTGATGCTATCCCTCGCCACAACCTAACAAATAAAATATATAACACAGACATGCACAATAACACCAAAAGATGGCTGGCCAATTATTTGGCAGGTAGGAATGCTTATGTGTCATATAATGGGCAATCATCGCACATCAGAAACATTAAAAATGGAGTACCACAGGGCTCTGTTCTATCCCCCATGCTCTTTAATCTATACATGCATGACTTACCCACACCAGACACCTCAGAAATACAAATCTCTTCCTACGCAGACGACATAACAATCACATGCACACATCGTAACACAGACAAAGCTGCAGAAATAATCCAGCCATACCTTGATACACTCAACACATGGTTCATCACAAACAGACTCAAAATAGCTCCAACCAAATCTACAGCAACACTTCTCACCAACTGGACAAAAGAACACAAATACATACCTCATCCTTACATCAACAACACTCTAATACCACACACAAACACACCGAAAATTCTTGGTGTAACATACGATACATCCATGTCTTTCAAACAACACATCACAAACATAAAAAACAAATGCACACCCAGACTTAACACACTTAAGGGGGTACGCGACACCTGGAGGTCATTTTCTAAAATATTTAGAGTAAAGAGCTGAAACTTCTCAGGTAAATAGGTATCCATATTGCCTACATTTTAGGTGAAGCAGAATGATGTATGTACACATGTACGTATACCAGTAGCGACATTTAAAAGTGCACAGCACCATAATACGTGGACCAATTTGTTTTATATTTTGGCTATGATTAGTCAGTAGGCACACCTAGGGCCGGTCATTGAGTAATTGAACAATTTCCTTTATACTTTTGCATACAGGCATTTCAATTTTAATGTCTGGCAAAAATCGTGAAAAATAAAAAAAATTTGCTCGTTTCCATTATTACTCCGAACTCTTTCATCCTATTCAAAATATTCGAACGATCGGCCCTAGCAGTTACTAAAAGTAATATTCCCTGTAAGTTTCATCTAAATCTGATGTATATTAGATTTTTTATGATTAAAAAAAAGTAGAAAAATATCGAACGGAGATATGGCAACTTGAAATATGAATATATCTGTAACTTGCTTATAGTTTCACCAATTTGACTGATTTTTTCATGGCTTAATTCTTATCATATAATAAGTAAGTACAGTAAAAATTATCAACATATTTTAATTATAAGTACTTTAAATACTGAAAAAATAAAGTATAAGTATGTCACAGTAGTGACGACGCATAGACGACAACATCATATAATTTGCTTTTTTGCACCTTTGGCGGTTTCTTCATATGAAACCTCTCTGCTGGGGGTCTTCAGGGTATCTAAATCATTGGAAAGAGGTTTATTTTCCAGTAGTGGGCGCCTTCTCTTTCCTCATCAGATTCCCCTCGCCAATCTATGTTGGTAGGGCACCCCCTCCAGCATCATATGATGTCCCTTCTTCTTTCTTCTTCCTGTATAGCCTTGATCTTTTTCCTCTTGCTTTCTTCTTTGGATTTAATCTTCCTCTTTGAATTGTTTAGTCTAATGTTGTCCTTTACCTCTGTCACCGTCACAGAGGTGCAGGTGAGGGCGGTGGTGGAGTGAGAGGTGGTGAGATCTTTAGTCGTCTTTGACTGCTTGCCATCTTTAACTGCTGTTTTTGTCATTGTGATGTTCTTTTGTTCTTTTTGCTACCCATGATGACTGTACTAAAGAGTAATATGTACTAGCTAAAGTAATAGATTGCAATGAGAGCTCATGAGACATGCGTACTTCCCTTTTCAGAGCTAGCCGGGAACTAATGCTTAGTTTCGCACAAAGTTGGCGAAATATTCTCCCTCCACCTTCCTCCCTTCCCCTCCACAATCGTATTGGCCGTTGATACACTGGGCGAGTGTAAATTCAATCAAATTTCAACGTTATTCGCTGCGCCTGAAGGTCCTAAGTGGCACGCCTCCCTCTAGTGTGGGTTGCGCCTTTAAATCTGTCCCTTTAAACCTCACCCAGGACCTTTAAATTGCGCGCGGCTGGAAAATTATTTGTCGGGATTTATTTCTAAGTGGTATATGAACATTTTGAACACAGTTTTGAAAAATGCCATATCTTGACCAAATTCACCCCCCTAGGTGTCGCGTACCCCCTTAAGTCAATCACTGGAACAACATTTGGACAAAACAAAGAAACTAATACAACAATATACAAACAATGCATCCGCTCAGTGATGAATTATGCGAGTCCTGCATGGGCTCCTAATCTCAGCGAGACACACCACAACACCCTTCAAATCATACAAAACAAAGCCCTAAAAACAATTACAGGCTGCACAAATACAACACCTACAGACCATTTCCACCATGAAACAAAAGTCCTCAAAGTCAAGGACCACCTCGACATGAGAGGCACACAAACACTTGCCGCAGCCACCACAAACACTTCACACCCGCTACACTACATAGCAGAACACCCACACACACCAAGAAACATTAAAACAACACCCAAAGACCTGTATCACACACAGATACTCTCTTCTCTTCCTCCATAACCACCAAATACCAGCCTCCGGAAACATATTCATAATTATATCACTCACCGCTCCATTAACACACTGAAAGACAACACACTGCTGCATGCCAGACCCCCTGACATCCACCCTTCTGAATCCTCTCTCCTACGAAAGGACAGAGTTCACCTTGCCAGACTGCGGTGCGGCCACCACCCAGCACTTCTAAGCTACCAGAAGAGGCTGGATGACCGCATTGTGAACAGCTGCCCAGGATGCAACACTTCACCCCATACCATACAACACATAATGGAAGACTGCATTATACACAATCATGCACGCAAACAACACAACATACACTCTATAAAGGATTTGTGGGAAAACCCAGTTTCAGCTGTGGCATTCCTTGGGGAGACGGGACTGCTCGGACAGACAGTGAACGACAACAACAACGACAACATCTCTATGTCAGTCTCTCATGTGCCTTCTCCAAAATCATGAAAAAGCAGAAGACATTCCCTAGTGCCAAAAACTTATCACATGTCTGTACTGGCTCCTTTAATGTTTGTCATATATATAAATGATATAGAAGAGGGAGTAAACTGTTATATAAACTTCTTTGCTGACAATGCCAAATTACTCAAGAGAGTAAGAAGAAGATTGCATATTGCTACAAGAAGACCTACACAAAATATGGGAATGGAGTCAGAAAAGTGAGATGAATTTCAACATTAAAAAATGTAGCATAATGGAATTTGGAATAAGTAACTTACTGAGGTCAATGAAAGTGGCCTTCGACTACATAGATGAGGAGATGGTTAAAAAAATAGTTGTTACACTGATAAGACCTAAACTAGAATATGCTGCAACACTATGGGCACCTAGCACAAAGAACATAAGAAAGTTAGAAAGAATACAAAGAGCAGCGACAAAGATGGCACCTACACTGACAAACCTGACATACGAACAAAGATTGGAAAAATTACATCTGTCATCACTGGAACAGAGAAGAGAAAGAGGCAATTTGTTGACCATTTTCAGAATTATGAAAGGGATGGAAATTCTCGACAGAGACGACTTATTAAAGTGAGACAGAAGAGAAACAAGAGGACACGAAAAGAAACTAAAGAAGGGCAGCTACAGAAGAGACCTGAAAAAGAATAGCTTCCCACATAGAGTGTTTGATGTGTGGAACAAACTGAACGGAGAAACAGTGAATACGATTTTAAGAATAAACTGGATGTGGAGAGATACAAAAACGGGTCACTACGAGCATAGCTCTCGTCCTGTAAAATACAACTAGGTAAATACATGCTGTTCTCCAATTACCACCTGTTTCCATCCTAAGCCTCTCAATTAACACACTCCCATACAACTTACCTGCACAACAGTAACACGAGATTGTCCAAAAGGACAGAAGTGCTGGTAAACTACAGTCTATAGCAAAGACATACATCTTATCAACTACACTTGTAAACACCGGACAAACACGTAAATAAACTATTTGGAGAGACTTAAAACTTATTAAGATCAATAAAAGTGGCCTTCGACTATATGGATGAGAGATGTTTAAGAAAATAATTACTACATTGATAAGAACGAAACTAGAATATGCTATATCAATGTGGGCACCAAGTACAAAGAAAAAACACAAAGAAATTAGAAAGAATCCAAAGAGCGGTGACAAAGATGGCACCCACACTATCAAATTTGACATATGAACAAAGATTGGAGAAATTACAGCTGTCAATATTGGAGCAGAGAAGGGAAAAAAGCGACCTGTTGACCATCTTCAGAATTATGAAAGGGATGGAAGTTCTTGATAGAGATGACCTATTGAAATGGGACAAGAGAGAAACTAGAGGACACAATAAAAAGCTAAAGAAGGACAATTACAGAAGAGACCTGAAAAAGAACAGTTTCCTGCACAGTGATTGATGTCTGGAACAAACTAAACAGTGAAACAGTGAATGCCAGAACTATACATGAGTTCAAAAATAAATTGGATGTGGAGAGATAGAAAAATGGGTCATAACGAGCATAGCTCCCGTCCTGTAAAATACAACTAGGTAAATACTTAACAGACTTATCCCTCTAAAACTACTACATTCATATTTGTTCACTTTTCCCATATATAGTGTAACTATACATGCATCCCTTCAGTCCATGAGAGTACACACATTAAGCAATCTCACTAGTCTTTCTACTGTAACTACTCCTTGGCTGATACTCTGTGACAACAATCTAATTCAGGAGTCTTACCAACTTTCATAACTTTAACCACTTCCATATGGTGATGCCTATGTAGGCGTTATGAGGAGCAAGTGGGTACGTGATGATGCCGACGTCAGCGTCTTGATTATATTTATTTTAGTCGTACCTACGTAACCTCCATTCTCTCTAAACTGGCTTTATCATATTTTCAATGGTTATCAAAATTCACGGGTGAAAGAGAATGAACGATTGAGCACTGACTTTATTTTTTATAATGCGATTATTATGACGCAACATCGCACGTCGGGCAGCTAATGCTGCCAGATGTGCGATGCGCCCCGGAGTGAAGAGGTTAATGCTCCATATTTGTGTGTGCTAAGGGCATAACTGGAAGTGTGCTGGTCTCACATTCACTTTGTTGTGGGTTTGAATCCTACACTCCCCTCCGATTCCCAGCAGTAACCGTTAATTTTCCCAATAACCAAGTGTATATAGCACAGATGACAGCTTTGGCCACAGCTATGTGCTTCCTGGCATATGTTCCTCACCACCTTCCTTTATATATATCTCCTCTTTTCCTATGCTATTGTTCTCTTTCAAGATAATTTTCCTGGTATCTCTCTGCCACAATCCAAGCCTCCTCTATGTTCATTCAACCCCTAAAATACTCCACCCACCTTCCCTTTACCACCCTCACTTCCATTAGCATCTATCTATACCCTCTACAGGACTCACCCCTCACCTTTATAATTTCCTTACTTTTATTTAAGATTCTCCATCAAATACCTGCCAAACCTTACATTTGTTCTCCTTTTGGACTCTCACCTTGTGTTTTGATTCTGTCCCCATTTCTTCTTTGCAACCAATCTGCAAATGTTCATTTCTCTGCCACCACCTACCTCATCTCATTCCATTATTAGCTGTTTCTCCTTATGCTAACCCTATCCTCTTTATCCCACATGTCATCTTTGGGCACTTCCTCCTTGAAATACCCATTCTTCTCTACCCATTTCTCCTTTATCCCATACTTCTCTCAGCTTTGCCTCATATTCTTTCTCTTTCCTTTTCATCTAATATACTCACCTTCAGCACTTCTCTGCCTCCCTCCCTTTTCATCTCCATTATCAATATCCCTTCTACTAGATAGTAACCTGCTAAACCACTGCCCTCTCCCTTGAATACATTTACCTCCAGAACTCTCCCTGTCCATCACCTTTTCTCAACAACTTCTCTGAGAAGATTCTCCTTTTTTTGGTCCTTCACTGCATGTTCATTTTTTTTTGTCCCGCTTTCTTTTGTTTTTCTATGATCTCTTCAAATTTTAATGTATCTTTTCCTTGAATAGTAGCTCAATATTCCTGATTTTCCATTGCCCCATTCATCTTCATTTGATATGGTCCTGATATAATTCTCCTGCATTTTATCTAACATACCATTTTCATGCTCATCTATATATCTTAGTCAGTTGTTCATATATATGTGAATTCTATATATAATTTGTGTACTTACCTAATTGTACTATACAGGAAAAAGAGCAATGCTTATTAGGTCCCATTTCCTACTCTCCAGTTTATCATACTTTGCCTCAAATTCATGTACAGTTCCAATTTAATCTATATCCTTGACTTTTAATTATCATAATTTTAGATTTGAATTCATGTATTGTTCAGGCTTGGGCTATAGCACCATCAAAGCTATTCCAAGTATTTATGTATCAATACAGAAAAATATATTTCTTCACATCCTTAAGATGTGGTCTTTCTTAATTTGTTCCCACAACCTCACCTCTCCCATATTTTCTGTCAATGCACTCAATCCCCTTTAGTGACCTAAATACTGCAATTATATCACCTCTTTCTCTTCATTATTTCAAAGATGGCAGACCCAGTGCTTTTACTCTTTCCTCATATATGTGTGCGAGAAAAAAAAAAATATATATAGAGAGAGAGATTGAGAAAGGAATAGAGAGACAGTACAGGTATATTTATTCATGAAAATAACTAGGTGCATATGAATCTTTATATCTTTTTATATCTTCCTATCCTTTAATGGTGCGGTAGACAACAAAAGCATACATACTTCGACATACTGGCAGCCATGTGAGAAAGCCTATCACAAATATATGGAGGCTGAAACCCAAAACTTCACGACAGGTAAGAAGTTTTTGTGAATGGCATTTATTTTGGAGGCATACAACAGTTGTAATGGAAAATTTAGTTTTAACAAGTTCAATGAATGCGACATATTATTATCGTCATCATTATTATTATTATAATAATTATCATTCAGTGATGGTGGACTGGTTTATCATTCTGTTTACACCTTTATCAATACCTACAAAATTTCAAATACTGTACATAATTTGGGGACTAGATACATCAGCAATATTCAGTGCATTAATTATTTAATTTTAAAGTCTACATAAAAAAATCAGAAAATTTTCCTATTCCTGGTACCTGATTATTTGCACTAAAATCACTTCAATTCTCATTCTCAACAACTGACAGTAGGATAGTTTTGATTTTTACGCAGCTCCTTACATGGTCACTGCATGAAATATATGTTCAATGATGTTGGAATGTATGGCAACTAAACACATTCATTTGCCCCCCCCCCCCCAAAAAAAAAAAAAAAAAAAAAAAAAAATGTTGCGACTTCTCACTTCACCACCCCTGCATGTTTTAAACACTGTTCTTATGAAATGACAGCCCAATGATTCAAAACACTACTAATAGTGATAGCTTCTTCACTAGCTGTCAGCATTACATCCAGCCCATTTTGTTATAATCTTCCTCTACCCAAACTCTCATTTACCATTGGGTTTAGACTACATAGAATATCTTAGGACATATTTGATGATCTAGTGGAACAACTTTATTTGACCAAAAACCATATTTTCATGAAAATGTGTGCAGATGATATTATCAGTGAATATCTGTACTATAGGTTTATTATATGTGCCTTAAGCATCAATTATTTCAATGCGAGATCAGAAGTGTTGACAAGCACAAATAAACTGTTCCTTATTCATTTTGGACATTATCTTAACGATGGTAGCCTTCAGTAAAATATGTGGGATTGTAGGTGATGTTGATTGGTCTCATTTTTATCAATGTTCCAAACATAGTAGTCCAAGGGACTCAAGTTGCTTATTTTTTGTATCCAGAGTTTAACAACTCATTCAAGCATCTGTCACATTACCTAAGACAAGAATGGGATAGCATGGCTCGAAAAACCATCCCAGTTGCTAGAAACTTGGTGTGTATAACTATAGGGAGATCTGAGGGATCTGCTCACAATCATATGAGCAGAATATGGACTTTTTACTCTAAATATTAGTTAGGCTATTAATATACAGTGTCAGACAAAAATGTAGTTTTACATCTGAAATAGCAACTTTGTGTATTCAAAATTTCCCAATCCAGTCATTTAACACAAACCAACAAATATGTGATACAATGTCACACAGATTTCACTGCATGAGAATAAGAAGGAACACAAGGATATAGAATTTCGTTTGTTTTAAACATTTCTGCTACCTTTACCTTATGCCTACCATACTTTCAACAGGAGCACGAAAGCCACGATGTACAGTTGATGGCTTTTACCATCAAGTTCAGTATGTAGATACCCATGCCTTCTGTGCTGACAAGAATGGTAAACAGATTGAAAACTTCACAGCACCCATCTACCAATCAGATGATATGGACTGCAGTAAGGATAACTTATTTCTTGTCTAAATTTTTCTCATGTCATTCATAGTACACATACTACTACTTCCACATTTTTCCCCTATAATATCATACATCTATACAACAAATAGATCAATAGTGCAAGAACATTTTCTTAAAACAAGCTTTATAGTGTACTCTGAAAGAGACCTTGGAGTTATAATCAGCAAAGACATGACACCGGATAAACATATATACAAAATAGTTGGAGAAACCTTCAACCTATTAAGGTCAATGAAAGTGGTATTTGACTATTTGGATGAAGAAATGATTAAAAAATATTAGTTACATTGATTAGACTAAAACTGGAATACACAGTGACACTATGGACACCCAGTGCTAAAAAGAATATAAGGAAATTAGAAAGAATACAGAGAGCGATGACAAAGTTGGCACCAGCTCTTTCCAAATTAACATACGAACAATGATTATCTAAATTGGAACTACCAACACTGGAGCAGAGAAGAAAAAGAGGTGAACTACTATCTATAGAATCATGAAAGGAATGAAAATCCTTGATAGGAATGATTTACTAAAAAATGACAATGGAAAAACAAGGTCATGAAAAGAAACTCAAAAAAGATAACTATAGAAGAGATCTGAAAATACATACATACATATACCAAGGCTTTTTCCCTCTTTCAAGGGAGGTAGCCAAAAAGAAAAAGGCATACCTGGTGCTCCAGAAAAAATGCCACAACTTGTTTTGGCTGTGAAAATCGTAATTTTTGCTTTACCAATATTTCCTTTTCGGGGCTTGTTAACTACTTAGTGGCAATTTTAACCATGTTTTTGCTTTTTAGAGCAGCTGGAAAATGTTCACTTTAAAGCAGAAGCAAAGAATTGTGCAATTCTGGTACAAGAGATATTCGTACGTGGAGGTTCGTCGTAAATTCCAGAACAAATTTGGACTTCATCATAGCATCAAAACACTGGACAACAAGTAAATCTGGAGGATTGTTAAACACTTCGAAAAGGAGCAAACACTCCACAATAGCAACAAGGGTAGAAGTGGCGCAAAATCAATCCTGACGCCAGAGAAACGCCGGCAAATCAAGGACTCAGTTGTGAGAAGCCCCAAAATGTCCTATCGCAGACGGGCACATGAGCTAAGCCTTTCACCAACCACACTGCTGCGCTCCATGAGGAAAGGAATGATCTGAAGCTCTTCCCCTACAGGATTTCCACTCATCATGTCTTGAAGGATGAGGACAAGACCAGGCGCATTGAAATGTGTGAGTGGTTGGACGAGAAGCTGGAGTGCTCACCTGGGTGGTTGAACAACATCTGGTTCAGTGATGAGGCTCATTATCACCTCAATGGGAAGGTAAACAATCACAATAACGTTTTATGGGGCGAGGAGCCTCCTGAGGAGATGAGTGAGAAACATCTGAAGGGCGCCAAAGTGACTGCATGGATTGCATTCAACCCCAGACATGGTCTTCTTGGACCATACTGGTTTCAGGACGGGCGTGGCAAGACAGTGACAGTCAACAGCGAACGTTACTGTGAAATCATCAACAAGCTCAACACTGAACTAGGTCAAAGGTTCACTGTCCACCAGAAGAGCAGAATGTGGTTTCAGCAAGATGGAGCTACGCCCCATACAGCTCACGATTCTCTCGGCTTGCTGAAAGAGCTTTTCGGATCCCGCGTAATCAGTTTACGCACAACACACGAGTGGGCACCTCATAGCCCTGACCTCAATCCCTTGGACTTTTGGTTGTGGGGAGCGTCTAAGGGAGAGGTGTATGCAAACAAGCCAACCACCCTTGACCACCACTCCATCTGTTTTGTGGACACAAGTGCCACAACCAAAATTCTCCTCCCTACCACAGATAACACAACAGAAACCCAATCCATTCATATCCGCACAGGCAACAATTCAACACTGATAATAGTTAACATGTACATTCCCCCCCAATCATCCCCCACAGTTCCAAACACCTTCAGACCTCAACTTAGCCAACTAACCTCAATCCCCAACCTGATCATGGGTGGTGACTTCAACGCCAAGTCGTCTGCCTGGTATGTCGACAACCCTGACACAGACAGAGGGCTTGATATACAGACTCAATTCGACTCATTGACTATCATGAACAACACGCATAATCATACACATATCCCATACCAAGCCCTCTACACTCCCTCCTCTCCTGATATCACCTTTTGCTCCCCCTGCCTAACCCCAACAACATCATGGAGAGTGGTCGGAGCCCTTGGCTCTGACCACCTTCCAATCATCATCACCACCAAAACAAGATGCACCCCAGCTGGCCACAGACACACTTACACCAATTACAAGAGAGCTAACTGGGAAGCCTTTACTGAAGAGACAGAACAACATTTTGAAACACTTAACAGTACACCAATCACAAACATAAACAATGCTGTGCACGCTTTTAATACAATCATACAAAACGCAGACAAGAGATACATCCCTAGAGGCAACAGAAAATCACACAACCCCAACTTCACACCAGAAATCCAAGGCCTCATCAGACAACGTGACACACTTAAACACGATACCCCCACACCTATCCCTCAAAACATAGCAGACCAAATACAAACACTAAACACTGCGATTGCCAATAAAATACATGAACAAAAAACACAAAATTGGCAAAACTTTATCAATACACTTGATCACAAAACAAACACCAGCAAATTGTACAAAACACTCAACAGCATCACACTATCCAACACTAACACTACACGCTCTCACGCAGCAATAATCACAACAACAGATAATCTACCCTCAAACAGACAACAAGCAAACGCACTCATACGTCATTTTGCACAGACGAGCCATCTTACATCTCACCCTGACGACCGACGCACCATTCGACGTAAGAAAGACTTCCCCACAGACTCAGACTATACACCCTTCATAGACAGTCAGACAAAACTCACAATGCATAATCTCAAGCACTCATCTGCCTGTGGCCCTGATAACATAAGCAACATCCACCTAAAACACATTGGACCACAAGGTATACACGCACTCACAAACATTGCAAACTACAGCTATTCACCCAACACTATACCCGACATCTGGAAGCATGGTAAAATAATCACCATTCCAAAACCGAACAAAGACCCAACAATCCCAACATCGCACCGCCCAATCACACTTCTCTGCACCCCCTCTAAAATCATTGAACGCCTAATACTTAAACTTGTCACACCATATATTCCCCTTGCTGACTCACAACACGGTTTTAGGCCACTACACTCCACAAACACTCTTCTGACAAACCTCACACAAAGAATTTTAGATGGCATCAATTCAGATAGGCCCCACCACAGAACACTTCTTATAACATTGGACATTAGTAAAGCTTTTGATGCTATCCCCCGCCACAACCTAACAAATAAAATATATAACACAGACATGCACAATAACACCAAAAGATGGCTGGCCAATTATCTGGCAGGCAGGAATGCTCATGTGTCATATAATGGCCAATCATCGCACATCAGAAACATTAAGAACGGAGTACCACAGGGCTCAGTTCTATCCCCCACATTATTTAATCTATACATGCATGACTTACCCACAACAGACACCTCAGAAATACAAATCTCTTCCTACGCAGACGACATAACAATCACATGCACACATCGTAACACAGACAAAGCTGCAGAAATAATCCAGCCTTACCTTGACACACTCAACACATGGTTCATCACAAACAGACTCAAAATAGCTCCAACCAAATCTACAGCAACACTTCTCACCAACTGGACAAAAGAACACAAATACATACCTCATCTCTACATCAACAACACTCTAATACCACACACAAACACACCGAAAATTCTTGGTGTAACATACGATACATCCATGTCTTTCAAACAACACCTCACAAACATAAAGAACAAATGCACACCTAGACTTAACGCACTTAAGTCAATCACTGGAACAACATTTGGACAAAACAAAGAAACTAATATAACAATATACAAACAATGCATACGCTCAGTGATGAATTATGCGAGTCCTGCATGGGCTCCTAATCTCAGTGAGACACACCATAACACCCTTCAAATCATACAAAACAAAGCCCTAAAAACAATTACAGGCTGCACAAATACAACACCTACAGACCATTTACACCATGAAACAAAAGTCCTCAAAGTCAAGGACCACCTCGACATGAGAGGCACACAAACACTTGCTGCAGCCACCACAAACACATCACACCCGCTACACTACATAACAGAACACCCACACACACCAAGAAACATTAAAACTACACCCAAAGACCTTTATTACGCAGATACTCTCTTCTCTTCCTCCACAACCACCAAATACCAGCCTCCGGAAACATATTCATAATCATATCACTCACCGCTCCATTAACACACTGAAAGACAACACACTGCTGCATGCCAGACCCCCTGATATCCACCCTTCTGAATCCTCTCTCCCACGAAAGGACAGAGTCCACTTGGCCAGACTGCGATGCGGTCACCACCCAGCACTTCTAAGCTACCAGAAGAGGCTGGACGACCGTGTTGTGAACAGCTGCCCAGGATGTAACACTTCACCCCATACCATACAACACATAATGGAAGACTGCATTATACACAATCATGCACGCAAACAACACAACATACACTCTATAAAGGATTTGTGGGAAAACCCAGTTTCGGCTGTGGCCTTCCTTGGGGAGACGGGACTGCTCGGACAGACAGTCTAGGGAACGACAACAACAACAACAACAACCACCCTTGACCAGTTAAAGCAGAATGTCGAAGCTTATGCAGCCAATGTGACGGCGGAGATATGCTGCAAAATCGCGGAGAATTTCTGCCTCCGGATCAAACCATGTTTTAATTGACGTGGTGCTCACACCGGGCACGTGCACTTCAAGAAGTTTGCTCGAGTGCTGAACAAATTGCCATCATATTAGCTTTTCAGAATGCTAAAGTTTGTTCTTGCATCTCTGTTCGTTCTTAAATAAACTGAGATAAAATCTGTGGCATTTATTCTGGAGCACCCTATAAAATCATTCCCACCCATTCCATCCCTAAATACACTCCACTCCCCTCCACCCTCCCTCCCATCTTAGCACCTCCTGGATGACAGGTCATCCCTGCACCTTGTCCACTGCCCTGGGTCAGAGGCAGTGTCGCAATTCACAGCACGTCCACAGCAAGGCTGCTTCATTAAATCGGCGACCCTCCCTCTCCATCCCCCCCCCATGCATAAAAGAAGACGGGGAGAAATCCCTTCAGGCTGCGTCAAATTTTGCTCACACATACTACCTCGCCCCCCATCATGGATCACAACATCATCCATATACAACCATTCTCCATTCACCCCTGTCTTCTGTCCTCTCCCATCCTTCCTCAACAGACATTCCCCTCTTCCCCAAAGCCCCCTTCACCCCATCCATCCATCTCATCCTAGGATGTCCCCTCATGTTCACTCCCTCCACATCTGCCTTCCATACTTCTTTTACTAGTCTTTCTTCACTCATTCTTTCCATGTGTCCAAACCATCCTAATACTCTTTCATCAACCCTATCTCCCAACTCCCTTTCCACCCCTGTTCTCCTCCTCACCGCCTAATTTCTCTATCTAGCCTAGTAACCCCCATCATACTTCTCAGACACTTCATCTCAAACACATTCAAACTCCTTCTCTCTTCCTCTCTTATGTTCCATGTTTCTGCTCCATACAGTGCTGTTGGCACAATTACTCCTTCATACAGTCTCCTCTTAGCATCCATTCCCAAATGTCTATTCCTCATTACCCTTTTTAATCCACCAAGGCATTTACTCGCTTCTCTCAATCTACATTCTACCTCCATTTCCACTCCACCTTTACCTGCCACATTTGCACCCAAGTATCTAAAACCACTTCCTCCAGTCACTCTCCCTTAATGCTCACTTCCAGTCTGCTACCACTTTCACCCCTTGAACATCTCATCACCTAACTTTTACCCACATTTATCTTCAGCTTTCTTCTTTCACACACTCTCCCAAACTTCCTCAATCCCTCCTCCGATCCTGCCACAAGCGCAGTGTTGTCCGCAAACAACAGCTGGCTCACCTCCAACTTTTCTCCATTTTCTTTAACCATCTCCAATCCCTGACCCACCACCCTTGCATTTACCTCTTGCACCACCCAATCCATGTACAAGTTGAACAGCCAGGGCGACATAACACATCCCTGATGAAGTCCCACCTTTACCTTGAAACACTCAACCTCTCCATTTCTTATCCTGACACATGCTCTACTATTCCCTTAAAAACTCTTGACAGCTCCTAAAAGCTTTCCTCCTATCCTGTATATCCGCAAAACCTCCCATAGTGCCTTCCTGTCTACCCTATCATAAGCCTTTTCCAGATCCATAAAAGCCAAAAAAACATCCTTCCCCTTTCCTATAGCTTTCTCACATATCTGTCTTACCACAAAAATCTGATCTACACAACCTCTACCTGTCCTAAATCCACACTGTTCCTCACCAATTACTCCTTCTGTTCCTCTCCTAACCCTCTCAATCAAGATCCTCCCATAAGCCTTCCCAACTACACTTAACAAGCTAATCCCTCTGAAACTACTACATTCACACTTGTCCCCTTTTCCCTTGTAAAGTGGAACTATACAGGCACTCCTCCAGTCCTCCGGCACTCTACCCTATCTCCAGCAAACATCAAATAACCTCACCAGCCAGTCCACCATCACTGTACCTCCTTTTTTTAGACATTCTGCACGGTATCCATCCAGATCAGGTGCCTTACCTGCTTTCATCATCTTAACAACAGCCTTCACTTCATCCTTCCTTATTTCTCCTCCATTTTCCTCACTCATCACGGTAATTTTCTTAGCATTTCCCACTGCAACTATCTTTTCCTCCCTATCCTCCTTCACATTAAGCAACTCCCTAAAATACTCTGCCCATCTTCCCCTTACTGCTTTCTCTTCCATTATCATCTCTCCATCTACACCTTTTACCTTTTCCTCTCTACTTGATTTGCCTCCTCTTCCTCTCGTAATATCTTTCCAAAACATCTTTTTATTACTTTCAAAATTTTCTGTCATACTATTACCCCATTTCACATCTGCTCTCCTCTTTGCCTCCTTTACCTTGTGCTTTACTTCTCTTTTCTTTTCTTTGTACCTCTCATATGACTCCCTCGTCCTATTTTGTAACCAATCTGTGAAAGGTCGCTTCTTCCCTTCTACAACCTTCTTTGTTTCCTCATCCTACCATTCACTACCCTTCCTTCTGTTTCCTCCTGTCCTTCTTGTTCCACACACCATCTTTGCACACTTTGTGCTGGATATCTGGAATAACTTAGATAAAGAAACAGTGGGTGCAAATACTATTCAACATTTTAAGAAAAACCTTGATGCTGAAAGATACAAAGATGGGTCACCACGAGCATTGCTCCCTTCCCGTATAATACTAAATACTGTGTATTGTTGCCAGCAGTCCACCAGCAATCCTATGTTTGAGGCCCATGGCACACTGATTTTAAAGATCATAATAGGACTATGAAGTATGATGGATGTGGGTTAGGAGAGTGTGGGTGTAAATATGGAATTATGATTTATTGGAACTGCTTAGGTGTTAGGATGTTATGTAAAGTATAATTAATACATGGGGGATATACAGTAGTTTGTAATGAAGGTTTGTTTCATGAGAGAGAGTGGAGAGATCAGGGTATTAAGTTGGTTTCCATAAATGAGATGTATTTGTATTTATATTTTGTTACTGACTATTCACAAGTGCTTTAATCCTTGAGGGTAATATAGTGCTGATGCTGAAGATCATAATGGGGGCTATGGAGTAAGGTGGTAGGGGTGGGTTGGTTAGAAGCATGTGGGGGTAAATATGGAAGTGTGACATCTTTAAACTACAGTAGCATTGGTGTTATGTTTGAAGGTGTGTATGGTATAAGGGATTATATTTTGGAAAAGAAGTTGGCCATTGAAGGAAAATGTTAAGAGAAGATAGAGGTATTGGTGATGATATCCTAAAATAAGACATAATGAAATAGTTGCTTGAGAAGGAAGAAGAATAAGGAGGAGGCTGCTATGAGGGGTTGAGTAGGTAGGATATTCAAGTAAAATGTGGGCTATAATAGGAGTACAACAAGAGCAGAAGGAGGGTTGTCATGAGACATGAGAAGCCATGGGTGATACAAGAATGTCCTGTTCTAGCATGTCACTGCTGTCTCAAAGCATTTATATATTGGTAATAATTGGGCCATGGGCAAACATGAGGCTTGATAGTCTATAGCTGGTTTGTCAGGAATTCATTCCAGCATTTTTGCCATGCGTTTTATCGCATGGACAGGAAAAGGTGGAAATCTTGTCTAAGCAGAAAGGGGTCGATGCTGCACCCCAAGCTACCTTGTTGGTTCATTTGGTGCTGGGATGTTTAGAGTATTAGGATGGTTTGGACACATGGAAAGAATGAGTGAAGAAAGATTAGTGAAAGAAGTGTGGAAGGCAGAGGTGGAAGGAGTGAATATGAGGGGGCATCCTAGGATGAGATGGATGGATGGGGTGAAAGGGGCATTACAAAAGAGAGGAATGTCTCTGGAGGAAAGACAGGAGAGGACAGAAGATAGGGGTGAATGGAGAGGGGTTATGTATAGATGAGGCTGTGATGCATGAGGAGGAGTGGGTGGGGGATGGGGGGTGAGGAAGTATGTATGAGAAAAAATTTGACACAGCCTGAAGGGATTTCTCCCCGTCTTCTCCTTTTACAAAGGTTTACAAAGGCGGAGCATACCGACAGGAGACCTTTTGGTCCATATCTAGGTCGGATGTGAAAAAAATCATAATAAAATATTAAATAAAAACTATAATAATGTAAATAACAAATAAAATACATAAATAAATGGATAGGTATAGTTAGATAATAAACAAACAGGTAAATAGTAAATAATAATGAATTGACATATACATACATACATATACCAAGGCTTTTTCCCCCTTCCAAGGGAGGTAGCCAAAAAGGGAAAGGCATAAAAACACTCCCACCCATTTCATCCCTAGATACACTCCACACCCCTCCCACCCTCCCTCTCATCTGAGCACCTCCTGGATGACGGGTCATTCCTGCACCCTGCCCACCGCCCTGGGTCAGAAGCAGTGTCGCAAGACACAGTACATCCACAGCAAGGCCGCTTCATTTAATCGGCGACCCCCCCTCTCCGTCCCCCTCTGCATATAAGGCGAGGACGGGGAGAAATCCCTTCGGGCTGCGTCAATTGACATATAACTAATAATAAATGAAAATCAAAACAAATGATAAAAAAACAAATAATATGAAATAAATCATAATTACAGCATCTTTCCTTAGGTGTTTATCTAAATGATTTTTAAAGCTTCGACCTGAACTACATTGCACTACCTGTGCAGGAAGTTTATTCCCTTCAATAACTACACGGTTGGCAAGGTTGTTTCTACCTACTTCCAAATTGAATCTATTTCTGCACAGTTTGAGACCATTGTTTCTTGTCTGATTCTCATTCAATGTGAAAATTTTGTCACTTTTGATGTTGTCAATTTCCTTTAAGATCTTAAAGACCTGTATCAAGTCACCTCTGAGTCTGCGCTTTCTTAGGGAAAACAGATTCATATGTTTTAGTTGATTTTCGTATGATTTCTTTTTGATATTTGGTATCAGTTTTGTGGCTCGCAGTTGTACTTTTTCCAGTCTGTCAATGTCTTTAATGAGATTCGGTGACCATACGGAAACAGCATATTCCAAATGTGGACGAACTAACGTTTTATATAGCTTGTTATTGAGTGATGGACTTTTGAAGTCAAAAGATCGCACAATCAGTCCTAGAATCTTATTTGCTTCCTCAGAGGTTGAAATACACTGCTTGGATGATTTGAGATCGTTACTGATAATTACGCCGAGATCTTTTTCACTATCCACTTTTACTAACGAATTTCCAAATAACTTGTAATCGTACTTACTGTTATTTTTACCTATGTGCATTACCTTGCATTTACTTGTGCTAAATTTCATTAGCCACTTTTCAGACCATTGCTGTAATTCATCTAAATCTTCTTGAATATCTAATTGGTTTGAGTGATCATTTGTCACTCCGCACAGTTTTGTGCTAAATTTCATTAGCCACTTTTCAGACCATTGCTGTAATTCATCTAAATCTTCTTGAATATCTAATTGGTTTGAGTGATCATTTGCCACTCCGCACAGTTTTGTATCATCAGCAAATTTGGAAACAGCAGATTTTAGTCCATGGTCTATATCATTTATATATACTATGAATAGAAGTGGCCCAAGAATGGAACCCTGAGGAACTCCACTTGTAACATTTTTCCATCTAGAAGTTTTTCCATTTAAAACAACTCTCTGTTTTCGACCATTCAACCAATTACTAGTCCAACACAACACAATCACTTAACACTATTCGGAGATATAAATTTCACAGGTATTCGCTAGCTGGTGTCTGTGCAGAAAAACGAGCTCTCTAGCTGAGGTCACGAGCAAACTGCACATGAGGGGACAGAGGGGGGGGGGTCGCCGAAGTTATGAAGCGGCCTTGCTGTGGATGTGCTGTGTCTTGCGACACTGCTTCTGACCCAGGGCAGTGGAGAGGATGCAGGGATGACCCGTCATCCAGGAGATGCCAAGATAAGAGGGAGGGAGGAGGGCGGAGGGGAGTGGAATATATAGGAAATGGAATGGGTGGGAGTGGTTTCTATGCCTTTTTCTTTTTGGCTACCCCCCATGTAGGGGGAAAAAGCCTTTGGTATATGTATGTTTAAATGGGGTATCCATTTTCTGAATATAAACTCTTCACTGGGGTTCTGCCGAAAACACCTGTGCTAAGGTGTCAGCCAAGAAAGTGTATATGGTCTAGCACTCAAAGAGCTGTGGGTGAGGCAGAGGAGTAAGCTTGGCATCTGTAACCCATCTTGCTTTGTACAAGGTCTTAAATGTTTCTATATAAGGGGATAGAGGGGGGGGGGTCACCAATTAAATGAAGCAGCCTCACTGTGGATGTGCTGTGTCTTGCTCCATGTTTCAGATCTAGGGCATTGGGCAAGATGCAGGGATGACCCTTTTCCAGGAGCCAAGATAAGAGGGAGGGGTGGTGAATGGGAGTGGGGTGGGTGGGGATGGAATGGGTGTAAGTGGAATTATGCCTTTTGACTTTGGCTATCTCCCCTGTAAGGGGGAAGAAGCTCTTGGTAATGTACGAGGAATTTTTAGAATGGAAAGACATATTAAACTTGTGTGGAACAACAATTTGAGGCCACAGATTTGAATGCAGAAAGTTTTTAGATGTTTTAGGTGAGATCCAAGAAATGAGAGTTGAGGATCAGACCTAGAGATCAAATTCAATCATGACAGAGGTATCTTTGCAGCTGTGATGCATGGAGAAATGTATAACTGGTTTTAAGGTGAAAAATATAAAAATCTTCAACCCATTAGATTACAGAAGATACAGTTCACTGGAGAAAGTGGTCAATATATACAGGGCAGGTTATGCATGGAGAAATGTATAATAACTGGTTTTAAGGTGAAAAAATAAAACTCTTCAACCCATTAGATTACAGAAGATACAGTTCACTGGAGAAAGTGGTCAATATGTACAGGGTAGGTTATTGATTATACTGTATATTTTGGGGTAAATATACAGTATAATCAATAACTATAGTAAAGTTAAAGATGCTGAGGACACTTTATTTTGATTCCAGGTTAGTCTTCAGAGACAGGAATGTGGATTTGTAGTTTATATGGTTAGGTTAAAGGCTAATAATAATGTTTTTGCCATAGTCTGCCTTTTGAGGTGCTGAGGAAATGAGGTGATTATTGATTGGAAGATGAAAGTGGTTAGTTTGAAATTTTCCAGATTATATGTCATATTTTGGAGATGGTGGTCTGAAAAGTGATTGGTATGTAGGTTTGCCATGAGGATCAACATTCACCCACTCTCTATCTTGTGCAAGATAATCTTGGGAGTTTGCAACCATGAGGACAGAATGCTTTTAGTTGTAAGTCCATGTGAGTCTAATGACGTGGATCAGGCCCAGAAATTGGGTTTGTTTTTACTATTTGGAGTATGATTTTTTTTATTTGTATTGATGAAATATCTTTGCAGCAATGTCATCAACAGAAGTGCATGGTGACTGATTTTTAAAGGTGAAAAATTTCATTCTAATAGTCTTCTGCCCATTGGTGCACTTGGGTTATGGCTTTTTGCAGAAGGCAGTTGGTGGGTTCTGCTGCAGAAAAGAGCTAGGTTGTTGACATACACTGGCAGTTATTTTAGGTGAAGGTATTTCTCTTGTAATGTCATCAGCAGGCTCAGTGAAAAGAAGAATACTGAGGATATTTTCTTGAGGGTCTCCTTCTTGGTTGGTATGTACACATGACTGGACTCTAGGTGTTTGGAGAAATACACTGTATTAAAATCAAATTCACTCTGCCTCTCTTCTTTCAGACTGTGCTCATCATCGAAAGCTTCTGGAAGATGCAAAACTGAGTACAAAGCCTCACTGCTGCCCAAATGGAAATTACTTTCCCTGGCAAACAAGAGGACTGCTTGGCTACTGTGTAGATAATAATGGGAACCAAAATGGTCAAGCAGAAGCTTTAACAAATGTGGAAAACTTGCACTGCTACTCAAAAAATCCATGTGCCAAGTAACATTGATGGGTACTTGCATGTGGTGGTCCTGCAAAATGGACAGCAAAGCTGTTCATTTTTAAGAGCCATTAACCTTCTCACCTCCATCAGGAGGTGAAGAACTCATGCACTAACACCCAATCTCCAGTCTGGACCCATGATCTATCAACTTCAGCTATATTTCTTACACTTTATCACACATGAAAAGCTGACAATTGGCAACTGCTGTCCTCTCCCTACAACTTTCTGCCAGTGACAAAGAAACAAATACCTGTTAAGTCTTATGTTTCTTTGCGTAAGTCTTTTCAAGTCTTATGGCGTAAGTTAAAACTGTTACGCCTTTTCTATGCTTGCGATGTGTTTTTTTATGTGTTTCAATGTACCTCATTGATGGTCTTTGTACTACTGTTGTTGTACACAATGTAAACACATGTCATAGTATGAGCACCACACAATGAAAAACTACTGTTTACAAGAACTTTTGTAAACAGTACTGTTTTTCATTATGTGGTGTTCATACTGTGTGTTTACACTGTTTTCATTCTGCATTTATTTTGAAACAAGTAAATATTGAATGACAAAAAAATATTATCTTCTTATGGTTATTACTGTTTTATACACAAACTTATAGTCTCTAACACAAAATCTTACAGCAAGACACCACAGTAGCTTGACAGGTATGGAAACAGTTATATGAATTTCTTTGCAGACGATGCAAAATTAATTGTATCTCTGTTAAAATATTTTGTTTTTAAAGTATTTCAGGAGCGTCAATATATGCATGTTGTCACTATGACGACATGCATATATAACAGGGGAACTGATGTTCATTATCAAAACAGGATGCAGCTGCAATCTGTAATATTACCCTTAATGATGTTCCACAATAGAAGAGCTCCAAAATATTTGTGCCTAATAACCTTGCCGATTATTCCCAACTTCACCTACTGTGTATTTACCTAGCTGTATTGTACAGGAAGGGGAGCTATGCATGTGGTGACCTGTCTTTGTATCTCACAACATCTAGTTTGTTCTTAAATTCATGTATGGTGTTTACACACAATATTGTTTTGTCCAATTTATGGAAAACTTTTTTTCTTCAGATCTCTTCTATAACTGTTCTTTATGAGTTTCTATTCATGTCCCCTTGTTTTCCTTCTATCCCAATTTAGTAAGTCTTCTCTGTCAAGGACTTCCATGCCTTTCACGATTCTGTAAATGGCCAATAGATCTCTTTCCCTTTTTTGTTCCGGGGTTGGTAGTTCCATTTTAGACAGTCTTTGCTCATATGTCAATTTTGAAAGTGTTGGGGCCATCTTTGTCATTGCTCTTTGGATTCTTTCTATTTTCCTTATATTCCTTTTTGTACTGGGTGTCCATAGTGTTGCAGTGTACTCCAATCTTAGTCTTATCAATGTGACTAGTATTTTCTTTACCATTACCTCATCCATCCAAGAAATTATGTGTGTGTGTGCGCATGTGCATAAATTTTGTTTATCTGCTTGTTTCAGGACATGTCTTTGGTGATGATTACTCCTAGGCCCTTTTTGGAACCAACTTTCTTTACTTCCTTTGCATCAATTTTATATTGTCCCCTATATTCCTTTTTACTTTTTTCAAATTCCATTATACTACATTTCTTCATGATGAAGTCCACTTCCCACTTCTGGCTCCATTCCCAGACCTTGTCCAGAGCTCTCTGTATTGATTCACAATCTTTTTCTGTACTCACTTTCTTTAGTAGCTTTGCATCATCTGCAAAGAAGTTCATGTAACATTCTACAGCTTCATCCATGTCGTTTACATATATATACCAAGGCTTTTCCCCCTTACAAGGGAGGTAGCCAAAAAGAACATACATATACCAAAGGCTTTTTCCCCCTAACATGGGGGGGAGGGTAGCCAAAAAGAAAAAGGCATAGAAATCACTCCCACCCATTTCATTTCCCATACATTCCACTCCCCTCCACCTTCCTTCCTATCTTGGCACCTCCTGGATGACGGGTCATCCCTGCATCCTGTCCACTGCCCTGGGTCAGAAGCAGTGTCGCAAGACACAGCATATCCACAGCAAGGCCGCTTCATAAATTCGGTGACCCACCCTCTCCGTCCCCTCATGCAGGAAAGGAGAAGATGGGGAGAAATCCCTTCGGGCTGCATAAAATTTTCTCATACACACTTCCTCACCCCCCATCCCCCACCCACTCCCCCTCATGCATCACAGCCTCATCTATACACAATCCTTCTCCATTCACCCCTATCTTCTGTCCTCTCCTGTCCTTCCTCTCTTTTGTAAAGCCCCTTTCACCCTATCCATCCATCTCAGACAAGGACGCCCCCTCATATTCACTCCTTCCACACTTCTTTTACTAGTCTTTCTTCACTCATTCTTTCCATGTGTCCAAACCATCCTAATACTCTTTCATCAACCCTATCTCCCAGCTCCCTTTCCACCCCAGTTTTCCTCCTCACCTCCTCATTTCTCACTCTATCTAGCCTAGTAACCCCTATCATACTTTTCAGACATTTCATCTCAAACACATTCAAACTCCTTCTCTCTTCCTCTCTCATGTTCCATGTTTCTGCCCCATACATTGCTGTTGGCACAATCACTCCTTCATATAACCTCCTCTTAGCATCCATTCCCAGATGTCTATTTCTCATTACCCTTTTTAATCTACCAAGACATCTACTCACTTCTCTCAATCTACATTCTACCTCCACCCCCCACTCCTCCCTTTCCTGTCACATTTGCACCCTAGTATCTGAAACTATCCACTTCCTCCAGTTTCTCACCCTTAACCCATTAAACTCCGATGACAAGATGTCTTGTTATTTGGTCAAATAAAACAAAAAATCATAAAACACCAAAATGTTTGATCAAACACCAGAAGAATATGACGTCTTGATAAAACATTTTGGTGTTTTATGATTTTTTGTTTTATTTGACCAAATGACAAGACATCTTGTCATCGGAGTTTAATGGGTTAATGCTCACTTCCAGCCTGCTGTCACTCTCCCCCCTTGTACATCTCACCACCTTACTTTTGCCCACATTTATCTTCAGCTTCCTTCTTTCACACACCTTCTCAAACTCTGTCACTAACTTCCTCAATCCCTCCTCTGATCCTGCTACAAGCACAGTGTCGTCAGCAAACAACAACTGGCTCACCTCCCACTTTTCTCCATTTTCTTTAATCATCTCCAACCCCTGACCCACTACCCTTGCATTCACCTCTTGCACCACCCCATCCATGTAAAGATTGAACAGCCAGGGCGACATAACACACCCCTGACGAAGTCCCACCTTTACCTCAAACCATTCACACTCTCCATTTCTAATCCTAACACAAGCTCTACTACTCTCATAAAAACTCTTGACTGCTCTTAACCTCTTCAGTACGGTTCAAAATCTCGTGGGCAGCATTGGCTGCCAGACATACGATGTGTCATAATAATACTCGCATCATAAAATATAGTCACTGCTTATATCGATCGTTCTCTCTTTCACCCGTGAATTTTGATAACCATAGAAAATGTGATGAAGACAGTTTAGAGAGTATGTCATTACGCAGGGGCAACTACAATAAATATAATCAAGACGCCGATATGGCAGCCTCGCGTATCCACTTGCTCCTCATGCCGCCTACGTATGGAAGGGGTTAACAGCTTTCCTCCTATTCCATATATCTGCAGTACCTCCCACAGCACCTTCCTGTCTACCCTGTCATAAGCTTTTTCCAGATCCATAAAAGCCCAAAAAACATCCTTACCTTTTCCTATAGCTTTCTCACATATCTGTCTTACCACAAAGGCATAAAACCATTCCCACCCATTCCATCCCTAAATACACTCCACTCCCCTCCACCCTCCCTCTTAGCACCTCCTGGATGATGGGTCATCCCTGCACCTTGTCCACTGCCCTGGGTCAGAGGCAGTGTCGCAAGACACAGCACATCCACAGCAACAATATCAGAGCCAGTACTGACCCCTGTGGGACTCCACTTACCATTTCTTCCCAAGTAGAGTTTTTATCTCTGAGCACCACTCTTAATTTTCTCCCATGCAAAAAATCTTCCATTTCAATAGTCTTCTATGTATGCCTCCTATTGTTTTGAGTTTTCTTAATTTTTTGGTGTGGTACTTTGTCAACACCTTTTGTAAGTCCAGGAAAGCACAGTCTGCCCATCCATTCCTTTCTTGCATTATATCTATTAACCTTGAATAGAAACAGATAAAATTTGTGGCACATAACCTTCCCTGTCTAAATCCGAATCATCTTGGACTTATTATATTGTTCTCCTCCAGATGTTTAGTCCATCAACTTTTGATAACTTTCTCTCTCACAAATTTTGGCTATTGTACTTGTAAGGGAGACTGGTCTATAGTTTGTTGGGTCTTCCTTGTTTCCCCCTTTGTATAATGGCACAATATTGGCATTTTTCCAGTCTTATGGTAACTTTCCTTCTTTGAGTGAGCCATCTATTATCTTGTATATTTTGTCCATTAGTTCATCTATACATTCTCTTATTATCCAGTTTGCAATTTCGTCTGAGCCATGGGATTTTCTGACATCAAGGTTCATTATTTGGTCCCTTATTTCTGTCACAATTATTTCTCTCGTGGGGGGGGGGGATCTTTTTCCCCTTCCTTCATCCTAATTGTGTATATTTTCTTTAGTGAATACACATTTGAATTTTTTTTTTTTATAATTTCGGCCATTTCTATATCCTCTGTGTCTATGTTCCCCTGACATAGTTTTACTATTTCCTGTTTATTTTTTAGTTTACCATTTACATATCTATAGAATAATTTAGGTTGATCTTTACATTTGACTATTATGTCTTTTTCAGTTTCTTTTTTTAATCCCTATGTATCTTTACACATTCATTTCTTAGTTTGATATATATTTGCCACTTGTTTTTTTTTTTTTTTCCATCTTTTCCAAGCTTTGTCTCTTTTATCTTTTGCCTCACTACATTTTTTGTTATACCAGTACTTAATGTACACCTTTTCCTGTTTTTGTTTTGGTACATAATTATTCACTCCTTCATTATAGATTTTTTTTTAAAACTGTCCATTTCTCTTCCAACTGTGTTTCTTCATTAAAGAATTTTTCCCAACTTACTTTTTGCTAGAATTTTCTAAGATTCTCAAAATCTGTTTTGCTATACATCAGTCCTCCTTTTCTGTTTCTCATTTCTCCCCATATATATTTCCTCTTTTAGTTCAAGCTCAAATAGTATGCAGTCACTCTTCCCAATTGGTGTCTTGTATTCCATTTTATCCACAATTTCAGGCTCTGATGTAAATATCAACTCTAGTCTTGACAGTTCTTCATGTGTGCGTATTTTACCTAGTTGTATTTTACAGGAAGGGAGCTATGCTTGTAGTGACCCTTCTTTGTATCTTTCAGCATCTAATTTGTGTATACGTGTGTTTACTTATAGAATACAGGGAAGGAGGAATGCTTGTGGGGTCTAATCTCCTAATCTTTAATTAATCATCCATAGCCTTAGGGAATTAAAAAGTGTAATGAGAAATATGCATTTGGGAATGGATACAAAGAGAAGATTATATGAAGGGGTGATTGTGATGACAGCACTGTATAGGGGAGAGACATGGAATTTAAGAGAGGCAGAGGGGAAAAGTTTAAATGTATTTACCTAGTTCTATTTTACGGGAAGGGGAGCTATGCTCGTGGTGTCCTGTCTTCATATCTCATTTTATCTAAACTGTTTTGAAATTCATGAATTGTTTTTGCACACACCACTTTTTCGTCCAACTTGTTCCAGATGTCTATTACTCTGTGGGGAAAGCTATTCTTTTTCAGGTCTCTTCTATAACTGTCTTTCTTGATTTTCTTTCTGTGTCCTCTTGTATTTCTACTATCCCATTTTATTAGATCCTATCAATAGTTTCTATGCCTTTCATGATTCTATAGTTATCAAGTCTCCTCTCTCTCTTCTTTGCTCTGTAGTTCATGTTTTGTTAGTCTCTCTTCATATGATAGTTCTGAGAGTGTTGGTGCTAATTTTGTAATTGCTCTTTGTATTTTTTCAAGTTTTGTTATACATTTTTTTTGTACTTGGTGACCACATCGTCACTGCATATTCCAATCTTGGACTTATCAAAGTAACTAGTATTTTCTTCATCATTTTGTCCAGGTATATAAATGCCATTTTGATTGCTCTTATTGAATTCTAAGTTTCTCCAAAAATTTTGTTTATATGTTTCTCAGAGGACATATTATTCGTATCCAGGTCCTCCTCATTTTCTACTTTCACCACCCTTGTCACCACTGTCACCACCACTGTCGGTCCTCGACCATTACACTTATATTTGACTTGTAATTTCACTTGTCTCGAGGCCCCTTGCCTTCGTTACGTGAGTTTCACTAAATGTTCAAGTTCTTCTTATGCAGTAGGCCCTATGCCTTGTATTTCCTTTAGTCTCACTAGTTTCAAATTTCATTAGGCCCCATGCCTAGTTCTCTCGACCTTTGGGTTAATAAAAGGGTGGTGAATTTCTTGCTTGTTAAACTAACGGACTACACGCAGAGAGTCCCCACTGGTTCTATCCAATACTTCAGAGCACCTTCGTTCAGACGTCACTTTTTATTCGTCCAATAGTCTTTTACGTTTCAACACAAGTGACACACCTTAAGGGCGTGTCTTTTCCTTTTAAAGCCAATAGTATTACTCTACATACCCATTTACCTCCAATCCGAGAGGCTGTTACAGTCCTTCCAGAATTATTGCTGCATAAGCAAAAGCATAGAAGCAAAAACATGACGTCATTGCGCATGTGGTATGTCTTCACGGAGGTGGTCTGCAGCTAACACAGTTTAGATTACATCAGCGATTATAAAGCAGTCATCTCCGTCGGTGTGTTTACATAGACAGAACGACGTCTTCCAATCTTTGTTTATAACAACAGTAGGCGTCGAATCTTGACTTGTTGACTCAGCGTGTATTTCACCTGATTACCATTCATACAACTAGCCTCTTACATCTACTTTTTATATTTCTTCTTCTCCCAATTTATATGATCACACTATTCTTTTTTTGGTTCTTCCAAATTCCATTATACTACACTTCTTGATATTGAATTCCATCTCCCACTTCCTACTCCATTCCCATACTTTATTGAGATCCCTCTGTAGCGACTCACAATCTTCTTCGGTGTTCACTTTTTTCAACATTTTTGCATCGTCTGTGAAGAAGCTCATATAACTTTCAATTCCTTTATCCATCTAGTTTTGATAATTCTTTCACAGATTTTAGCTATCGTACTTGTAAGAGAGACCGGGCTATAGTTAGTAGGGTCTTCCTTGTTTCCCCCTTTATATATTGGTACTATATAAGGCTATGTATTTTATCTGTTAGTTTATTCCTGCATTCTCTCAAAATTCAGTTTGCCATTTCATCCAGTCCATTTGATTTTCTGACATCGAGATTACTCAAGTGTTTCATTATTTCATTTCTTGATACTTCTATCTCTTTCATAGGGGGATTCTGTCCTCCCATTCGATATCTCTAGGTTGTATGTTCTCCCTTGTAAACACAGATTTAAAATGCTTATTCATAATTTCTGCCATTTTCATTTCCTCTGTGTATTAGACTCCTCCTTGCCATAGTTTCTCTAATTCTTGTTTGCTTTTCAGTTTGTTGTTTACAAATCTGTAAAAATAATTTTGGTTGATCTTTACATTTTTCTATGACATCTTTTTCATATTTTGTCTTTTCTACTCTGTGCACTTGTAAATATTTATTTTTATAACTGGTATATATTTTCCATTTTTCAGGTTTTTTGTCTTTTTTTCATTTTATCCAAGCTTTATCTCTTATGTCTTTTAACTCCCTACATCTTTTGTTGTACCAGCACTTTACATATCCTTTTTCATGCTTTTGTCTTGGCACATACTTTTCCACTCCTTTATAAATTTTTGTCAAAATACTCCATTTCTCTTCTACTGTTGTTTCCTCCTTTTGTATTCTTTCCCAGTCAGCTTTTTGAAAGAATTCTTTTATTTTGTCAAAGTTTGTTTTTTCATACATCAATCTTCCATTTCTATATTGCTAATTTTTTTCTTAATGTATTTTTCCTCATTTAGTTCCAGTTCAACCAATATGTGGTCACTTTTACTTATTGGTGTTTTATATTCGATTTGTCCACTATTCCTGGTTCTGATGTGAATATTAGGTCCAGTCTCGATGGTTCTTCCTCATTTCTATACCTAGTATTCTCTTGTATCCATTGTGTCATTGTATGTTCAATAATCATATCAAGTAATACATTTCCCCATAGGTCATCTCCACCCTTCATTGTCATCTCTTCCAAGCAGATTTCTTTACAATTAAAGTCACCATTATAATTATTTGTCCTCCATCTTCTATTATCTTACTTAGTGATATCCTGGTGTCTTCTAACATATTTTTGTGTTCTCTTTCTTCCCATGAAGCCATTCTAGGAGGCACATAATTTACTACAAACTTCCTGCTCTTCCCATCCTTGTCCTCCACTTCCATCATAATCATCTCTACTATATTCTTTCCATATGTGACATTCCTCACATTTATATCCTTCTTAGTCAGGAACATAACTCCACCCCCTTGTTTTGCCTCTCTGTTTCTAATCCAACAATTATATGCTCCATATCCTACACTGTTGGGTGGTAGTGGACCTTTCAATTTTTGTTTGAGATTAAATGTCTGAGAAGTATGGTAGCGTTCATAAGGTTTGATAGTGTGTGAAATAAGGTAAGAAGGAGAGTGGGGTGGAAAAGGAGATGGCAGACAGGGTTGATGAAAGAGTATTGAGATGGTTTGGACACATGGAAAGAATAAGTGAAGAAAGATTAATAAGAGGGGTGGAAGGCAGAGGTAGATGGAGTGAACTTGAGTGGGTGACCGAAGATAAGAAGGATGGATAGAGTGAAAGGGGCATTAAGCAAGAGGGATACACATGTTAACTACTTGCTACAATGATGCTTATGTAGGCATCATGAGGAGCGAGTGGGTACACGAGGATGCTGGCATCGGTGTCTTGATTATATATTTTTTTTTATAGTTGTACATGTGTTACCCCCAGATTCTGTGAACTGGTTAGATCACATTTTCTGTGTTTATTAAAAGTAAAAGAGAATGAGTAATACAGCAGTGACTATATTTTATAACATGAATAGTGTGATGCATTGTTCATATGGGAGCCAATGCTGCGTGCAAGAACTTGACTTGTACTGAAGAGGATAAGCAAGGAAGGTATAAGGCAGGAGATACGGGTGAGTGGAGAATGGCTGTGTATAGATGATACTGTGATGCAAGGAAGGGAGGGGGTAGGGGATAGGGTGGTTACCTAGTTGTATTATATGGGAAGAGAGCTATGCATGTGGTGACCCGTCTTTGTATCTCTCAGCATCGTTTTTTCTTAAAATCTTGAATAGTGTTTGCACACATTGTTTCGTTGTCTAATTTGTTCCAAGTATCTATCACTCTGTGTGGGAAGCTGTTCCTTTTCACATCTCTTTTGTAACCATCCTTTTTTAGTTTCTTTTCGTGTCCTCGTTTTACCATTATCCCATATTAACAAGTCATTCTTATCTAAGACTTCCATTCCTTTCATTATTCTATAGTCAGCAAGTCTCCTCTTTCCCTTCTTTGTTCCAAAGTTGGTAATTCTAGTTTGGACAGTCTTTGCTCATACGTAAGTTCAGAAAGAGTTGGTGCTAGTTTCATTGTTGCTCTTTGTATTCTATTTTTTTTTATATTCTTTTTGGTACTGGGTGTCCATAGTGTTGCTGCATACTCAAGTTTTGGTCTTATTAGTGTAGTTAGAATTTTTTTTATAATTTCCTCGTCCAAATAAGCAAACGCCACTTTAATTGGTTCTGTGTGAACAATAGTTCAATGCAGCCTACAGGGATTTCTACCTGTCTTCTATTTTTCTGCATGAGGGGACAGAGAGGAGGTTGCTGATTGTGTGAGGTGGCCTTGCTGTGGATGTGCTGTGTCTTGTTGTATTGCTTCTGACCCAGGGCAGTGGGCGGGATACTGGGATGACCCATCATCCATATGGAGTTATGATGAGAGAGAGGAAAGGGTGGTGGATGGGAGTGGAATGGGTGGGGATAAAATAGGTGGGAGTGGGTATATGGTATAGTATAACCTCAAATTCATGTATGGTTTGAACTTGGTACAATAGTCCTTAATTTCCAATTATCACATTTGTGTATCCACATAAGGTCACATCATTCCTCATAGATAGTACTATATATGAGCTGAGCTTTCATCCAAAAGAGTAACAGCTGCTGATCACAAGACCAACTCATGGATCCAAGACCATGATGGATCACAAAATGAACTCCAGATCCCACACAATTCATGTATGATTTTGAGTGACAGTATGTTGTTATAAGCTAAAAAATATCTAATGAAACATACACATGATAAGTTCCACCATTTTTCTGAACAAATGAGTATACATGTCTACACAGTAGGTAAAACTGATAATGTAATGAGTACAATTACAATATGATGCTTAATGTGATTATGTAGTTACTAAAAATCTGAATAAAGCAAAATGGTGCCTCATTTGTAAATAATTTTTTCTCCTGGTGTCTATTTCATGAAAAGAAAATTCGAAAGTAAAATGTTTCCAACATCAGCTGAAGAGACTGACATAAATGCATATCACATATATGTAGTACAACCTCAGTTCTTGAACATCTCACAAGTCAAATATAGATTCTTGACCAAAAAATTAGATAATTTATTGCTCCATTAGTCAACCAAAATATCAGTTCTTGACCAACCTGAATGGTGCGGAAAAAAAAAAAAAAAAAAAAAAAAAATATATATATATATATATATATTTAATCACCCTGACAAAGATTTATCCAGCAAATAAGTAAACTTGTTTCAGTCCTTGATCAAATTGGCCCTGGAACAGTTTCAAAGAACAGACTGTGGTATAGAACAGAGGTTCTACTATAAATATATATATATATATACATACATATATATATAATAATATATATACCCACACATGACGGGACCCAACGAGTGTTGCTCCTTTTCTGTTTACAATTAGGTAAATACATACATGTGTATCTATCTATATATCAAGGGCTTTTTCCCCCTTATCAGGGAGGTAGCCAAAGTCAATTGGCATATACCCACTCCCACCCATTACACTCCCAATCCACCAAACTTTCCTCCTCCTCATCTTAGCTCCTTATGGATAATGGGTCATCCTTGTATCCCACCCACTTCCCTGGGTCAGAGGCAATGCAACAAGACAGCACATCCACAGCAAGGCCGCTTCACTTAATTGGTGACCCCTCCTCTCTGCCCCTTTATGCAGAATAATAACAAGCAAGGTATTTGGCATTGGGTGCATGTTACTGTATGGTAAAAATCTGCTTAGTAGCATGCAGCTAATATCTTAGGTTTATATAGGGGGCCCATATGGACCAGAGCCACACATACCTTTTGTCCATGTTACAAAGGATTACAAAGGAAGAGCATGCCAACAGGAGACCTTTTGGTCCATATCTAGGTCAGATGGAAAAAAAAAAAAAAAAAAAAAAAAAAATACATATATATACCAAGGCTTTTTCCCCCTTACAAGGGAGGTAGCCAAAAAGGGAAAGGCATAAAATCATTTCCACCCATTCCATCTCTGAATACACTCCACACCCTCTTATCTGAGCACCTCCTGGATGACGGGTCATCCCTGCACCTGAGTATTCTTTTTCTGTGGTGGGGGAAAGGAATACTGCCAAGTATTCCCACTTGGATTGTAAGAGGCGAGAAGAAAGGGACGGGGATTGGGACTAGGTATCCTTCTCCTTGTAGCCCCACAGGGGACATTCCTTAAAAAAAAAAAAAAAAAAAAAAAAAAAAAAAAAAAAAAAAATTAATAATAATAAACAAAATAAATGCATAGGTATAGTTAAATAATAATCAAACAGGAAAATAGTAAATAAATTAAAATCAAGCAAATAAAGAGACAAACAAATATAAAATAAGTGGCAGGCATTACAGCATCTTGCTTAGGTGTTTATCTAAATGAATCTTAAAGCTTCAAAATGAACTATATTGCACTGCCTCTGCAGGAAGCTTATTCCATTCACTAACTACAAGGATGGCAAAGTTGTTTCTACCCACTTCCACATTAAATCTATTTCCTGACAGATTGAGACCATTATTTCTTGTTGGATTCTCATTCAGTGAGAAAATGTTGTCCCTTTTGATGTTGTCAATTCCCTTAAGAATCTTAAAGGCCTGTATCAAGTCACCTCTGAGTCTATACTTTTTCAGGGAAAACAGATTCATATGTTCTAGTCGATTTTTGTATGATTTATTTTTGATATTTGGAAACAGTCTTGTGGCTCACCGTTGTACGTTTTCCAATCTGTCAATGTCTTTAATGAGATTCGGTGACCATACGGAAACAGCATATTCCAAATGTGGATGAACTAACGATTTATATAGCTTATTAATGAGAGATGGACTTTTGAAGTCAAAAGATTGCACAATCAGTCCTAAGATCTTATTTGCCTTCTCAGAAGCTGAAATATACTGCTCAGATGATTTGAGATCATTACTGATAATTATGCAGAGATTCTTTTCACTATCCACTTTTGCTAATAAATTTCCAAATAACTTGTAATCATACTCTTATTTTTACCTATGTGGGTATCCTTGCATTTACTTGTGTTAAATTTCATTAGCCACTTTTCAGACCACTGCTGTAAATTATTTAAATCTTCTTGAATATCTAATTGGTTTAAATGATCATTTGCCATTCTGCAGTTTTGTATCATCAGCAAATTTGGAGACAATAGATTTTAGTCCATGGTCTATATCATTTATATATACTATGAATAGAAGTGGCCCAAGAACGGAACCCTGAGGAACTCCACTTGTAACATTTTTTCATCTATAAGTTTTGCCATTTAGAACAACTCCCTGTTTTTGATCATTCAACCAATTACTAGTCCAACTTAATAGGCTATCATTTATTCCATGTGAAGCTAATTTAGTAAGTAATCTTTTGTGTGGGATGGTATCAAAAGCTTTTGGAAAGTCTAGATATACATTACAGGAAATATCTAACCATACAGAAATTATACCTTATTGTATTGTGAATGTCCCTCCATTATTCTGTTCCTCCACTCTTAATACTATTCTGTACCACTTCTTTGAATATAAATTTCCATTTCTGTTTACCCCTGTGGTAGGGGAAAGAATACTGCTACCTTGTTTTCCAAATGGGTTTGTAAAAGATGACTAAAATAGGATAGAGGATGGGACTAGGCATCCTGCTCTCTGAAGCACTATAGGGTAAATTCCTACAAGAAGTCAAGTCATGTATGTACACAGACATGATAGAATTGAATAGACACCAAGAGTTTAATTTATCAAAATTTATCAAACAAGCAATTAATACAATTAAAGTGCTTATAAATGGTCACAATGTGAATAACTAATACTTGGTTGACATCCCCTTTGCTTTTTTCAATGCAAGGACCCTTCTAGGCATGCTAGTGATTAGTTCATGAATATCATCTTAAGGGATTTCTTGCCATGTTTCCTGTAGTAATCCTAAAAGTTTGGGCTATGACGATGGCTTCCTGTTCTTTATTAGTTATCAATCTAATATGCCCCAGAGGTGTTCAAAAGGGTTCATATCAGGGGACTGACTTGGCCATGGAAGTTTCCTGATCCCATTTTGGCTCAACCAATTTTGTGTTGCTTGAGCAGTGTGATAAGGAGCTCCATCTTCCATAAATAGGAAGACATTTTTACTCATTCTACCACTGGAGAATATTGCAACAAGTCCTTCCTTTAATATAGAAACATATTTGCCTAAATTGATGTTTCTGATCAACCATCACTCCAAATTACACCCCACACCATTATTGAAATGCACCCATGGTTCACTGTTGGCTGCAGTCTTTTGGGGTAAAACTGTTGGCTACAGAGTCTCCAGACCCACACTCTTCCACTGTCAGAAAATAATGCAAATTGTGACTATTCAGAGAAAATGATAATGCTCCACAAGGTCACAGGTCTCTCCACCATCTCAACAGCCCAATCCTTTCTGCGCTTGATATTAGGTGGATGATGGAGTGGTTTCCTTCTTGCAGTTCTGCCATAGTAACCCAACTTGTGGAGATACCTGACAGCTGTTCTGGGACTAACATCAGCTTGTATTGCTATGTCAGAGGCCTTGCAATGTGAATCCTTTTCAACATTTCTTTTGACAAGATGCAAGATTCTTTCTGAGGGCCTGGGACGACCTGAATGAGGTTTTGGTCCCTTATTGCCCTCTACAGGGTCTAACAGATAAATCTGTACAAACTTTGAAGAGGTTTTAAGCACTTAAAAAGTAACATATGGCAATTCTGATTGTTTCCAGATACTTCCATTTGTCTAATAATTTAGCCAGTTGTATACTAGCACCGGTGCAATAAACATTAAGCAATGGAACAAGCCAAACGTTCAGCCATATGCAAACTTCGTCGCGCGGGTCACACTCCTAGCGCCATAATAAGGATGCTAAAATACTCCAGACAAACTGTTTACGATGTTTGTAAACGTTTTGATGAGACCAGCGAAGACCAACGAGCTGCTCACAAGCCCAGAAGGGGCAGAATTCTAACACCTCGCTTTTTAGCTGGTCTCAAGAGAAGTGTCAATGCAAATCCAGCCTTACCATTATCGACATTGGCAAAGAAGAGAGGTGTCAGCACAATGACAATTCACAGAGCATTAAAGAAATTGGGATTAACCTCATTCTCACAAGGAAAAAGACATCTTTTGACACGAAAAATGAAAGAAATCCGCTTGACCAGGTGCCAAAAGCTGTTGAACTGGATGAAGTCGAATGGCTCAGTCATCAAGTTTTTTTCCGACGAGAAGATTTTCACGGTTGATGCGACTTCCAATAAGCGGAAGAATCGCTGGATAGCCTCCTCATCCTCAGAGGTTCAACACAAGACAACGACGAAGAAACCAGCAAGTGTCATGGTGCTCTGTGTGGTGTCAACTGAGGGGGACGTCTTCACTCACTTCTTCAACAACAAGGAGAAAGTCAATGCCGTTGTCTATTGCAAAGTTCTAGAAGAGAAAATAATACCCTGGATGAAAGATAAGGCTAGTGGCAACCAGTTTGTCTTCCAACAAGACTCGGCTCCAGCCCACACAGAGAAGAGGACCACCAACCTTCTCGAAGGGTCAAATGTGCAGTTCTGGAACAAAGAGTTGTGGCCCTCAAATTCGCCTGACCTAAACCCTTTAGATTATTATTTTTGGGCACGAATTGAGGCCAAGGCATGTGACAAGCCACACAGAAGTATAACAACCCTGAAGACAGACATCAAGAAGGCTGTGGGTTCATTATCAAAGTCTGAGATCATCAACGCTGTATCCAAGTTTCGTAAACGCGTTGAAAGCGTCATAACAGCTGTAGGTGGTTACATTGAATGAAATCATTGTTCTTATTGCCTTTTCTAAATATACTGAAAATTTCATAACTCTCTGTTTATTATAACCCGAGATATTAATCTTAAAACATGTGATAAGAAGTTGTACGGATTTATCTTTTAGACCCTGCATGATGAATTGTACGATCACTCTATTAACCACTTCCATACGGTGCCGCCTACGTAGGCGGCATGAGGAGCAAGTGGATACGCGAGGCTGCCATATCGGCGTCTTGATTATATTTATTGTAGTTGTCCCTGCGTAACTGACATACTCTCTAAACTGGCTTCATCACATTTTCTATGGTTATCAAAATTCACGGGTGAAAGAGAGAACGATTGATATAAGCGGTGACTATTTTTTATGATGCGAGTATTATGACGCAACATCGTACGTCTGGCAGCTAATGCTGCCCGTGAGATTTTGGCCCGGAGTGAGGTGGTTAACAGTAGAAAGGGATATTGACAGATTTTCAGATATTTTGCATTGACTAAGTCCACCTTCATGTTGACCCACAATATGACCTCACTGAAATTCAGATAGGTCTACTGCTCCTTTGGTTTGTGGCATGCTTGATTAATCTTGTATGCAATCTGAAACATAAATCTAGGTAAATATAACATATTAGGTAAATTTGAATAACATTAAGCATTAAATAAGAGAAGAAATGCATTTTTCTTTGTGTCTATTCAATTCTGTTGTGTCTGTATACATATACAGTGTTCCCTCGCCACTTCGCGCTTCACATTTCGCGGGTTTTTCCTAAATATTCATAAAAAAAATCATCAAAAAATAATAAAATTTTCTTAAAACTTACCATGCTAACACATGAATGTTGTGCCTTTCTTGTGTAAGTTTTGATAAATGATTAAAATGATAAATAATATTGCTAGAGGGAATTTTATAGAAAAAAAAAACACTATTGGTGTGACATCAGTCATGCATTTTATGACCTATGTATATATTGATCTATTAAGATCTTAGGAAAAAATTAAATTACATGCTGTTTGTATGGTATTTGAGATTTTACATGTAAGCAGGTTAGTCTAGGTAAAGTAATAAGATCGGAAAACATTTGTGATGGCATGAATGGCATCATACGGACTGACAGATGAAGAGACGAAGATACATTGTTCAAATGCTCATGGAATATGGAAAATAATAATTTGATTATACTGTAAAAATATCAAGTCGATATATAAAAAACTTTTCTTTTATTAATATTTTTCTATCAGTGCGTCTGATCCCCCTTAATTACTGTATAATAAATGTTAATTACTGTATAAGGTTTTATAATTAACGATTTAAGTAAATACGTGTACTGTTGTAATCTTTGTCTCAAATATGTAAAGTATAAATACTGTTTACATATTTTAAACATTCTGGTACCCACATACACGAAAATTTCTAGGGGGGGGCAAATCCTACTTTGCGGTTTTTCACCTTTCGCGGGGGGTTCTGGTCCCCATTAACAGCGAAAAATGAGGGATCACTGTATATACAAACATATATATACCAATGGCTTTTCCCCCCTTACAAAGGAGGTAGCCAAAAAACAAAGGCATAAAATCCACTCCCACCCATTCCGTCTCCACATACTCCACTCCCATTCACACACCTCCCTCTTATCTTCACTCCTCCTGGATGACAGGTCATCCTTGCATCTCACCCACTGACCTGGGTCAGAAGCAATGTAGCAAGACATACCACATCCACAGCAAGGTAGCTTAATTTAATCAGCAACCCCCCTCTCTGTCCCCTCATGCAGAAAAAGAGAAGATGGGGAGAAATTCCTTCAGGCTGCATCAAAATATCATTCACACATTCTCCCTCAACCTTCATCCTCCACCCACTCCCTTCTATGCATCACAGCATCATCCATACACAACCATTCTCCACCCACTCCTATCTTGTCTTCTCCTTTCCTCAACAGACATTCTCCCTCTTTCCCAATGCCCCTATTACCCCATCCATCCATCTCATCCTTGGTCACCCCATCATGTTCACTCCTTCCACAACTCTTTTACGAATTTTTCTTTACTCATTCTTCCCATCCCAATACTCTTTCATCAACCCTATCTCCCAACTCCCTTTCTACTCCTGCTCTCCTCCTCACTTCCTTGTTTTTCACTCTATCCAGCCTAGTAACTCCTACCATACTTCTCAGGCATTTCATCTCAAACACATTCAAACTCCTCTCTTATGTTCCATGTTTCTGCCATATACAATGCTGTTGGCACAATCTCCTCTTAGCATCCATTCCCAAATGTCTATTTCTCATTACACTTTTTAATCCCCCAGGTACTTACTTGATTCTCTCAATCTACATTTTACCTCCAACTCCACTCCTCTCCCGCCACATTTGCATCCAAGTATCTAAAGCTATCCACTTCCTCCAGTCTCTCTCCCTTAATACTCATTTCCAGCCTAATGCCACATTCTCCCCTTGTTCATCTCATCACCTTACTTTTACCCATTTATATTCAACTTCCTTCTTTTTCACACCTTCCCAAACTCTGTCACTAACTTAATCAATCTCTCCTCTCATCCTGCAACAACTGGCTTATCTCCAATTTTCCTCCATATTCTTCAAACATCTCCAATCCCTGGCCCATTACCCTTGCATTTACCTCTTGTACCACCATATTCATGTATAAATTGAACAGCCAAGGCAACATAACACATCCCTGGCAAAGTCCCACTTTAAACTCAAACCACTCTCTCCATTTCTAACTCTAACACAGGCTCTACTACTCTCATAAATACTCTTGACTACTCTTAAAAGCTTTCCTCTTACACCATAAATATGCAGTACCTCCCACATTGCCATCCTGTCTACCGTGATAAGCCTTTTCCAAGTGTATAAAGGCCCAAAAACCATTCTTACCTTTTCCTAAAGCTTTCTCGCATATCTGCCTTACCACAAAAATCCGATCCACACAGCATCTGTCCTAAACCTACACTGTTACCTATTACTCCCTCTATTCCTCTCAATCAAAACCCATAAACCTTCCCAACTACACTCAACAAACAGATCCCTTTGAAACTACTACACTCACACTTGTCCCCTTTTCCCTTGTAAAGTAGAACTATACAGGCACTCCTCCAGTCCTCTGGCACTCTACCCTCTTTTAGACAAACATTAAACAACCTCACCAGCCAGTCCACAATCACTGTACCTCCCTATTTTAGACACTCTGCATGACTCTAATTTAACCCAGGTGCCTTACCTGCTCTCATCATTTTAATAACTGCTTTCACCTCATCTTTCCTTATTTCTCCTCCATTTTCCTCATTCATCAAGGTAATTTTCTTAGCACTTCCCACTGCAACTACCTTTCCTTCCCTATCCTCCTTTACATTTTGCAACTCCCTAAAATACTCTGCCCATCTTCCTCTTATTGCCGTCTCTTCCATTATCATTTCTCCATCTGCACCATTTATATTTTCTTCTCTATTTGACTTGCCTCCTCCTCTCTTCATTTCCTTCCAAAACATCTTTTTATTACTTTAATTTTTTTTTGTCATACTTTTACCTTACTCCATTTAACATCTACTCTCCTCTTTGCCTCCTTTATCTTATGGTTTACTTCTCTTCTCTTCTCCTATTTTATAACCAATCTATGAATGCTTGTACCTTCTCTTCTACAACCTTCTTTGCTTCATCTTCCCATCACTCACTACCCTTACTTTTATTTCCTCCCATCATCCTTGTTCCACACACCATCTTTGCGCACCATGTGACTCCCTCATTGAACCATCCCAATTCCTCCTTCACTCCTATTTCTATTCTTTCACTCTCTCCCACTCCTCTCTCAGCTTCTTATATTCCTTCTCCTTTTCTTTCTCATTTAAGCAGTTTACTCTAAACACCTTCCTTGCTTCTGTCCTTTTATTTATTCTCCATCTATCCTCCAGTCTCAATTTACCTTACATACATATACATATACCAAGGCTTTTTCCCCCTTACAAGGGGGGTAGCCAAAAAGAAAAGGGCATAAAATCATTCCCACCCATTCCATCCCTGAATACACTCCACACCCCTCCACCCTCCCTCTTATCTTAGCACCTCCTGGATGATGACGGGTCATCCCTGCACCTTGTCCACTGCCCTGGGTCAGAAGCAGTGTCGCAAGACACAGCACATCCACAGCAAGGCCACTTCATTAAATCGGCGACCCCCCCTCTCCGTCCCCCCATGCATAAAAGAAGACGGGGAGAAATCCCTTCGGGCTGCGTCAAATTTTGCTCACACATACTACCTCACCCCCCATCCCCCGCCCATTCCACCTCATGCATCACAACATCATCCATATACAACCATTCTCCATTCAACCCTGTCTTCTGTCCTTTCCCATCCTTCCTCAACAGACATTCCTCTCTTCCCCAAAGCCCCTTTCACCCCATCCATCCACCTCATCCTAGGACGTCCCCTCATGTTCACTCCCTCCACATCTGCCTTCCATACCTCTTTTACTAGTCTTTCTTCACTCATTCTTTCCATGTGTCCAAACCATCCTAATACTCTTTCATCAACCCTATCTCCCAACTCCCTTTCCACCCCCGTTCTTCTCCTCACCTCATTTCTCACACTATCTAGCCTAGTAACCCCATCATACTTCTCAGACACTTCATCTCAAACACATTCAAACTCCTTCTCTCTTCCTCTCTTATGTTCCATGTTTCTGCCCCATACAGTGCTGTTGGCACAATCACTCCTTCATACAGTCTCCTCTTAGCATCCATTCCCAAATGTCTATTCCTCATTACACTCTTCAATCCACCAAGGCATTTACTCGCTTCTCTCATCTACATTCTACCTCCACCTTCACTCCACCTTTTCCTGCCACATTTGCACCCAAGTATCTAAAACCATCCACTTCCTCCAGTTGCTCTCCCTTAATGCTCAATTCCAGTCTACTGCCACTTTCACCCCTTGTACATCTCATCACCTTACTTTTACCCACATTTATCTTGGCTTTTTTGTGTCACATACTCTCCCAAACTCTGTCACCAACTTCCTCAATCCCTCCTCCGATCATGCCACAAGCGCAGTGTCATCAGCAAACATCAGCTGGCTCACCTCCCACTTTTCTCCATTTTCTTTAATCATCTCCAATCCCTGACCCACTACCCTTGCATTTACCTCTCGCACCACCCCCTCCATGTATAAGTTGAACAGCCAGGGCGACATAATGCATCCTTGACGAAGTCCCACCTTTACCTCGAACCACTCACTCTCTCCATTTCTAATCCTGACACAAGCTCTACTACTCTCATAAAAACTCTTGACAGCTCCTAGAAGCTTTCCTCCTATCCCATATATCTGCATAACCTCCCAGTGCCTTTCTGTCTACCCTATCGTAAGCCTTTTCCAGATCCATAAAAGCCCCAAAAAACATCCTTCCCCTTTCCTATAGCTTTCTCACATATTTGTCTTACCACAAAGATCTGATCTACACAACCTCTACCTGTCCTAAATCCACACTGTTCCTCACCAATTACTCCTTCTGTTCCTCTCCTAATCCTCTCAATCAAGATTCTCCCATAAGCCTTCTCAACTACACTTAACAAGCTAATCCCTCTGAAACTACTACATTCACACTTATCCCCTTTTCCCTTGTAAAGTTGAACTATACAGGCACTCCTCCAGTCCTCCGGCACTCTACCCTCTCTCCAGCAAACATTAAATAACCTCACCAGCCAGTCCACCATCACTGTACCTCTTTTTTTTTAGACATTCTGCATGGCATCCATCCAGACCAGGTGCCTTACCTGCTTTCATCATCTTAACAACTGCCTTCACTTCATCCTTCCTTATTTTTCCTCCATTTTCCTCACTCATCACTCATTTTCTTAGCATTTCCCACTGCAGCTATCTTTCCCTCCCTATACTCCTTCACATTTTGCAACTCCCTAAAATATTCTGCCCATCTTCCCCTTACTGCCTTCTCTTCCATTATCATCTCTCCATCTACTCCTTTCACCTTTTCTTGTCTACTTGATTTGCCTCCTCTTCCTCTCTTAATTTCTTTCCAAAACATCTTTTTATTACTTTCAAAATTTTCTGTCATACTCTTACCCCATTTCACATCTGCTCTCCTCTTTGCCTCCTTTACCTTTTGCTTTACTTCTCTTTTCTTTTCTTTGTACCTCTCATATGACTCCCTCGTCCTATTTTGTAACCAATCTGTGAAAGCTTGCTTCTTCTCTTCTACAACCTTCTTTGTTTCCTCATCCCACTATTCACTACCATTCCTTCTATTTCCTCCTGTCCTTCTTGTTCCACACACCATCATTGCACACTTTGTGACTCCCTCCTTGAACCATCCCCATTCCTCCTCCACACCTAGCTCTACTCTATCCTTCACTCCCTCCCACTCCTCCTTCAGCTTCTTCTTGTACTCCTTCTCCTTTTCCTTTTCATTTAAAGAGTTCACTCTAAGCACCTCCCTACCTTTTGTCCCTTTCCTCTTTCTCCATCTATCCTCCACTCTCAACTTACCTTCTACCAAAAAATGATCTGATATTCCCCCACCGTCTCCCCTTAGCATATGTACATCCTTAACTCTTCCTATCATAGTCCTATTTACCACTACATAATCCATCAACGCTGTATCTACCACCCTCTCCTATGTGTACTTATGCTTGACTTTCTTCCGAAACACTGTATTTGCTATCATCAACTCTCTTTCTAGACACATTTCCACCATCAACTCTCCAATACAATTCATTCCTGTAACTCCACATTTCCCAACCACTCCATCAATTGGACCATTTCCTACGCTAGCATTAAGGTCTCCCAGTACTATTACATTGACATTTCTCCCTAAATCCTCTATGCACTCATTGAAATCTATCCAAAAGTCCTCCCTTTCTTCTACACTCTTCTCACTGCCAGGCCCATATGCACTTACAAATCATCTCCTTTCCCAGTTTCACCTTCATCCACATTATCCTTGAGGAAACCTCCTTCCACTCCACTACACGTTTACCTATCTCTTCACTTACTAGAATAGCCACCCCTTCCCTCCCTTGCCCTCTCTTCACTCCTGATAACCTCCCACTTACACTCCCGAACTTACACTCACCCTTCCCTTTCAACTTAGTTTCACTCAAAGCCAACACATCCATCTTTCTTCTCACAAACATACTACCTATCTCTTCCCTTTTACTCTCATCTGTACCACATCCACGCACATTAAAAGACCCAAACCTTAGGGTGCTGGTCCGAAAACTCCCAGACCCTCTTATGCCTTTACTTTTTCGTTTAGGAATGTCCCCTGTGGGGCTACAAGGAGAAGGATGCCTAGTCCCACTCCCCATCCCTTTCTTCTCGCCTCTTACGATCCAAGCGGAAATACTTGGTGGCAGTATTCTTTTTCCCCTTACATCAAAAAATTATCTGATATTCCCCCACTCTCCTTAAAACAAGTACATCCAAAACTCTTCCTACTCTTCTCCTGTTACCACTATGTACCGGTAGTCCATTAAAGCCCTATCTACCACTCTTCCATCCACCACCCTCTCCCATGTGAACTTATACTTGACTTTCTTCCGAAACACTGTATTTGCTATCATCAACTCTCTTTCTAGACACATTTCCACCATCAACTGTCCACTACAATTCTTTCCTAGAACTCCACATTTCCCAACCACTCCATCAATTGGACCATTTCCTATGCTAGCATTAAGGTCTCCCAGTACTATTACATTGACATTTCTCCCTAAATCCTCTATGCACTCATTGAAATCTATCCAAAAGGCCTCCCTTTCTTCTACACTCTTCTCACTGCCAGGCCCATATGCACTTACAAAGACCCTCATCTCCTTTCCCAGTTTCACCTTCATCCACATTATCCTTGAGGAAACCTCCTTCCACTCCACTACACGTTTACCTATCTCTTCACTTACTAGAATAGCCACTCCTTCCCTCCCTCGCCCTCTCTTCACTCCTGATAACCTCCCAAACTTACACTCACCCTTCCCTTTCAACTTAGTTTCACTCAAAGCCAACACATCCATCTTTCTTCTCACAAACATACTACCTATCTCTTCCCTTTTACTCTCATCTGTACCACATCCACGCACATTAAAAGACCCAAACCTTAGGGTGCTGGTCCGAAAACTCCCAGACCCTCTTATTCCTTTACTTTTTCGTTTAGGTATGTCCCCTGTGGGGCTACAAGGAGAAGGATGCCTAGTCCCACTCCCCATCCCTTTCTTCTCGCCTCTTACGATCCAAGTGGAAATACTTGGTGGCAGTATTCTTTTCCCCCTTACATCAAAAAATTATCTGATATTCCCCCACTCTCCTTAAGGGGATCGTCCATTAGAAAATCAAACTTTTTTAGTTTGAGGTGAAAGTGGCTGAGATTTTTTCCTAGTAACTGTCTTATCGCAGAGAAGATACCACCGAGTTTTCAAGTCATTCATGCTTATACTTTTTTTTATTGTGATTTTTTATTTTTTGAGGGGTAATTTTTGAAAATTTTGAAATTGATTCAGAGGATAGACCTTTGACTGGATATTGTTTATTTTTTGTTTATATAATGGGCTAAGATAGATGAAGAAACGGAGGCAGAATTATTATGTTCTGATCAGTCTGTTATGAGAAAAAAAATTTCAAAGTTGATGAAAAAGAAAAAAAAAAAAAAAAAGAAAAAAAAAAAAAAAAAAAATGTATATACGAAAAAATCCTACTAGTCCTTGACAGGATATAAATCTGCCTCCAAATGTTCTCCCAATTATGCTGAACCCGAAAAGGATTTGCAGTTAAAAATCAGTGAAGGCGTTTTGGATATGAATCAAGTTAAATGTGCAAAAATCAAGTTTTTCAGGAATGAGTGTCATAGTTTTTTTGTTCATAGTTACTGGTCCCCTTTCATCATTTAGGATGTTATGGTGTTGAAAGGGTATCATAGGCACAACCCTACTCTTTGTTGCCAGCTTTTGATTAATTACAGGTTTATATGATGAATCCAGTTAGTATCCACAAGGGTTATATTGGACTTTTCCTTTTCTTGGCGCGATGCATCTTTGGCGACAGACGATCTTTATCTGCCATCCTAAGCTGTTTTATGGCATCACTGGTTGCTGTCCCTCTTGCTGATGGCATATATGCAAGTTCATAACCAAAGATGTGGTTCAGAACTGCAACTTGAGCACAGAATTGAACTCTAGCTGCTGATGCAAACTTCCTCTTTGAACTCAAAGCCCAGATCTTTGCATGGAAGCTTTCATTTTGGTTTTGTGTCCTTCCCTTGAGGTATTTCTCTAAAAGCTCTGTAGAGGTGAGGTCTTGATATATTGCCAGGATGGATTTCCGTTTCTCAGTGGGAATTTTCGCCAGGAACGGCTTCTTGACTCTGTGAGACTCGGGTTCCTCTTGCCTGGCTAGTGCTCTCTGGAAAAAAAAACCCACGAGTTTTCTCCCTTAGGACAGAAAGAATGCAATGGCTTCTCATCTGTGCTGACAGAATGCAGGGAGGAGGCCATGATAGTTTTATGCATTGTCTGAACGTCAGTATTCACACAATCATGTACAGTATTTCCTTCCCATAATACTGTGTCAACTGTCACAGCATCTATCACAGCATCTGTCAACATATTAGCTCGTATGCTATTATTTATCATACAAAAGCATAGATATTGTGCAAAATACACAGCTTCTTTTGTTAGCAAATATATGTAACAACAGAAAACGTAATATGCAGTACGCAGCGCACACGACCCAGCCACAGTAGGGTGGGGGGTACTGTATTATATATATCTTTTAGATAGTAAAAATCAAGATACAGCTTCCATACTCAGCCACGAGATAGCGTATGAGCAACACTTTTAGAGGAAATCTTTTCAGAATTTCGTTTTATTTTTATTTGTTTTCGTGATTTTCTGATGGACGATCCCCTTAAAACAAGTACATCCAAAGCTCTTCCTACTCTTCTCCTGTTACCACTATGTACCGGTAGTCCATGAAAGCCCTATCTACCACTCTTCCATCCACCACCCTCTCCCATGTGTACTTATGCTTGACTTTCTTCCTAAACACTGTATTTGCTATCATCAACTCTCTAGACACATTTCCACCATCAACTCTCCATAACAATTTTTTCCTGGAACTCCACTTCTTAACCTCTCTGTCTATTGGTTCATTTCCCACCCTAGCATTAAGATCTCCCAATACCACTACATTGATATTTCTCCCTAAACCCTTACAAAAACCCACATCTCCCTTCCCAATTTCACCTTCATCCACATTAACTTTGAAGAAACCTCCTTCCACTCCACATGTTTATCTCTTCACTTAGTAGTATAGCAACCCCTTCTGTCCCTCATCCTCTTTTCTCTCCTGACAGTCTCTCAACTACACTCCCATACAATGTATACATTACTGAAGCCATTTACAATCCTCTTCATTTTTAATTTTCTTCATGTATTTACCTAGTTGTATTAGTTGTATTATATGGGAAGGGGAGCTATGCTCGTGGTGATCCGTTTTTGTATCTCGCAAGATCAAGTTTCTTAAATTGTTGTTTTGTGTTTGCACACACTATTTCATCCAATTTGTTCCATACATCTATCACTCTATGTGGGAAGCTGTTCTTTTTCAGGTATCTTCTGTAGTTATCCTTTTTGAGTTTCATTGCATGTCCTCTTGTTTTTCCTCTGTCCCGTTTTAATAGGTCCTCTCTATCAAGGCATTCTTTTCCTTTCATAATTCTGTAGATGGTTATTAGGTCCCCTCGTTCTCTTTGTTCCAGGGTTGGTAATTCCAGTTCTGCCAGTCTTTGCTCATATGTTAGGTTTGCAAATGTTGGAACCAATTTTGTCGTTGCTCTTTGTATTAAAATTTTCTTATATTCTTTTTTGTACTGGGTGACCATATCAGCGCTGCATATTCTAGTTTTGGCCTTATCAGTGTTTGTAATATTTTCTTGATCATTTCCTTATCCAGGTATTTAAAGGCCAGCTTTATTGATCTCAACAAATTGTATGTTTCTCCGACTATTTTATTTATATGTTTATCCGGCGACATGTCTTTGGTGATGATTACTCCTAGGTCCCTTTCAGAATTCACTTTCTTTACTTCTTTGGCATCAATTTTATACTGTCTTGTTATTCTCTTCTTGCCTTTTCCAAATTCAATTATACAGTACTGCACTTCTTGATGTTGAATTCTACTTCCCATCTCTTGCTCCACTCTGAGACTTTGTTCAGATCCTTCTGCAATGAGTCACAGTCTATTTCGGAGTTTATAAGGCCACCTTTATTGATTTCAACAAATTGTATGTTTCTCCGACTGTTTTATTTATATGTTTATCCGGCGACATGTCTTTGGTGATGATTACTCCTAGGTCCCTTTCAGAATTCACTTTCTTTACTTCTATTGCATCAATTTTATACTGTCCTGTTATTCTCTTCTTGCCTTTTCCAAATTCAATTATACAGTACTGCACTTCTTGATGTTGAATTCTACTTCCTATCTCTTGCTCCACTCTGAGACTTTGTTCAGATCCTTCTGCAATGAGTCACAGTCTATTTCGGAGTTTATTCTCTTTAATAATTTTGCGTCATCTGCAAAGCAGTTCATGTAACTATCAATGCCCTCCTCCATGTCATTTACATATATAGCAAACATTATCGGAGCTAGTACTGACCCCTGTGGGATGCCACTACTCATTTCTTCCCATTTGGAATATTTGTCTCTGGGCACCACTCTCATTTTTCTTCCATGTAGGAAGTCCTCCAATTTAATAGTTTTCCATGTATGCCTCCTATTGTTTTCAGTTTATATAGTAATTTTCTGTGTGGTACCTTATCAAATGCCTTTTGTAGGTCTAGGAATGCACAGTCTGCCCAGCCATCTCTTTCCTGCAATATATCTATCAATCTTGAATAGAAACAAATTAAACTGGTGGTACATGATCTTCCTTGTCTGAATCCAAATTGCATCTGCATATTAGTTTGCATAGCTACCAATATCATTCATAATACTACTGATATACAGAAGGAATACTACCGGTGCCAGAACTAAGCCCTGTGGTACATCTCTAGTCAATTTCCTATAGTTAACTTTTCATCTCTTACTACTCTTTTTATGTCTATTTCTGAATAAGATACAGGAAAAGAGCAACACTCATTGGGTTCTGTCTCCTATTCTCTAATATAACATACCTTGCCTTTAGTTTATGTACAGTTCCAACTTAATCTAAATCCCTGTATTGTTTGAGCTTGGGCTATATCACCTTCTAAGCTATTCCAAGTATTTATGCATCTATATGGAAAACTGTATTTCTCCACATTATTTAGACATGTGGTCTTTCTTAATTTGTTCCCATGACCTAAAAGCCCTCCCACCTTTAATCAGGAGATCTTTTCTTTCAATGCAATCTGTCCTCTCTGGTGACCTGAATACTGTAATCATATCACCTCTTTCTCTTCAATCTTTCAATGTTGGCAGACCCAGTGCTTTTAGTCTTTCTTCATATGGTTCATCTGCCAGGCTGGGGACCAGTTTGGTTGCTGTCCTTTGTATTCTATCTTGCTTATATCCTTCACTCTGTGTGGGGACTATACTACCGACACATATTCCCAGACCTGGGCATGTTCCTTGGTGTGTTCCTCTGTGTCCTGACTGACACATATATATAGTCAGGACACTGAGGGACACACCTAGGAATGCACCCAGCTGTGCATATTCCAGTCTTGGCTAGATCAGGGTTTCAATGAAACTTTTCATCTATATAGTGAAAAGCTACTTTAATCTTCTGCAATAGTCCATACGTCTCTTCCACAATTCTGCTATGTCTGTCAGGTGATAGATTGTCTTTTATTAAGACTACCAAATCTTTCTTCTCTTTTCCTTTTGTAATGGGTTCATTTACCAAGGAATAGTTTAAGGATGCTCTTTTGCTACTATTGCCCATCTCCAGTACTTTGCATTTTTCAATGTTGAATTTCAGTTCCCATTCTTGGCTCCATGCAAAAATAGTGTCTGGATCTTTTTGCAATAGTCTATGGTCCTCCCCATTTTTCAATATTCTCATGATTTTTACATTATTTACAAACATGTTGGCATAGCTTGTTGCACCTTCCACCATGTCATTGAAATGAATGAAAAAACATTATTAGTGCAAGCACTGAACCTTGTGGAACTCTGTTAATTACTGCTCTCTGCTCATTATTGCTCTCCATCTTATCCTATACTACTGTCCTCATATATTTTCTCTTCAAAAAATCTTTCATCCATTCTAGCAGTTTGCCTTTCAGTCATCCAATGTGCTCCAATTCCACATAAATTGACTGTGAGGTACTTTATCAAAAGTCTTCTCTATGTTGAGGTACCCCTTTCTCTTGCAGTGCATCAACCACTTTTAAGTAAAATCTTCAAAGGTTTGAAACACACGAGCTTCCAGATCTGAAGCCAAACTGTCAGAATGTTCATCTCTATTTGGTCCAATGATCTTTCAGAAAATTTCATTATTGTGCGTATGTGTGTGTGTATTTACCTAATTGTATTTATCTGATTGTAGTATACAGAAAAGGAGCAATTGTTGTTGGGTCCTGTCTCCTAATATCTAATTTTTTATCATATCTAGCCTCAAATACAGGTATAGTTCGAACTTAATCTATATCTTTGATTTCCAATTATCATATTTAGATTTGAATTCATGTATTGTTTGAGCTTAGGATACATCACCTTCTAAGCTATTCCACTTATGTATGCATCTATATGGAAAACTGTATTTTACATCCTTTAGACATGTGAGCTTTCTTAATTTGCTCCCATGACCTCTTAATGCTCTCTTATCTTTAATCATATCTTTTCTGTCAATGCAATCTGTCCCCTTTAGTGACCTGAATACTGTAATTATATCACCTCTTTCTCTTCAATCCTTCTATATTGGAAGACCCTGTGCTTTTGGGCTTTCCTCATATAGTTTATCTGCCAGGCTGGACACTTTGTATTCTCTCAATCTTGTTTATCCTTCACTCTGTGTGGGGACCATATTACTTATGCATATTCCAGTCTTGTACAGATCAGGGTTTCAATGAGTTTTTTCATTATCTCTTAATCCATATAGTAAAATGCCACTTTAATCTTCTGCAATAGTCTGTATGTTTCTCCCACAATCCTGCTGATATGTCTATCAGGTGACAGGCTGTCTTTTATCAACACTCCCAAATCTTTCTCTTTTGCTTTTGTAATGGGCTCACTTCCCAATGAATAGTTTAAGGATAGTCTTTTGCCACTACAGGTAAACGTCGACTTACGATGGCATTAGGTTTCGATAGAGCCATCGTAAGACGATCTCATCGTAAGTCGATCCCCACTCTGTTCCGTGGTCACTGTACCTAGCCTACCTGTATATTAACCACCAGAGATACTTAATATAGCCTATTAAACATGTACAGTAGTTTATTTAATTATTTTTATCCTTTTTACCATATTCAAACACTATAATATGTATTTTCAGTACGGAACTTAAATCTCGCGGGCAGCAGCCAATGCCAGCCGTACGACGTGACGTAATAATACTCGCATCATAAAATATAGTCACCGCTTATATCGATCGTTCTCTCTTTCACCCGCGAATTTTGAAAACCACAGAGAATGGGATTTAGGGCACATTTGAGAGAATGTAAAAACACAGGGGTGACTACAATAAATATAATCAAGACGCCGATATGGCACCGTCGCGAATCCACTTGCTCCTCATGACGCCTACGTGTGCGGCACCGTATGGAAGGGGTTAAATTATCATATCGTCGTCGTCGTCATCGTAAAGTCGAACAATCGTAAGTCGCGGCCATCGTAAGTCGACGTTTACCTGTATTGCCTATTTCTAGTACTTTGTATTTTTTGGCACTGAAATTCATTTCCCATTCTTGGCTCCATGCAAAAATAGTCTAGCTATCTTTGCAATAGTCTACCATCCTCCTCATTCTTCACTCTTTTGATTTTTGCATCATCTGCAAACATGTCGGCATAGGTTGTTGTTCCTTCCATTGAGAATATTCTGGACTTACTCTTAACTAAAAATGAGGATCTAACAAGAAATGTAAAAGTGGAAGATAATCTATGCTATAGCAACCATCAAGAAATAAGACTTAATGTTATATAGGAGGAACTAAATAGTACAAATAACAATCTTGTGCGTGACTTCTGGAGAGCCAATTCTGAAAAGTTGAGAAAATATTTGGAACAATTGGTCACTTGTAACGCTGGCCCAGAGGACTGATAGGATGGGGTGTGCAGTCATCCCAGATGTCATTAGTGAAGCACGGTGTCCAGACCAAGGTTGGGTCTTGGAGAGTGGTATTTGAACCCTGGGTGAGGTTACTCACAAGCATGAGGTCAACAGCATGAACAGCCATCTGGATGAAATGTACAGTAACCTAACTGCTTTGATTCTGAATGTGCAAAATAAATTTATTCCCCTCAAAACAATAAAGTCAAATACTAATACTCAGAAACAGATAGGCTGTTATGGGATGATGGATAGGCTGAAAAACAAAATTGGAATAAAAGGAGGGCTTTACATTAGAATAAAAAATGGGGAAACACACCTTAGATCTAAGTATAATGATATAGCTTGACAGGTTAAAAAGAACATGCATAAAACAAGACGTAACTATGAAATTAAGATTGCAGACAAGCGAGATCCAACCCAAAGGGCTTCTTTTATCTCTATAGAACAAAATATAAGGAAAGGATAGACCCAATTAAAAACAATGAAGATGTCATGTTAGATTCAGAGGAAAAAATGAGCAAGGCATTTAACAAATATTTTCTCACAGTATTTAGAAAGGAGAGGTTACTTATGAGGTTACTCAACGAGACCCACTCTTCAGTGGGGATGAGGGCATTAGACTCACTAACAGCAGCATTAAAAAGGCAGAAGTAGTCACACTGATAAACTTAAACCTACAAAATTCCTGGGGCCAGATGAAAAATTTCCAAGAGTGCTATGAGTGTAAATTTGGAATCTGCGACCAGTTAGCAGAAATATTTAACAAGATGCTAGACATTGGCTTTGTGCCTATGTCTTGGGGGCAGGCAAACATTGTTCCCGTTTTCAAAAAGGGAGATAAATCATCTATGCATAACTACAGGCCAATCAGTTTGATATCATAGGTAAAATGCTTGAATCAATAACAGCTTATAGAATCAGAGATCACATCAAGAGACATAATTTGATATGTGACTCCCAGCATGGGTTCACCAAGGGTAAGTCATCTATAACTAATCTTCTATCTCTTTACATTAATGTGCACAAGACATCAGATAACAATGATAGTTACAATGTTATTTACCCTGACTTTAGCAAAGCATTTAATAAAGTGCCCCACCAGACTACTAAATAAATTCAAAGCCTAGCATAGGAGGAAAAGTGTTTGAATGGATTAGAGCATGTATCAGTGACGGAAAGCAGTGGGTCACCATAAACAGTGTAAACTCCAAATGGTTTTGGGTCCCTTATTGTTCACTATATATAAATGACTTGGACAATGGGATTAGTGATGTTAGTAAGTTGCAGACCACACTAAAATAGGATGCCAAATTAGGTCAGGAGAAGCCAAGATACTGCAGGAAGATCTCAACAAATTATTCACATGGTTGGTGAAATGGCAAATAGACTTCAATATCTCAAAGTGCAGTGTGTTTAGCATAGGTTTACGTAACTCAGAAAACAGGTGTAGCTCAGATAACACCTTTTTAGAGTAAACTGAGTGACAGACTTGGGAGTTCAAGTGAGTCCTGACCATAAATCCAGGAAACAGTGCATTAATGCTAGAAATGTGGCTAATAGAGCATTAGGCTTCACTGCTATGACCATTATGAATAAAAGTGCAGAGGTAGTTATCAAACTTTATCTGGTGTTAGACCCATTCTCGACTATACAGTACAGTTTTGGTTTCCATCCTTTAGAATAGATATCAATTCACTAGAATCAGTAAAGAGGAGAATGACCAAAATGATACATGGGCTCAGAAATTTACCTTACAGAGGCAGGATTATACACCTTAATTTACACTCTCTGGAAAGATGCAGATTGAAGGGTAATTTAATAGAGGTATTCAAGTGGATCAAGGACATGGGGGATGCAGACAGGATCATCATATTAAGACAACAGGGCAGGACTCGCAGTAATGGACTTAAATTGGACAAATTTAGATTTAAGAATGAAATAGGTAAGAACTGGTTTACCAATAGAATGGTCAATGAATAGAATATACTTAGTAACCATGTAGTGAGCACAAAAACTATTGGTTGTTTTAAGATAAGGTTAGACAACTTTATTGATGGGGATGATAGGTGATCATGAACATGGAACTACCTAGTGTAGGGATTATGGTCTCTTGCAGTCTCCTTCATTCTTATTTTATCATTTACTACCGTCCTCAAGTATATTTTCTTCAAAAAACCTTTCATCCATTCTAGTAGTTTGCCTTTCAGTCCTCCAATATGAACCAATTTCCACAAGTTGACTGTGAGGTACTTTGTGTGTGTGTGTGTGTATTTACTTAATTATACAGGAAAGGAGCAACACTTGTTGGGTCCCATCTTCTACTCCTCAATTTATCATACCTAGTCTCAAATTCATGTACTGTTCCAACTTTGTCTATATCCTTCATTTCCAATTATCATTTTTAGATTTGAATTCATGTATTGTTCAAGCTTGGGCTATCACCTGTATTTACCTAGTTGTATCTTATGGGAAGGGGAGCTATGCTCATGGTGTCCCGTCTTTGTATATTGCAGTGTCTAGTTTGCTCTTAAATTCGTGTATGGTTTTTGCACACATTATTGTTTTTTCCAGCTTGTTCCAGATATCTACCACTCTGTGTGGAAAACTGTTTTTTTCAGGTCTCTTCTATGACTACCCTTTTTGAGTTTTTTTTCCATGTCCTCTTGTGTTTCTCCTGTCCCAATTTAGTAAGTCCTCTCTATCAAGGAGTTCCATGCCTTTCATGATTCTGTAGATGGTCAGTAGGTTGCCTCTTTCTCTTCTTTGTTACAAAGTTGGTAATTTCAATTTAGCCAGTCTCTCCTCATATGACAGGTTTGCAAGTGCTGGGGCCATTTTCGTGGTAGCTTTCTGGATTCTTTCAATTTTCTTTATATTCTTTTTGGTACTGGGCGACCATACTGTCACAGCATACTCCAGTCTAGGCCTTATTAGTGTGACTAATATATTTTTTTTTTAAACAATTTCTTTGTCTAAATACCTAAAAGCCACCTTTAATGGTCTTAGCAAGTTGTAGGATTCTCTGACAATTTTGTTTAATTGCTTATCAGGGGACAAGTCATTTGAGATGATTACTCCCAGGTCTTTTTCAGATCCCACTTTCTTCACTTCCATTGTTCCAATTGTTTATTGTCCTGATATTCTTTTTTTTTTCTCTTAACTCCATTATGCTCCATTTCTTAATGTTGAAGTCTACTTCCCACTTCTGACTCCATTTTCAAACCCTGTTTAGGTCTCTCTGTAGTGATTCACAATCCATTTTGGTTTTCACTTTCCTCAACAATTTAGCATTGTCTGCAAAGTTCATGTAACATTCCACATCTTCATCCGTCATTCACATAAATAGCGAACATTATTGGAGCTAATACTGAGCCCTGTGGAACTCCGCTAATCACCTCCCAACCTGAACACTTTTCTCTGAACATTACTCTCATTTTTCTACCATGCAGGAAATTCTCCATTCAGTTTAATGGGTTACCTTGTATGCCAATGTTTTCCAATTTTTTTTTTTTTTTTTTTTTTTTTTTTTTGTGGTACTTTGTTGAAAGCTTTTTGTAAGTCTAGGAAAGCACAATCAGTCCATCCCTTTCTTGTACTATATTGATTAGTCTTGAGTAGAAACAGATTAAATTTGTAGCACATGATCTTCCCTGTCCTGAATCGAAATTGTCGAATTTATTGTTTTCTTCCAGGTGTTTTATCCATCTATTCTTGATAATTTTTTCACAAATTTTGGCTACAGTGCTTGTAAGGGAGACTGGTCAGTAATTAGTTGGTTCTTTGTTTCCTCCTTTGAATACTGGTACAATGTTGGCAGTTTTCCAGCCTTTTGGTATTTTTCCTTCTTTGAGTGAGCAACTTGTCATGTTGTATATTTTGTTCATTAGTTGTTGTTGTTGTCGTTCCCTAGACTGTCTGTCCGAGCAGTCCCGTCTCCCCAAGGAATGCCACACCCGAAACTGGGTTTTCCCACAAATCCTTAATCGAGTGATGTTGTGTTGTTTGTGTGCATGATTGTGTATAATGCAGTCTTCCATTATGTGTTGTATGGTATGGGGTGAAGTGTTACATCCTGGGCAGCTGTTCACAATGCGGTCATCCAGCCTCTTCTGGTAGCTTAGAAGTGCTGGGTGGTGGCCGCACTGTGTTATTGCTATTTCCTTCATGGGGGGAGATCGTGCTTCACTCTCTTCATCCCAACGCTGTACTTTTTCTTTAGTTAAAACAGACTTGAAGTGATTATTCATGACTTCAGCCATTTCTAGATTTTCTGTGTATTCTGTATTTCCATGGCATACTTTCACCATTTCCTGTTTATTTCTAAGTTTATCATTCACATATCTATAGAATAGTTTGGGTTGATCTTTACATTTTTCTATGATGTCTTTTTAGTAGTTTCTTTTTTCCTCTCTGCACACTTTTACATATTCATTTCTATGGTTGATATATATTTGCCATTTTCCAGTTGTTTTTTTTATAATTTCTTTACCATTTCATCGTCCAAGTAAATGCCACCTTTATTGATCTCAGTAAGTAGTAGGTTTCTCTGACAATTTTGTTTATCTGTTTATCAGGGGACACGTCCTTTGTGATGATTACTCCCAGGTCTTTTTCAAATCCCATTTTCTTTACTTTCTTTTTACCAATTTTATATTGTCCTGATATCCTGTTTTTACTTTTTCATTCTATTAAACCAGCACTTAATATACACCTTTTCCTGTTTTTGTCTTGGTACATATTTATCCATCCCTTCATTATAGATTTCCATCAGAATCTTCCATTTTTCTCTCTTGACTGTAGAAAATGTTCCAACTCACTTCCTGAATTTTTTTTCTTAAGTTTCCCAAAGCCTGTTTTACTATATACCAGTCTCTCTTTTCTGTATTTCTCATTTCTCTCCATATATATTTTACAGTTCTAATTCAAGTAATACGTGGTTACTCTTCCCAATTAGTGTCTTGTATTCAATCTTATCCACAATTTCAGGTTCTGACATAAAGAATAAACCTAGTCTCAATGGTTCTTCATTATTTCTATATTGGGTGTTCTCCTTTACCCACTGTGTCATTGTATGTTCCATAGTCATGTCAAGTAATACATTTCCCCATAATTCCTCTCCACCTTTCACTGTCATCTCCCAACAGATTTCTTTGCAGTTAAAACCTCCCATAAGTACCACATTTTCTCCATCTTTCAGCACCCTATTTAATGAAAGCCTTGTATCTTCTAATATTTTAGAGTAATCTTTCTCCAAAAAACAATTTTTGAGGGCATATAAATCACCACAAACACTCTCTTTTTCATGTATCTTCAACTCTTATTGTGATCATTTACCACTGTTCCCTCCATTTGTAACTTTCATTACATTTAAAATTTTCTTAGCCAAGAACACAACTCCTCCACCCAGTTTTTCCTCTCTATTTCTATGCCAGTGATTATATAATCCATTTCCAACACTGGTGACAGTCTCTACAATTCCCATTATGTCTAGCTTTGCTTCTGACAAGTTATCATTAAGCTCATTTAATCCTGAAATCCATTTATATTAGTATAAGCCACTATTAATTTTCTGCACTCTCCATCTTGTTCTTTGTTCCTTTTCTTTTCTTGAACATACCATTTCTAGCACTCCAAAAGAACTTTTTCTCGGTCTCCGTTCTTTTCTTTAACTTCACTTCTTAATGTCTTCTCTCTCTTTCCCCAAGGTTCATATCTCTTTTTATCCATACATCTTTATAGTGTTCAATATTTACGAACTTTCCTGTTCTTGCTAGTATCTCTTCTACTGTCCTTTGTGACCTTTTTTTGATCTTTAGAGGTCAGTTTCCTTCTACATATTTTCCCATCTATGCACTTCCTCTATTTCCTTTTTCTAATTCTTGCTCTTTATCTTGTACCACTGTCAAAACATTTCTTGCCAATTCATTTTTCTTTGTCTCTCACAAACCTGTGTTCTTTTTTCTTTTAAACCAAATACTAATATACACTTCTTTTTGTCTACTGTATCTCTCACCAAATTTTCCTTTTCCTTGATTACCTGAATAACTGTTTCCTTAGCATTCTCCTGCATTTGTTGCTGCAAAAGATATCTTTTCCTTTTCATGATCTTTTTTCCATTCCTTCCTGAGTTGCTACATCTTTTCCTCGCCTATACTTCCTCCAATTTTCTCAGTCATTTCCTCAAGTTGTTCATTCACCTTCTTTATGGTCATACTATTAGCAGTATCTTTGCCTTTCAATATCTCATTTTCACATTTTACCTTAACCAATTCTTTTTTTAGGGGCACTCATTCTCAATTTGTTTCAGCATTTGCTTTCATTAATTTACTAATCTCTTGTATTTACCTAGTTGTTCTTACCTGGTTGTATTATACGGGAATGGGAGCTATGCTCGTGGTGACCTGTATTTGTATCTTGCAACATCTAGTTTGTTCTTAAATCCATGTATGGTTTTTGCACACACTATTGTTTCATCCAATTTGTTCCAGACATCCACCACTCTGTGTGGAAAACTTTTATTTTTTTTTTCCAGATTTCTTCTACAACTATCCTTTTTGAGTTTCTTTTCATCTCTGTTTTTTTATTGTCCCACTTTAAGTCTTCTCTCTCAAAGACATCCATGCCTTTCATGATTCTGTAAATGGCCAACAGATTGCCTCTTTCTCTTCTTTGTTCCAGGGTTGGTAGTTCCAATTTAGACAATCTTTGCTCGTATGTCAATTTTGAAAGTGTTGGGGCCATCTTTGTTGTTGCTCTTTGGATTCTTTCTGTTTTCCTTGTATTCCTTTTTTGTACTGGGTGTCCATAGTGTTGCAGTGTACTCCAACCTTGGTCTTATCAGTGTGACTAGTATTTTCTTTACCATTACCTCATCCAAGAAATTGTGTGTGTGTGCATGTGCATAAATTTCATACAACAAACATATAAGTACATCTACTTTTAACCAGTCATAAAGAGGAACAATTGCCTCAAAATAGGATTTTTGTAGATGTCCGTGTTTCTGAATCTTATATCTGTTATATATATACAAAACACCTTAAGTACTACCCCATTTGTCAAATTCTTAAATAATCAATGACATATCACAAGCTCTTTCATTAAACTCAATACATTTGCATCACTTAAATGATTACAGTAAACAAACACAATCTTTACATGCTCAAAGAACAATGCAACAACTTCATATCAATTATTCTGTTTAATCAAAAAGCAGCTGAAGTACTACAGAATAGAAAATAAAGTTATGTTTTATTGGCAACTATTAGGACTGCTGATGGTACCAGATCTGAAAGTCGGAAAAAAAAAAAAAAAAAAAAAAAAAAAAAAAATTAAAATGTAAGCATAATTTTGAACTCATAAAATTTATTTACTTATTACTATGGCTCTGCATTAATTTATGACATTTTTTCTTATATTACACAATAGAAATATAATATATATATATATATATATACACGTGTACAGACACTCCTCTACTTACGTTCATTCGTTTTACGTTTTTTTTTATTTTACGTTTGAACTGACTGTAAAAAAAAAAAAAAAAAAAAAAAAAAAAAATATTTGAGTGAATTTTTTAGTTTAGAGCGCTCTCCGTAGTTCAAACGATACTTATGCATGATGCTGCGTCCATTGTTTACATGGCACAAAGGACAGACTGAACGTGCCTTGCCTTGCCTCCTCCTCCTCCTCCACCATCTCAATTTATGTTGCTTGAATTTAATTTATTTGAAATTAATGTTATTATTTTACAATGTTATGTGTATAATTAATGATTTAGGGGTGTTTTATAAGATACGGTAATAGAATTTACTGATGTATAGTACAGTAACAACTTACGTTCATTTTCAACTTACGTTCGGCTGTTCGGAACGTAACTAAAACGTAAGTTGAGGAGCGTCTGTATATATTTTCTTGTAGGCAGATGAGGTCTAAAGCTATTGAAGATTCATTTCTTACTATCTTACATATAGTCTCTATACAACAAACATTTGATTTGTCATATTCTGCAAGTTTACTTAGTAGATCTTTTATCATGGCTGATGTTTTGGAACTCTCTTTTTCTATCTTCAAGGGAGAATTACTGTGTCATGTTGTTTGTTCTGCTTATATATGGGATGTGTGGATCATAGACACTATCATGGGAAAAGTTGTTGCTCATTGGCTAATGGTGGCCAATGAGCATGCATAGTTTTTCATCTTCGGAGGGTTCTCCCATTGAGCAGAGCAGTGGGTTTGATTGGTTTCTTAGCAAACATTCTTTTCATTGATGGCAAGATCTGAAGGTCTTCCACTTGGATGTTTAATGATGAAAATCTATGCATGCTCACTGGCCACCATTAGCCAATGAACAACAACTCTTCCCATGATACAGTGTCTATGATCCACACATCCCATATATAACTAGAGCAAACAATATTACACAGCAATTTGCCCTTGAGGATGGAACAATAGAGTTCCATAACGTCGGCCACAATAAAAGATCTACAAAGTAAACTTGCAGAACATGACAAATCAAATGTTCATCGTACAGAGATTATAAGCAAGATGATAATAAAAAAATTAATCTTCAATAGATTTTAACCTCATCTGCCTACAAGAAAATATACTACCTGGCTACACAAATGTATATATATATATTTCTAAACATAAATGTAGTAGCACATTTGTAAACGACACAGGAAACCCACAGTCAGAGAAAATAAATTTCGAATGAAAGAAGATTCTATATTTCGGCTACCAACTGTAGCCCTCTTCAGGAAAGTACATAAGACAGAGGACAAAGGGGACTTACAAGCTACAGAAACACAGAAAAGAGAGGGAACGTGGACTGATGGCATTACTCAGTCACGGGGTAAAATGGGGTGGCGGAGGAGGGTGAGGGTGAGGTGAGGGGGGGTTGTAAGCTTTGTACCAGTCTACTCACTGCCGCACGTGAAATAATGTCAGGAGTCCACTGCCCTTTAGAAATATCAATGTAGGGGCATTCCTCAATTAATGCTGATTCAACTATTTTTCTCCAACTGTGGGTTTCCTGTGTCATATATATATATATATATATATATATATATATATATATATATATATATATATACACACATATATATATACATATACATATATATATATATATACATATATATATATACATATATATATATACATATATACACACATATGTATATAAATATATGTATATATATATATACAATACATATATATACATATATATATATACAGTCGAACCTCGAAAGCCCGGACTAATTGGGGGGAAGGGTGGTCCGGTCATGCCAAATGTCCGGTCACCGAAAATATCGCCCAAACAACCGTAGATTTTCATAGCGGTTTACGTATAGGTAATGTATGATATCATTGATCTGGCATAGAAACACATAAGAATAATACTCTAACACTGTAATAATAACAATACTGTAATAATAATGCTATGATACTAATAATTCTGTAATAATAACTGTAATACAGGCATGTAAATGTACTGTATATACAGTGTACTGTACTGTATTTTTTATTATGTACACTGTAAATATCGGAAGGTATGCACGCGGGACAGTGGTGGCGGCCAGGGTTGCCACGTTTTCTACACTGCCGTGTAGAATGGGAGTGTTGCCATACCGGGGCATACATTTTTCTCGGGCGTGTGCAGACTTTCATAGCAAGATATACTTGTCAAACTTTGACAAAATGGTGGTTCTAGTTTTTTATTCTTGAATGTATATAAGGCCCCCATGCCCTAACATATTCAGTAAGATATAAAGATATTTTTTTTTATTTTTATTATTATCGCTAAAAGAAAGCTGAAACTTTAGCGTAGAATTTTTTCTACACGGTAAAAACGTATCTTTTGGGGTATAATATTGTATAAGTAACACAATTACCAATAAAAGTCATATTTTGATGTACCATTTATTATTTGATAACTAGTTCTATGATTTTTAAACAAAAGTTTGAGTTTTTGAAAGATTTTAACAGCTCGCTGATATGTAGAAAAAATTTCATGTCCTTCTGCAGTTGCCACATGGCACTATTTTACTACGTTTTGGTACAAAATTCTACGAAACGGCAGCCCTGGTAGCGGCTTGACTGGGCCAGGTTTGAGTACATGTGTACGGCCGTCGCTGCCACCTACCGGACAAATAGGGAACTTTGCTTGAAAAGTCCGCCCTTTGTTCATTTCGACCGGTCATACGAGGGTCCGGGCATTCGGGGTCTGGGCTTTCGAGGTTCGACTGTATATATATATTTTTATTTATCTATATAGTCAACAAACAACAACTGGCTCACCTCCCACTTTTCTCCATTTCCTTTAACCATCTCCAATCCTCAACACATTATCCTTGCACTTACCTCCCATACCACCCCATCCATGTACACATTGAATAGCCATAGTGACATGACACATCACTGACCCAGCCCCACCTTTACCTCAAACCACTTGCTCTCTCCATTTCTAATTTTAACATATACTCTACTGCTCTCATAAAAGCTCCTGACTGCCTGCTCTTAACAGCTTTCCATCAATCCCATATATCTGCAAAACCTCCTACAGTACCTTCCACTTTACCCTGTCATAAGCCATTTCCATATCCATAAAGGCCCAAAAAACATCCCTGCCTTTTGCTAAAGGTGAGCCAGTTATTTTCTGACAACACTGCACTTGTGGCAGGGTCAAAGGGGGGATCAAGGGAGTTAGTGACGGAGTTTTGGGAAGGTATGAGATAGGAGAAAGTTGAAGGTTAATGTGAATAAAAGTAAGGTGACGAGATGTACAAGGGGGGAGGATGGCAGCAATTTGGAAGTAAGTTTTAAAGGAGAGAGGATGGAGGAAGTGGATAGTTTTAGGTACTTGGGTTCACATGTGGCAGGAAAGGAGTGGAGTGGTGGAGGTAAATTGTTGACTGAGAGAAGCAAGTATATGCCTTAGTGGATTAAAAAGTGTAATGAGAAATAGACATTTGAGAATGGATGCAAAAGGAAGTTTATATGAAGGGGTGATAGTGCCAACAGCACTGCATAAGGCAATGACCTAGAATCTAAGAGTGGCTGAGGGGAAAACTTTAAATATGTTTGTGATGAAATATCTGAGGAGTATGGTAGGAGTTACAAGGTTGGATAGAGTGAGAAATGAGGTGAGGTGAAGAGTGGAGCAGACAAGGAGATGGCAGATAGGGTTTATTAGACCAAACTTGCTTCCTTCACCACTTTTTATAATGGGGACCCAGCACCCAACATAGTAGTTCAACAACACTGCCACCTGGTCTGTTCACTAAACCACACAAATCCAATGTGGCTGCCCTCAGCCAAATGACAACAATGAACACTCCAACAATGCTCAGTCTTTCCTTTTTTTTTTTTTTTTTTTTTTTTTTATAGTATTTATAAGCCAAGGAAACCTACTGACCAGAGAGGACTGCTCGCAAACTCTGGGCCAAGGCCCCATCTTAGTAAGGCTGTTGGCAAGTTGCTTTGAAGTTCCGACCCAAGAAACAGAGTTAATCTCACCACACGACAACATATCCTTCAGCAGTGCAATGTTGATGCGAAGACAATGATCCTCCACACTATGAGAAGAATTCAAGGCCTCCACCAAACTCTTGTTGTCAACCAAGCAGTGTACAGCTAAGGTCTGGCATTTGACAATATCCCTGATAATCTGTCCAAGATAGGAAGCAGCTTCAGTGCACTCAATGAGTGCCAGGGTCTCAGCAGACAATGTGGATTTCACCACTCAGCGCAATTTCCTCAATTGCCAATAAATTGGGCATCTTCTTCATTACCCATCCTTGAGAAAACTCACAAATCCTCCCTGGGAGCTACCATCAGATAGGTTCCCAAAGGAAGCATCTGAAAAGCATTCAATTATAGTCCTCTACAGCTGACAACTTTCTAAACAGCAAGTAAAAATGGTCATCCACATCTCTGTTGATAATCTTGTTGAGTCTCACAGCATCAGCCACTGTGGCATTTTTACAATGTCAGCACAGTTCATACATATCAAAGGCAATGTCAGGTCTTGTTTGTGTGGTTATCCAGCTCAGTTAACCAATTAGAGCACTGAATTCTTTCTTCTCATTGTCCAACAGCTCACTGGACTTAGCTGCTGACCTGCAACCTCCCAAACTCATGAGGTGTGTACAGACTGGCATAACTATACTGGCCAACTGTTATACCTTCACCTGTAGTGCCCACTTCCAAACCTATGTATTTACCTAGTTGTATTTTATGGGATGAAAACTACGCTCATAGCGACCCGTTTTCATATCTCTCCACATCCAGTTTATTCTTAAAATCGTGTATAGTTTTGGCATTCACTGTTTCTCTGTTCTTGAAGGTAGATGATGCCGTGCTCCAAATACAGCACTCTCCTTGAAGAACATCAATAACCTTCTCCTGGAACACCCCAGTGCCCATCCAGAGAAAATCATCCACATATACACATATGATACCATGAAGTTCACCACCATTATACCAAGAAAACAAGGATGGTTTGAGTGGACACATCTCAGCTGACAGAGACAGTAGCTGACTCTTGACTAACAAATACCTCTCACTGCATCACAGACCGTACACCATATTTTTCAATCTCCAAAGCTGACCACTATAATATTCTGACACTCCCAACCAAACTCAGAAGCCAATGCCAGAGCCAACCAGATAGATTCTTTAGAACAAGCTGGGGAGTCCTTCCTAAAGACAGATGTGTCTTCTTCAAGATCCCTTGCTACAAGGCGTGCCTTGATTATAGGACTTCCATTTTTCACCTTATCTGTGATAACCCACTGCACAGATATAAATTCCTGTTCTGTCTTCCACCTCCTTATCAATTTTTTTTTTTTTTTTTTTTTGCCAATTTTGTACTTCCAGCTCCTTTGCTTTTACCCCTTCTTCATTGGAGTAAAACATCTCCACTTCATCAGGGACCACTTCCAATTCTGCAACTTGCTAAAAATCAACATACTCTACACTCCCATCAGAATCCTTTTGGAAGTTGAACAAATTTTCATATTTTCCTTTTAGCTTTACCTCCTCTGCTCACTATTCTTCTAGACATGTGCTCACCAGTTTTTTCATTCAGTCCATGGATGCTTTGCCCCACTAGCAGTTTAATTGGTCTTGTTTCTCTTTGAGAGTTCTTTGGCAATTCAGTTTTGCTTATAATATAATTTTGTCTTTGTTGTACCTCTAGTGCTTCACCACTATCATCTACTTCCTCAGTGTTTTCAGATATTGATGCAGATGAAGCAAACCCCTCTGAATCCTCATCCACCTCCTTCTGATCACATATGCTCTCCATATTCTTCAATGGCTCCCGAGTGCCAATGAGTGATCCACCACAAGTCTGAGGACAATCTATTTGAGACATCAGGGGAAGTTTAGATAATTGGCAAATATGGACTCTGACATAAACACCCCCATGACAAACCACAACTTGCTTGCCATCCCTGCCAATAACTATGCCCAGACCATGCTATCACTGATCATCATTATGCTTAAAGTACACCACATTGCCATTGTGAAGGTCACTTATCTCCATTGTGTGCACATTATGACATAAGGCTCTCTTGATCCTTTCACTAGATTCGTTCTTGAGGTACTCCCTTCGAGCCGAGTGCAGAGCCTTCAAGTTTTGTCACACAATATCCGAACCTGAAACGGACTCTAGAGCAGGCAAGGAGCTACTGGTGACAGATGGCACTGCAAGATTAAAACCAAATACTAATTGGTTTGGGCTAAAGCTGGAATTATTTGCCAATGCATTATGGGCTGACACCACCCAAGCCATGGCTACATTGATATCACACTTCATATCCTCAACACTTTAAGCACTGTGTCACTAATTATAGTATTCAATCATTCACATGTGCCATTGCTCCATGGACTTTCTGCAGTAGTGGTTAAATTTTTACCACCAAACAGATTGCCAAGTTCTCATGTCATTATTATCAAATATAAGAGAAGTTTCCAATTTCTGTAGATGCTGCCAACCACTGTCTTAGCAGACTTGTTGGTGATGGCTGATGCCACATAATACCCGTTTCAAATCCATTGCAATTACTTCATTAAATTTCTCTGCCATCTGCACACTGACAACTGGTTTAGGTTTTGGGCATTTATACTTTATTGACACTATGGTCACCCAGTACCAAAATGAATATAAAGAAAATTGAAAGAATCCAGAGAGCAACTACAAAGATGGCCCCAACACTTTCAAAACTGTCATATGAAGAGAGATTGTCAAAACTGAAATTAAAGACTCTGGAACAAAGAAGAGGAGAGGACTTGCTAATGATCTATAGAATCATGAAAGGCATGGACGTCCTCGATAGAGAAGGCTTACTAAATTAGGGGAGAGGGAGAGAGAGAGAAAAAGTGGTGGATGTCTGGAAAAAACTAGATGAAACAATAGTGTGTGGGAAAACTATACACATATTAAAGAGCAAACTAGACCTTGCAAGATACAAAGATGGGAAACCATGAGTACAGCTCCCCTTCCCTTAGGATACAACTAGGTAAATACACATATACATACACACACACACACAATAGTCGAAGTGACAGCGAAGATTGGAACTCCAGAAAGAAAACAAATTTCGTGGATCTCAATGACGAAGGAGTACCTGTGTTGTATTAGTAGGGAAGGGGAAAGCTCATTGTGTAGTGGGAAGGTGAAGAAAAAGGAGAAGGGGAGGGATTATTGAGGAAAATGGGAGAAAATGAGGAAGGGGACAAACTGGCCCTGGACATCAGAAGAAAGGTCAACAAATGATGCGCAGATGACAGGTGAAGTCAAAGAAATTAGTAAAAATGTAAAAATTAGATATATAGATAAGAGCAGCACAATGGAAGGTGGAGATAATTATTTCTATGGATTTAATGAGGGAGGAGATGACAACCTCCCCCGATTAGCAAGTCTAGAGGAAAAACTAACAAAAATGAACAAACAATGGAAGGTTAGGTTCAATCAACTTGCACTGATTACACAAAAAGTTGATAAATTGGAAGAACTAAAAAAAAAAAAAAAAAAAAAAAAAAAAAAAAATTAAAGAGGAATAATAAATAGAATAAAGAGCCCAAAGAAAAAGAGGTAAGTGGTTGGAAAAAGGTTCAGGAAAATACCAAAATTGAATTCAGAGATACAGTGAAACAATAGCTGAAGGAACACACTAAGGACATAGTTATTAAAGTGATGAGAGAGAAGGAAAATATAGTAAGAGACTTAGCAGATAAAAAGAAATGTATAATTATGTTAGGAATGGAAGAGAAACATAATCCAAAAAGGACTACAAGAGTAAGCGAGGAGAAAGAGTGAACAGGGTACTAAAAATATTTCAAGGTGAACAGGAAATAGGGAAAGAAATTGAAGAAATATATAGACTTGGGAAATACAGTATAGACAAAACCAGACCAATTACGGTTAAATTCAGGTCACAAATGACAGCAGAGAATGTCTAATCAAAAACAGGAAAACTTGCAGAAAGTGATCAGTACAAACAGGTATGGATAAAAAGAGATGAATAAAGAGGAAAGAGAGGAAGAGAAAACATAAAGAATAGAAGATAGGGAAAAAAATGAGAACAGAACAGAGTCAAAGAGAAATTCTATTGGAGAGTAGTGGATATGAAAGTGAGGAAACGGTTCATAGGAGAAAAAAACAGAAGGTAAACAGAAAACAGGATGGAGGTAATAGAAAATTGAAAGTGTCCTTCACAAATATAGGTGGTTAAACAACAGGCTTGAATGAACTGAATGATTACCTGATGGAAAAGGAACCTGACATAATGGGAATTGTGGAGACAAAATTGAAAAGACCATTACCACCCAACAGTGTAGGACATGGTGTATATATTTATTGGATTAGAAACAGAGAAGTAAAACAAGGGGGTGGAGTTATGTTCCTGATTAAGAATATAAATATGAGGAATGTTACATATGGAAAGAATAGAGTGGAAATGATTATGATGGAAATAGAGGACAGGGACAAGAAGAGCAGGAAGTTTGTGGTAAATTATGTGCCTCCTAAAACGGCTTCGTGGGAAGAGAGAGAACACAAGAATATGTTAGAAGACACAAGGATAACACTAAATAAGATAATGGAAGATGGAGGAAGAATAATTATAATGGGTGACTTTAATTGTAAAGAAATCTGCTGGGAAGAGATGACAGTGAAGGGTGGAGACGACCTATGGGGAAATGTACTACTTGATATGATTATAGAACATACAATGACACAATGGATACAAGAGAATACTAGGTATAGAAATGAGGAAGAGCCATCGAGACTAGACCTAATAATCACATCAGAACCTGAAATAGTGGACAAGATTGAATATAAGACACCATTAAGTAAAAGAAAACACATATTAGTAGAACTGGAACTAAATGATGAAAAATACATGAAAAAAATGAACAATATAGAAAGGGAAAAATGATGTATGGAAAAACAAATTTTGATAAAAAGAGAATTTTTTTTTTTCAAAAAGCAGACTGGGAGAGGATATACAAAGAGGACACAACAGTAGAAGAGATATGGAAAATCCTGACAACAATTTATAAGGAAGGAGTGAAAAAGTATGTTCTAAGACAAAAACAAGAAAAAGGATATGTAAAATGTTGGTACAACAAAAGATGTAGGGAGTTAAAATATAAAAGGGATTAAGCTTGGATAAAATGGAAGACAGACAAAAAACCCAAAAAATGGAATATACTGATTATAGAAATGAATATGTACAAGTGTGCAGAAGAAAAAACACGAAAAAGATGTCATAGAAAAATGTAAAGATCAACCAGAATTATTTTATTGATTTGTAAAGGGGTGAAAGTGGCAGCAGACTGGAAGTGAGCATTAAGGGAGAGCGACTGGAGGAAGTGGATAGTTTTAGATACTTGGGTGCAAATGTGGTAGGAAAAGGTGGAATGAAGGTGGAGGTAGAATGTAGATTGAGAGAAGCAAGTAAATGCCTTGGTGGATTAAAAAGTGTAATGAGGAATAGATTTTTGGGAATGGATGCTAAGAGGAGACTGTATGAAGGAGTGATTGTGCCAACAGCACTGTATGGGGCGGAAACATGGAACATAAGAGAGGAAGAGAGAAGGAGTTTGAATGTGTTTGAGATGAGGTGTCTGAGAAGTATGATGGGGGTTACTAGGCTTGATAGAGTGAGAAATGAGGAGATGAGGAGGAGAACAGGGGTGGAAAGGGAGTTGGGAGATAGGGTTGATGAAAGAGTATTAGGATGGTTTGGACACATGGAAAGAATGAATGAAGAAAGACTAGTAAAAGAGGTATGGAAGGCAGATGTGGAGGGAGTGAACATGAGGGGACGTCCTAGGATGAGGTGGATGGATGGGGTGAAGGGGGCTTTGGGGAAGAGGGGAATGTCTGTTGAGGAAGGATGGGAGAGGACAGAAGACAGGGGTGAATGGAGAATGGTTGTATATGGATGATGTTGTGATGCATGAGGTGGAATGGGCGGGGGGATGGGGGGTGAGGTAGTATGTGTGATCAAAATTTGATGCAGCCCGAAGGGATTTCTCCCTGTCTTCTCCTTTTTGCATGGGGGGACAGAGAGAGGGGGGCCGCCGATTTAATGAAGCGGCCTTGCTGTGGATGTGCTGTGTCTTGCGACACTGCTTTTGATCCAGGGCAGTGGACAAGGTGCAGGGATGACCCGTCATCCAGGAGGTGCTAAGATGGGAGGGAGGGTGGAGGGGTGTGGAGTGTATTCAGGGATGGAATGGGTGGGAATGATTTTTATGCCTTTTCCTTTTTGGCTACCTCCCTTGTAAGGGGGAAAAAGCTTTGGTATATGTATGTAAACAACAAACTGAAAAACAAACAAGAATTAGTGAAACTACGACAAGGAGAAACAGAATACACAGAGGAAATTGAAATGGCAGAAATTATGAACATTTAAAATCAGTGTTTACGAGGGAGAACATACAACTGAGAGATGATGAATGGGAGGGTTAAGTCCACCCCTATGAAAGATATAGAAGTAACAAAGAATGAAATGAAGAATCACTTGAGTAAACTCGATGTCAGAAAATCACATGGTCCAGATGAAATGGCAAACTGGATTTTGAGAGAATGCAGGGACGAACTAACAGACAAAATACATAGTCTAATAAGCAATTCATTGAAGGTAGAAAAAGTACCAGAAGATTGTAAAAGAGCAAATATAGTACCAATATATAAGGGGGGAAACAAAGAAGACCCTACAAACAAGTACGGTAGCAAAAATTTGTGAAAGAATTATCAAAATTAGATGGGTAAAGCATTTGGAAAAAAACAATGTACTAAATCAGAGGCAGTTTGGATTTAGACAAGGAAGATCATGTATTTACCTAGTTGTATTATACGGGAAGGGAGCTATGCTTGTGGTGACCTGTCTTTGTATTTCTCAGCATCAAGTTTTTTCTTAAAATCTTGAATAGTGTTTGCACACACAGTTTCTTTGTCTCTTTTGTTCCAAGTATCTATCACTCTGTGTGGGAAGCTATTTTTTTTTCAGATCTCTTCTGTAATTATCTTTTTTTAGTTTCTTTTCATGTCCTCTTCTTTTTCCATTGTCCCATTTCAATAAAGCATTCTTATCTAAGATTTCCATTCCTTTCCTAATTCTATAGTTAGTAGGTCTCCTCTTTCCCTTCTTTTGTTCCAGAGTTGGTAATTCTAATTTGGACAGTCTTTGTTCATATGTCATTTTGGAAAGATTTGGTGCCAGTTTTGTTGTTGCTCTTTGTATTCTCTCAAATTTTTTTATATTCTTTTTGGTACTGGTTGTCCATAGTGTTGCTGCATACTTGAATTTTGGTCTTATTAGTGTAGTTAAATTTTTTTATATCATTTCCTCGTCCAAATAGGCAAATGCCACTTTTATTAACCTCAATAAATTATAGGTTTCTCTATTTTATTAATATGCTTATTCGGTGTCAAGTCTTTGCTGATCATCACTCCAAGGTCTTTTTCTGAGTTTACTTTTTTGACCTCTTCACCAATTTTATATACAATCTCTCGATATTCTGTTTTTACTTTTTCCAAATTCCATTATACTACATTTCTTGATATTGAGTTTGACTTCTCACTTTTGAGTCCATTTCCATATCTTGTCCAAGTCTTGTTGTAATGAGTTGCAATACTCCTCAGTTTTTACTTTGTGTCATCTGCAAAGAAATTCATATAACACTACTTCATCCATGTCATTTATGTATATGGCGAACATGATTGGGGCCAGTACTGATCCCTGCAGGACACCACTTTTTATTTCTTCCCAATTTGAGAATTTAACTCTAATTACTACTCTCATTTTCCTCCCAGTCAGGAAGTTTTTTATCCATTCCAATCATTTTCCTCTGATGCCACCTATTGACTCTATCTTCCTTATTAGTTTATTGTGTGGTACCTTATCAAATGCCTTTTGTAGGTCCAGAAAGGCACAGCCTGCCCAACCATCTCTCTCTTGTATCATGTCTATTAATCTTGAGTAGAAGCACATTAAGTTTGTTGTATTTACCAAGTTGTATTATACGGGAAGGGAGCTATGCTCGTGGTGACCCGTCTTTGTATCCCTCAGCATCAAGTTTTTTCTTAAAATCTTGTATAGTGTTTGCACACACTGTTTCTTTGTCCAATTTGTTCCAGGTATCTATCACTGTGTGTGGGAAGCTATTTTTTTTCAGATCTCTTCTCTTATTATCTTTTTTTAGTTTCATTTCATGTCCTGTTATTCCATTGTCCCATATCAATAAGTCATTCTTATCTAAGATTTCCATTCCATTCATAATTCTATAGATAGTTAGTAGATCTCCTCTTTCCCTTCTTTGTTCCAGAGTTGGCAATTCTAATTTGGACAGTCTTTGTTCATATGTCATTTTGGAAAGAGTTGGTGCCAGTTTTGTTGTTGCTCTTTGTATTCTTTCTAACTTCTTTATCTTCTTTTTGGTACTGGGTGTCCATAGTGTTGCTGCGTACTCGAATTTTGGTCTTATTAGTGTAGTTAATTTTTTTTTATCATTTCCTCGTCCAAATAGGCAAATGCCACTTTTATTTACCTCAATAAATTGTAGGTTTCTCCGACTATTTTATTAATATGCTTATCCGATGTCATGTCTTTGCTGATCATCACTCCAAGGTCTTTTTCAGAGTTTACTTTTTTTACCTCTTCACCAATTTTATAATCTCTTGATATTCTGTTTTTATTTTTTCCAAATTCCATTATACTACATTTCTTGATATTGAATTTCACTTCCCACTTTTCAGTCCATTTCCAGATCTTGTCCAAGTCTTGTTGTAATGAGTTGCAATACTCCTCCCTTTTTACTTTTAGTATTTTTGCGTCATCTGCAAAGAAATTCATATAACACTACTCCTTCGTCCATGTCATTTATATATGTAGCAAACATGATCGGGGCCAGTACTGATCCCTGCAGGACACCACTTATCATTTCTTCTTTTTTCTCCCAGTCAGGAAGTCTTTCATCCATTCCAATCATTTTCCTCTGATGCCACCTATTGATCCTATCATCCTTATTAGTTTATTGTGTAGTACCTTATCAAATGCCTTTTGTAGTTCCAGAGAGGCACAGTCTGCCCAAACATCTCTCTTTTGTATTATGTCTATTAATCTTGAGTAGAAGCAGATCAAGTTTGTTGTACATGATCTTCCTTGTCTGAATCCAAATTGATTTGGATTCAAATAGTTTTTTCTTCCAAATGTTTAACCCATCTATTTTTGATGACCTTTTTGCAAATTTCTGCTACTGTGCTTGTCAGGGAAACCAGTCTGTAATTTGATGGGTCTTCCTTGTTTCCTCCCTTATAGATTGGTACAATGTTTTCCTTCTTCCAGTCCTGTGGCACTTTTCATTCTTTAGGTGAGAATTTAATTATATTGTATATTTTGTCTGTTAATTCTTCCATGCATTCTATCAGTATCGAATCTGCAATTCCGTCTGGACCATGTGATTTTCTGACGTCAAGGGTTTTGATTTGGTCGCTGATTTCCTTTTGTGTTACAATTATTTCTTTCATTGAGGGGGATCTCTCTCTATTTCCTCACAGTTAGGTGAGTTTTCTATTGTGAATACTGATTTGAAATGGTTGTTCATAATTTCAGCCATTTCCAGTTCTTCTGTATATTCATGTTTACCTTGGTGCAGCTTTTCTATTTCTTGTTTGTTCTTCAGTTTGCCATTTACATACCTGTAAAATAGTTTGGGTTCTTCCTTGCATTTTTCTATATATTTTTTTTTCATAGTTTCTCTTTTCATCTCTGCATATTTTTACATACTCATTTCTTAGTTTGATGTACATTTGCCATTTGCTTGTTTTATTGTCTCTTTTCCATTTCTTCCAAGCTTTGTCCCTTTTATCCTTAGCCCCACTACACCTTTTATTGTATCAGCTTTTTATGTATGTTCTTTCCATTTTTTGTGGTATTTATCCTCATTGTAAATTTCTTTTAGTATATTCCATTTCTCTTCCATCCCTGTTTCTTCATTTAGGAATTTTTCCCAGTTCGCATTACAAAAGAATTTTTTGCGTTTCTCAAAATTTGTTTTGTTGTACATTAGTCTTCCTATTCTATGTTTATCCTTTCTGCTTTGATCCATTTGCTCTTTCAACTCAAATTCTATTAGTACATGGTCACTCTTTCCTATTGGAGATTTGTAATCAATTTTACCAACAATTTCAGGCTCTGTCGTAAGTATTAAATCCAGCCTTGATGGTTCTTCACTACCTCTGTATCTGGTATTTTCCCTTATCCATTGAATCATTGTGTATTCAATGGTCATGTCAAGCAGGATGTTGCCCCAGTTCCTCCCCACCCTTCACTGTCATTTCCTCTCAACATATTTCTTTTGAATTAAAGTCACCCATAATTACTGTATTTCCTCTGTCCTTCAGTATATTTGTTAATTCATATTTTGTATCTTCTAATATTTTGGAATTATCACTTTCAGTCTAGGACTTTGTTTTGGGGGGGTACATACACCACTACAAATTTTCTACTCTTCATATGTTTGCTTTCAACTTGTATCATAATTGAGTCTACATTATTTTTTCCTTGTCTGAATCCAAATTGATTTGGATTCAGTATAATTTTTTCTTCCAAATGTTTAACCCATCTATTTTTGACGACCTTTTCACAAATTTGCTTGTCAGGGAAACCAGTCTGTAATTTGATGGATCTTCCTTGTTTCCTCCCTTATATATCAGTACAATTTAAACTTAGAACCCACTGTCGGTGGAAAAAGATAAAAAGTGAGATGATTGTTCCTGTATATTTCGACCACTCTCTGTGGTCCTCTTCAGCAGAATGGTTACGAAGGTATAGTACAAGAATATATACATAGTAATGAGGTACATGAAGGGGGACATGGGAAGACACAGGTGAATATACCCTAGGTAGGGTGATCGTTGTTGGAACCAATAATGTTTGAACATGTTTTATTAACTGCTAATGATGTAATACAGTCCGGAATCCAATGACCTTTTGAGATGTTGAAATTCGAGACATCTTTGATGAAAGAAGATTCTATTATTTTTCTCTTGAAGCTACAATTTGATTTGAAAATTATATCTGCGTTGTCCCAGTCTATGCGGTGGTCTTTGTTGGATGAGTGAAGAAACACTGCAGAGTTCTCATATGCATATTTAACCGAGTTTTTGTGTTCTTTAATCCTGGTGGTGAGGTTTCGTCCGGTTTGACCTCAGTACACTTGATCACAATCCTTGCATGGTAATTTATAAACTCCTGGATTGTTATTATCTTGGGTTCTTCTATGGACATTAACTACTTTAGAAAATAGGCTGTTGGGATAATTAAGTGAGAATTTAATTATGTATATTTTATATGTTAATTCTTTCAGTATCCAATTTGCAATTCCGTTTGGACCATGTGATTTTCTGACATCAAGGGTTTTGATCTGGTCACTGATATCCTTCTGTGTTACAATTATTTCTTTCATTGAGGAGGATATCTCTCTATTTCCTCACAGTTAGGCGAGTTTTCTATTGTGAATATTGATTTGAAGTGGTTGTTCATAATTTCAGCCATTTCCAGTTCCACTGTATATTCATATTTCCCTTGGTGCAGCTTTTCCATTTCTTGTTTTTTCTTCAGTTTGCCATTTATGTACCTTGCATTTTTCTATTATTTTTTTTTCATAGTTTCTCTTCTCATCTCTGTGTATTTTTACATACTCATTTCTTAGTTTGATGTACATTTGCCATTTGCTTGTTTTCTTGTCTCTTTTCAATTTCTTCCAAGCTTTGCCTCTTTTATCCTTAGCCTCACTACACCTTTTGTTGTACCAGCTTTTTATGTATGTTCTTTCCACATTTTGTTGTGGTACATCTTTATTCATTCCCTCATTATAAATTTCTTTTAGTATATTACATTTCTCTTCCATCCCTGTTTCTTCATTTAGGAATTTTTCCCAGTTCGTGTTGCAAAAGAATTTTTTGAGTTTCTCAAAATTTGTTTTGTTGTACATTAGTCTTCCTATTCTATGTTTATCATTTCTGCTTTGATCCATTTGCTCTTTCAACTCAAATTCTATTAGTACATGGTCACTCTTTCCTATCGGAGTTTTGTAATCAATTTTATCGACAATTTCAGGCTCTGTCGTAAGTATTAAATCCAGCCTTGATGATTCTTCACTACCTTTGTATCTGGTATTTTCCTTTATCCAGTGAGTCACTGCGTATTCGATGGTCATGTTGAGCAGGACGTTGCCCCAGAGTTCCTCTCCGCCCTTCACTGTCATTTCCTCCCAACATATTTCTTTTGAATTAAAGTCACCCATAATAACTATTTCCTCTGTCCTTCAGTATATTAGTTAATTCATATTTTGTATCTTCTAAAATTTTGGAATGACCACTTTCTGTCCAGGACTATGTGTTTTTTTTTTTTTTTTTTTTTTTTTTTTTTTTTTTTTTTTTTTTTTTGGTGGTGGTGGGGGCACATACACCACTACAAATTTTGTACTCTTCATATGTTTGCTTTCAACTTGTATCATAATTGATTATGCATAATTTTTTCCTTCAGTTATTTTTGTTACATTTAAATCTTTATTAGTCAAAACCTGATGTATTTCTATTCAAGTCTAATAGATATAATACAGGAAAGAGATGGATGGGCTGATTGTGCATTTCTAGACCTGAAAAAAGCTTTTGATAAGGTGCCACATAAGAAATTGCTAAAGAAATTAGAAACTGTAGGAGGAATACAGGGCAAACTATTTAAGTGGATGGAAGACTTCTTGCATGAAAAGAAAATGAGAGTGGTGATAAGAGACCAACATTCCAAAAAGCAGACTGGGAAAGGATACACAAGGAGGAAACAACAGTAGATGAGAAATGGAATATTTTGACAAAAATTTATGAAGGAGTGGAAAAGTATGTTCCAAGTCAAAAACAAGAAAAAGGATATATAGAGTGTTGGTACAACAAAAGATGTAGGGAGTTAAAAGACAAAAGGGATAAAGCTTGGATAAAATGGAAGAAAGACAAAAGACCTGAAAATGGAAAATATTTACTAGTTATAGAAATCAATATGTACAAGTGTGCAGAGAAGAAAAGAGAAAATATGAAAAAGATGTCATAGAAAAATGTTAAGATCAACCAAAACTATTTTACTAGAAATGGCAGAAATTATGAACAAGCATTTTAAATCAGTGTTTACAAGGGAGAACATACAACTTAGAGATGTCAAGTGGGAGGAAAGTCCTTCCTAAGAAAGAGATAGAAGTAACAAGGAAAGAAATAATGAATCACTTGAGTAATCTTGATGTCAGAAAATCACATGGACCAGATGAAATGGCAAACTGGATTTGAGAGAATGCTGAATGATCTAACAGACGAAATACATTGTCTAATAAGCAGTTCATTGAAAGAAGAAAAAGTTCCAGAAGATTGGAAAAGAACAAATATAGTACCAATATATAAAGGGGGAAACAAGAAAGACCCTACTAACTATAGACTGGTTCTCTCTTACAAGTAAAATAACTAAAGTTTGTGAAAAAATGATCAAAATTAGATGGGTAAGGCATTTGGAGAGGGAGAAAAAAAAAAAAAAAAAAAAAAAAAAAAAAAACCAAAGCAGTTTGAATTTAAACAAGGACAATCATGCGTCACAAATTGATGTGTTTCTATTCAAGGCTAACAGATGTAACACAAGAGATGGATGGGCTGATTGTGTGCATTTCTAGACCTGAAAGAAGCTTTTGAAAAGGTGTCACATAAGAAATTGCTAATGAAATTAGAAACTGCAGGAGGAATAAAGGGCAAACTGCTGAAGTGGATGGAAGACTTCTTGCATGAAAGAAAAATGAGAGTGGTGATAAGAGACAAACATTCCAATCTGGATGAAGTGAATAGTGGAGTTCCACAAGGAACAGTTCTGGCCCCAATAATGTTTGCTATATATATATCAATGATATGGACAAAGGAACTGAAAGTTATATAAGCTTCTTTGCAGACAATGCAAAATTGTTGAAAAAAGTGAACACTGTAGAAGATTGCGAGTCGCTGCAGAGTGATCACAATAAAGTATGGGAATGGAGCAGGAAGTGGGAGATGGAATTCAACACTAAGAAGTGTAGTATAATGGAATTTGGAAGCAAAAAAAAGAATAGTGGGATCATATAAATTGGGAGGAAGATATAAAAAAAGTGGAAAAAGAGAAGGACCTACCAGTCATTATTATAAATAATATGTCCCCTGAGGTTCTCACATAGAGAGAGAGAGAGAGAAGAAAAAAAAAAAAAAAAAAAAAAAAAAAAAAAAAAAAAACACGGACAGTTAGGTTTAACCAATTAACACTAGTTACAAAAAAAGTTGATAAACTGGGAGAACTAAAGGAGAATCAAAACCTAACTAAAGAAACAATGGAGTTAAAAAGACAGTTAAAAGAAGCAAAGGATGAGAATGAGGAATTGAAGAGGAATAATAAAGAGAATAAAGAGTCCATAGAAAAAAGAGGTACAGGGTTGGAGAAAAGTCCATGAGAACAACAATATTGAATTTAGAGATATAGTAAAACAACAGATAAAAGAACAAACTAAGTACACAGTCATTAAAGTGATGGGAGAGAAGGTGAATATAGTAAGAGAATTAGCAGATAAAAAGAAATGTACTAGAGTGCCTGTATAGTTCCGCTTTACATGGGAAAGGGGGACAAGTGTGAGTGTAGTAGTTTCAGAGGGATCAGCTTGTTGAGTGTAGTTGGGAAGGCTCATGGGAGGGTCTTGATTGAGAGGATTAGGAGAGGAACAGAGGGAGTAATTGGTGAGGAACAGTGTGGGTTTAGGACAGGTACAGGTTGTGTAGATCAGATTTTTGTGGTAAGACTATGTGAGAAAGCTATAGGCAAAGGTAAGGATGTTTTTTGAGCTTTTATAGATTTGTAAAAGGCTTACAACAGGGTAGACAGTAAGGCACTGTGGGAGGTACTGCAGATATGTGGGATAGGAGGAAACCTGTTAAGAGCAGTCAAGAGTTTTTACGAGAGTAGTAGAGCTTGTGTTAGGATTAGAAATGTAGAGAGTGAATGGTTTGAGGTAAAGGTAGGACTTCGTCAGGGATGTGTTATGTCGCCCTGGCTGTTCAATCTTTACATGGATGGGGTGGTGCGAGAGGTGAATGCAAGGGTAGTGGGTCAGGGGTTGGAGATGATTAAAGAAAATGGATAAAAGTGGGAGGTGAGCCAGTTGTTAATTGCTGACGACACTGCGCTTGTAGCAGGATCAGAGGAGGGATTGAGGAAGTTAGTGACAGAGTTTGAGAAGGTGTGTGAAAGAAGGAAGCTGAAGATAAATGTGGGCAAAAGTAAGGTGATGAGATGTACAAGGGGAGAGAGTGACAGTAGGCTGGAGGTGAGCATTAACCACTTCCATACGGTGACGCCTTCGTAGGTGTTATGAGGAGCAAGTGGGTACATGATGATGCCGACGTCGGCGTTTTGATTATATTTATTGTAGTCGTACCTGCGTGACCCTCATTCTCTCTAAACCGGCTTCATCATATTTTTTATGGTTATCAAAATTCACGGGTGAAAGAGAACGAGCGATTGAGCAGTGACTTTATTTTTTATAATGCGATTATTATGGCGCAACATCGCACGTCTGGCAGCTATTGCTGCCAGACGTGCGATGTGCCCTGGAGTGAAGGGGTTAAGGGTGAAAGACTGGAGGAAGTGGATAGTTTTAGATACTTGGGTGCAAATGTGGCAGGAAAGGGAGGAGTAGGGGTGGAGGTAGGATGTAGATTGAGAGAAGCGAGTAAATGCTTTGGTGGATTGAAAAGTGTAATGAGAAATAGACATTTGGGAATGGATGCTAAGAGGAGTTTATATGGAGTGATTGTGCCAACAGCATTGTATGGGCCAGAAACATGAAACATGAGAGAGGAGGATAGAAGGAGTTTGAATGTGTTTGAGATGAAATGTCTGAGAAGTATGATAGGGGTTACTAGGCTGGATAGAGTAAGAAATGAGGAGGTGAGGAGGAGAACAGGGGTGGAAAGGGAACTGGGAAATAGGATTGATGAAAGAGTATTAGGATGGTTTGGACACATGGAAAGAATGAATGAAGAAAGATTAGTAAAAGAAGTGTGGAAGGCAAAGGTGGTAGGAGTGAATATGAGGGGGCATCCTAGGATGAGATGGATGGATGGGGTGAAAGGGGCATTACAAATGAGAGGAATATCTGTGGAGGAAGGATGGGAGAGGACAGAAGATAGGGGTGAATGGAGAGGGGTTATGTATAGAGGGGGGGGGTGAGGATGTATGTATGAGAAATTTTTTTTAATGCAGCCCGAAGGGATTTCTCCCTGTCTTCTCCTTTTCTGCATGGGGGGACGGAGAGGGGGGGGGGGGGTCACCGAATTAATGAAGCGGCCTTACTGTAGATGTACTGTGTCTTGCGACACTGCTTCTGACCCAGGGCAGTGGACAGGATGCAGGGTGCCAAGATAAGAGGGAGGGAGGAGGGGAGTGGAATATATAGGAAATGGAATGGGTGGGAGTGGTTTCTATCCCTTTTTCTTTTTGGCTACCCCCCGTGTAGGGGGAAAAAGCCTTTGGTATATGTATGTATGTATAATTATATTAGGGATGGACGAGAAGCATAATCCAAATAGGACTACAAGAGTAAAGGAGAAGGAAAAAGTAAACAAGGTATTAAAAGTAGTTCAAGAAGATGAACAAGAAGTAGGGAAGGAAACTGAAGAAATATATAGACTAGGGAAATACAATATAGATAAGACCAGACCAGTTAAGGTTAAATTCAGGTCACAAATGACAGCAGAGGATGTCTTAGCAAAAACAGGGAAACTAGCAAAAAGTGATCTGTATAAACAGGTATGGATAAAAAGAAGAGATGAATAAAGAGGAAAGAGAGGAAAAGAAAAAAAAGAATAGAAGCTAAGGAAAAAAATGAAAACAGAGCAGAGTAGTGGATATGAAAATGAGGAAATGGTTCATAGCAGAGAAAAACGGAAGGGAAACAGAAAACAGGATAGAGGTAGCAGAAAATTAAAAGTGTCTTACACAAATATAAATAGATTAATAACAGGCTTGAATGAACTGAATGTACCTGATGGAAAAAGAACAGGACATAATGGGAATTGTAGAGACAAAATTGAAAGGTCCATTACCACCCAACAGTGTAGGACATGGTGCATATAATTATTGGATTAGAAACAGAGAAGTAAAACAAGGTAGTGGACTTATGTTCCTGACTAAGAAAGATATAAATATGAGGAATGTTACATATGGAAAGAATACAGTAGAGATGATTATGATGGAAATAGAGGACAGGGATAAGAAGAGCAGGAAGTTTGTGGTAAATTATGTGCCTCCTAAAACGGCTTCATGGGAAGAGAGAGAACACAAGAATATATTAGAAGACACAAGGATAACACTAAATAAGATAATGGAAGGAGGAAGAATAGTTATAATGGGTGACTTTAATTGTAAAGAAATCTGCTGGGAAGAGATGACAGTGAAGGGTGGAGACGACCTATGGGGAAATGTACTTGATATGATTATAGAACATACAATGATGCAATGGATATAAGAGAATAATAGGTATAGAAATGAGGAAGAACCATCGAGACTGGACCTAATAATCACATCAGAACCTGAAATAATGGACGAGATTGAATATGAGACACCAATAAGTAAAAGTGACCACATATTGGTTGAACTAGAACTAAATGAGGAAAAAATACATGGAAAAAATTAAACAATATAAAAAGGGAAGACTGATGTATGTTTTTTTTTTTTTAATAAGAGAATTCTTTCAAAAAGCAGACTGGGAAAGGATACACAAGGAGGAAACAACAGTAGAAGAGAAATGGAATATTTTGACAAAAATTTATGAAGGAGTGGAAAAATATGTTTCAAGACAAAAACAAGAGACTCATAGATGTAATACCAGAAAGAGATGGATGGGCTGATTGTGCATTTCTAGACCTGAAAAAGGCTTTTTGATAAGGTGTCACATAAGAAATTGCTAATGAAATTAGAAATTGCAAGAGGAATACAGGGCAAACTACTGGAGTGGATGGAAGACTTCTTGCATGAAAGGAAAATGAGTGGTGATAAGAGACAAACATTCCAATTGGGATGAAGTAATCAGTGGAGTTCAACAAGGATCAGTACTGGCCCCAATAATGTTTACTATATATATCAATGACATAGATGAAGGAATTGAAAGTTATATGAGCTTCTTCGCAGACGATACAAAAATGTTGAAAAAAAAGTGAACACCGAAGAAGATTATGAGTCGCTGCAGAGTGATCTTAATAAAGTATGGGAATGGAGTAGGAAGTGGGAGATGAAATTCAACATTACGTGTAGTATAATGGAATTTGGAAGAAAAAAAAAAAAAAAAAAAAAAAAAAAATAGTGGGATCATTTACATTGGGAGAGGAAGAAATTAAAAAAGTGGAAAAAGAGAAGGACCTAGGAGTCATTATTATGAATAATATGTCCCCTGAGAAACATATAAACGAAATTTTTGGGGAAACTTATAATTTAATAAGATCAATCAAAGTGGTATTTACATACCTGGATGAAGAAATGGTGAAGAAAATACTAGTCATTTTGATAGGACCAAAATTGGAGTATGCAGTGATGACGTGGTCACCAAGTACAAAAAAATGTACAACAAAACTTGAAAGGATACAAAGAGCAATTACGAAACTGGCACCAATGCTCTCAGAACTATCATATGAGGAGAGGCTGGCAAAACTTGAGCTACAGACATTGGAGCAAAGAAGAGAGAGGAGACTTCATAACTATTTATAGAATCATGAAAGGTATGGAAATTATTGATAGATAGGATCTAATAAAATGGAATAGTAGATATACAAGAGGACATGGAAAGAAAATAAAGACAATTATAGATGAGACCTGAAAAAGAACAGCTTTCCCCACAGGATAATAGACATTTGGAACAGATTAGATGAGAATGTGGTGTGTGCAAAAACGATACACGAATTTAAAAACAGTCTAGACAAAACGAGATATGGAGACGGAACACCATGAGCATAGCTCCCCTTCCCGTAAAATACAACTAGGTAAATACATATATACATATAAATATATATATATATATATTTATACATACTATTCCGCTCACAGAAACTATGAAACTTTTATTATACTGCTACTGTCCCTCCGTTATGCTGTCCCCCAACCCCTTGTTACTGTCCTGTACCATTTCTCTGAATTTCATTTCCTTGTTTCGCCTACCCTGTGGTGGGGGGAAAAGAATACTGCCACCAAGTATTTCCACTTGGATCATAAGAGGCGAGAAAAACGGGACGGGGATTGGGACCAGGCATCCTTCTCCCTGTAGCCCCACAGGGGACATTCCTAAAAAAAGTAAAGGCATAAGAGGGTCTAGGAGTTTTCCAACCAGCACCCTAAGGTTTGGGTCTTTTAATATGCGTCGATGTAGTACAGATGAGAGTAAAACGCAAGAGATAGTATGTTTGTGAGAAGAAAGATGGATGTGTTGGCCTTGAGTGAAACTAAGTTGAGAGGGAAGGGCGAGTGTGAGTTTGGGAGTGTAATTGGGAGGTATTCAGGAGTGAAGAGAGAGGGAGAGAAGGGTTGGCTATACTAGTATGTGAAGAGATAGGTTAATGTGTAGTGGAGTGGAATGAGGTTTCCTCAAGGATAATGTGGATGAAGGTGAAACTGGGAAAGGAGATGTGGTTTTTTGTAAGAGCATATGGGCCTGGTAGGGAGAAGAGTATAGAAGAAAGGGAGGCTTTTTGGTTAGATTTAAATGAATGCATAGAGGGATTAAGGAGGAATGTCAATGTAGTAGTATTGGGAGACCTTAATGCTAGGGTAGGAAATGAACCAATTGATGGAGTGGTTGGGAAATGTGGAGTTCCAGGAAAGAACTGTAGTGGGGAGTTGATGGTGGAGATGTGTCTAGAAAGAGAGTTGATGATAGCAAATACAGTATTTCAGAAGAAAGTCAGCAATAAGTATACATGGGAGGAGGTGGATGGAAGGGTGGTAGATAGAGCATTAATGAACTATGTAGTGGTAGATAGGAGCATAATAGGAAGAGTTAAGGATGTAGAAGTGCTAAGGGGAGAGAGTGGGGGAATATCAGATAATTTTTTGGTGGAAGACAAGTTGAGAGTGGAGGATAGATGGAGAAAGAGGAAAAGAACAAAAGGTAGGGAGGTGCTTAGAGTGCACTCTTTACATGAAAAGGAAAAGGAGTATAAGAAGAAGCTGAAAGAGGAGTGGGAGGGAGTGAAGGATAGAGTAGAGCTAGGAGTGGAGGAATGGGGATGGTTCAAGGAGGGAGTCACAAAGTGTGCGGAACAAGAAGGATGGGTGGAAATAGAAGGAAGGGTAGTGAATGGTGGGATGAGGAAATAGAGAAGGTTGTAGAAGAGAAGAAGTGAGCTTTCACAGATTGGTTAAAAAACAGGATGAGGGAGTCATATGAGAGGTACAAAGAAAAGAAAAGAGAAGAAAGAGAAGTAAAGCACAAGGTAAAGGAAGCAAAAAGGAGAGCAGATTTGAAATGGGGTAATAGTATGACAGAAAATTTTGAAAGTAATAAAAAGATGTTTTGGAAAGAAATTAAGAGAGGAAGAGGAGGTGAATCAAGTAGAGAAGAAAAGGTAAAAGGTGTAGATGGAGAGATGATAATGGAAGAGAAGGCAGTAAGGGGAAGATGGGCAGAGTATTTTAGGGAGTTGCTAAATGTGAAGGAGGATAGGGAGGAAAAGATAGTTGCAGAGGGAAGTGCTAAGAAAATGACTGTGATGAGTGAGGAAAATGGAGGAGAAATAAGGAAGGATGAAGTAGCAGTTGTTAAGATGATGAGAGCAGGTAAGGCACCTGGTCTGGATGGATGCCATGCAGAATGTCTAAGAAAAAAGGAAGTACAGTGATGGTGGACTGGCCGGTGAGATTATTTAATGCTTGCTGGAGAGAGGGTAAAGTGCTGGAGGACTAGAGGAGTGCCTATATATTTCCACTTTACAAGGGAAAAGGGACAAGTGTGAGTGTAGTAGTTTTAGAGGGATTAACTTGTTAAGTGTAGTTGGGAAGGCTTATGGGAGGATCTTGATTGAGAGGATTAGGAGAGGAACAGAGGGAGTGATTGGTGAGGAGCAGTGTGGATTTAGGACAGGTAGAGGTTGAGGTTACGTAGATCAGATTTTTGTGGTAAGACAGATATGTGAGAAAGCTATAGGAAAAGGTAAGGATGTTTTTTTGGCTTTTATGGATCTGGAATAGGCTTATGACAGGGTAGACAGGAAGGCACTGTGGGAGGTCTTGCAGATATATGGGATAGGAGGAAAGCATCTAGCTGTCAAGAGTTTTTATTAGAGTAGTAGAGAATGTGTCTGGATTAGAAATGGAGAGAGTGGTTCGAGGTAAATGTGGGACTTCGTCAGGGATGTGTTACATCACCCTGGCTGTTCAACTTATACATGGATGGAGTGATACATACATACATATACCAAAGGCTTTTCCCCCCTTACATGGGGGGTAGCCAAAAAGAGTGATTGGTGAGGAGCGGTGTGGATTTAGGACAGGTAGAGGTTGAGGTTACGTAGATCAGATTTTTGTGGTAAGACATATATGTGAGAAAGCTATAGGAAAAGGTAAGGATGTTTTTTTGGCTTTTATGGATCTGGAATAGGCTTATGACAGGGTAGACAGGAAGGCACTGTGGGAGGTCTTGGAGATATATGGGATAGGAGGAAAGCATCTAGCTGTCAAGAGTTTTTATTAGAGTAGTAGAGAATGTGTCTGGATTAGAAATGGAGAGAGTGGTTCGAGGTAAATGTGGGACTTCGTCAGGGATGTGTTACATCACCCTGGCTGTTCAACTTATACATGGATGGAGTGATACATACATACATATACCAAAGGCTTTTCCCCCCTTACATGGGGGGTAGCCAAAAAGAAAAAGGCATAGAAAACACTCCCACCCATTCCATTTCCTATATATTCCACTCCCCTCCCTCCCTCTTATCTTGGCACCTCCTGGATGATGGGTCATTCCTGCATCCTGTCCACTGCCCTGGGTTAGAAGCAGTGACTCAAGACACAGCACATCCACAGCAAAGCCGCTTTATTAAATCAGCAATCCCCCCTTTCCGTCACCTCGTGCAGAAAAGGAGAAGACAGGAAGAAATCACTTTGGGCTGCATCAATTTATTTCTCACATATACTCCCTCACCTCATCCCCTAAATACTCCCCCTCATGCATCACAGTATCATCCATACACAACCCTTCTCCATTCACCCCTATCTTCTGTCCAATCCCATCATTCCTCAACAGACATTCCCCTCTTTCCCAATGCCCCTTTTACCCCATCCATCCATCTCATCCTAGGTTGACCCCTCATGTTCACTCCTTCCACCTCTGCCTTTCACACCTCTTTTACTGGTCTTTCTTCACTCATTTTTGTTGTGTCCAAACCATCCCAAAACTCTTTCAGCGACTCTATCTCTAAACTCCCTTTCTATTCCCATTCTCCTCCTCACCTCATTGCTCACTATACCCTAGTAACCCCTATCATACTTCTCAGGTACCTCATCTCAAACACATTCAAACTCCTCCTCACTTATGTTCCATGTTTCTGCCCCATACAGTGCTGTTGGCACAATCACTCCTTCATACAACCTCCTCTTAGCATCCATTCCCAAATGTCTATTTCTCATTACACTTTTTAATCCACCAAGGCATTTATTCGCTTCTCTCAATCTACATTTTACCTCCACCTCCACTCCTCCCTTTCCCACCACGTTAACACCCAAGTATCTAAAACTATCCACTTCCTCCAGTCTCTCTCCCTTAATATTCACTTCCAATCTGCTGCCACTTTCTCCACTTGTACATCTCATCAACTTTTACCCACATATATCTTCACACTTTCCCAAAATCTGTCACTAACTTCCTCCATCCCTCTGATCCTGCTACATGTGCAGTGTCGTTAGCAGACAATAGCTGGCTTACTTCCCACTTTTCTCCATTTTCTTTAACCATCTCCAATCCCTGACCCACTATCCTTGCATTTACTTCTTGCACCACCCCATCCATGTATAAATTGAATGACCCGGGTGACATAACACATCCCTGACAAAGTCACACCCTTATCTCAAGCCACTCACTCTCTTCATTTCTAATCCTAACACACACTCTACTACTCTCATAAAAACTCTTGACTGTTCTTAACAGCTTTCATCCTATCCCATATATCTGCAATACCTCCGACAGTACCTTATTGTCTACCCTCTTATAAGCCTTTTCCAAATCCATAAAAGCCCAAAAAACATCCTTACCTTTTCCTATAGCTTTCTCACATATCTGTCTTATTACAAAAATCTGATCTACGCAACCCCTACCTGTCCTAAACCCACACTGTTCCTCACCAACTCCCTCTATTCCTCTCCTAATCCTCTCAATTATGACCCTCCCATAAGCCTTCCAAACTACACTTAACAAGCTGATCCCTCTGACACTACTACACTCACACTTGTCCCCCTTTTCCCTTGTATAGTGGAACAGGCACTCCTCCAGTCCTCCAACACTCTACCCACTCTTAAACAAACATTAAATAAACTCACCAGCCAGTCCACCATTACTGTACCTCTTTTTTCACACATTCTGCATGACATCCATCCAACCCAGGTGCCTTACCTGCTCTCATCATCTTAACTGCCTTCACTTCATCTTTCCTTATTTCTCCTCCATTTTTCTCACTCATCACAGTCATTTTCTTAGTGCTTCCCATGGCAACTATCTTTCCCTCCCTATCCTCCTTCACATTTAGCTACTCCCTAAAATATTCTGCCCATCTTCTTACTGCCTTCTCTATCATTATCATCTCTCCATCTGCACCTTTTACCTTTTCTTCTCTACTTGATTCACCTATTCCTCCTCTCTTAATTTCTTCCCAATTTTTTTTATTACTTTCAAAATTTTCTGTCATACTTTTACCCCATTTCACATCTACTCGTCTTTGCTTCCTTTATCTTATGCAGGGAAAAAGAAACTATGAAAAAGACAGAAGAAAAATGTCAGGATCAGCCAAAACTATTCTATAGATATGTATGTGGTAAACTATAAAATAAACAGGAAACAGTGAAACTACACCAAGGGAATACGGAATACATAGAAGATACAGAAATGGTGGAAGTTACGAGCAAACACTTCAAATCTGTTTTCACTAGAGAAAAAATGCAAAATTGACCAAGTTTTACCAAGTTCTTTACCATTTGTTTACCAAGAAAAAATGCAAGATTTACCAAGTTTTACCAAAATTTATCAAATTTACCAAGTTGTATGAAGGGAGAGAAATGAAATTGCCCCCATGAGGGAAAGAGGAGTAACACAGAAAGAAATAATGGATCAAATAATGAACCTTGATGTCAGGAAATCACATGGCCCAGATGGAATAGCAAATTAGATATCAAAAGAATGTAAAGAACTAACAGATAAAATATATAACATAATAAGTTGCTCACTCAAGGAAGGAAAAATACCAGATGACTGGAAAAATGCTGATATCATACCAATTTATAAAGGAGGAAATAAAGAAGACCCAACAGATTACAGACTGGTTTCCTTTACAAGCATGGTAGATAAAATATGTGAAAAAGTTATAAAAAGTAGATGGATAAAACATCTGGAGAACAAGATCCTAAATCCAAGACAATTCAGATACAGACAAGGAAGATCATGTACCACAAATTTGATTGGTTTTTACTCAAGACTACTAGACATAATACAAGAAAGGGACAGATGGTTCCGAGTGTGCATTCCTAGATCTACAAAAAGCTTTTGATAAAGTCCCTCACAAAAAACTATTAAGAGAATTGGAAACCATAGTAGGGATACAAGGAAACCTACTGAAATGGATGGAGAACTTTTTGCATAGAAGAAAAATGAGAGTAGTGCTCAGAGATAAGAGTTCTACTTGGGAGGAGGTAATTAGTGGAGTTCCACAAGGATCAGTATTGGCTCCTATAATGTTTGCTATGTGAATGACATGGACAAGGGTGTGGAATGTTACATGAACTTCTTTGTAGATGATGCAAAATTGTTAAAGAAAGTGAGTACTGAAACGGACTATGACTCACTAGAGAGAGATCTGAACAGTGTTGGGGAATGGAGTCAGAAGTGGGAGGTGGACTTCAATATAAAGAAATGAGCATAATGGAATTTGGAAAAAGTAAAAAGATATCAAGACAATATAAAATTGATGAAAAAGAAGGAATGAAAGTGGGATTTGAAAAAGACTTGGGAGTAATCATCACAAAAGATATGTCCCCTGACAAGCATATAAACAAAACTGTCGGCAAAACCTATAACTTGCTAAGATTAATACAAGTGGCTTTTACTTACTTGGATGAAGAAATGGTAAAGAAAATATTAGTCACACTGATAAGGCCCAAATTGGAGTATGCAGTGACACTATGATCACCCAGTACTAAAAAGAATATAAAGGAAATAGAGAGAATCCAGATGGCTCCAACACTATAAAAAATGTCATATGAAGAAAGACTCAAAACTAGAACTACCAACTCTGGAACAAAGAAGAGAAAGAGGTGACTTGTTGACCATCTACAGAATTATGAAAGGTGTAGAAGTCCTTGATAAAGATGACTTACTAAATTGGGATAAGAGAAACATAAGAGGACAAGGAAAGAAACTCAAAAAGGACAATTATAGAAGAGTCATGAAAAAAATAAACAGTTTTCCCCACAAGTGGTGGATATATGAAACAAACTAGATGAAACAGTGTGCACAAAAACAATAAAGAATTTAAGAGCAAATTAGATATGGCAAGATACAGAGATGGGACACCTCGAGTGTAGCTCCCCTTCCCGTAAGATAACAACTAGGTAAATACATACATATACTAATGGCTATTTCCCTCTTACAAGGGAGGTAACCAAGAAACGAAAGCATAAAATCCAAACCCACCCATTCCATCTCCACATACTCCACTCCCATTCTTGCCCTCTGGCCTGGGTCAGAAGCAGTGTAGCAAGACATATATATATATATATATATATATATATATATATATATTTATATATATATATATATATATATATATATATATATATATATATATATATATATATATATATATATATATATACAGTAAAAGCTCTTTTATCCATTATTCTCGTATCCGGCTCGTTCTTATAACCGGCATATTATTCACAAGGAAATAACAATTTTGTATAAAAATGTAAAAATTCGAAAAAATCAAATCTAAAATTCCCGCGCCACTCCCACCGCCGCCAGAGGTAGCGAGCATCTTTCCCGCCATCTCCCACAAATCCCGCCGTTCCGTCAGGCCCAGTGCCCACTGTAATAAGATGCCTGATGTTAAGCGTGCGACTGTCTATTAGCAACTCTCTCAACACACAAACACATACCGACAGCAAAGGAAGGCAGTGATGGCTGAGTTGAAGGATATGTGTGGTAGTGCTAAGCTTAGCGTTACTGATGAAGCTCTTCAGGAGTGGATGGAGGTCGACAATGACGAAGCTATCACCCCCACACTAACTGACGACGAAATCATTCAGGCAGTGATTGAGGAGAAGCATGGTAAGGAAACAGAGGCTGATAGTGAAGAGGAAGATGACCCAGAGCCAAGAGTAACGTGGAAGGATGCCACTAAAGGATTGGCAACATTTATCAAGTTTGCGGAGCAGTGCACCTAGATGGGGACTCACGATGTGATGTCTCTTCACTGTCTTCAAAATGAATTTTTAATGCAGAGAGATAAACATTCTAAACAAAGAGACATACATGATTTCATGAAAATAAATAAAGATAAATAAATATGAATATACTGGTAAATGAATAAACAACAAAAGTGAAGCCATTGAATGAATTTTATTTAAGTACTCTATGAATGAAGGCAATAAATGTATTTTTTTAATATTCCTTCTTGTAACCGGGATTTCCCCTTTCCGGCATGTCTTTGGTCCCACTCGTGCCGGTTAAAAGAGCTTATACTATATATATACAGACGCTCCTCTACTTACGTTCATTCGTTTTACGCTTTTTCGATTTTACGTTTGAACCGACTGTAAAAAAAATTGTATAAAAAAAAAAAAAAAATTGAGTGAATTTTTTAGTTTAGCGCGCTCTCCGTAGTTCAAACGATACTTACGCATGATGCTGCATCCATTGTTTACATGGCACAAACGACAGACTGAACATGCCTTGCCTACTCCTCGACCATCTCAATTTATGTTGCTTGAATTTAATTTATTTGAAATTAATGTTATTATTTTACAATGTTATGTGTATAATTAATGATTTGGGGTTGTTTTATAAGATACGGTAATAGAATTTACCGATGTATAGTACAGTAACAACTTACGTTCATTTTCAACTTACGTTCGGCTGTTCGGAACGTAACTAAAACGTAAGTTGAGGAGCGTCTGTATATATATATGTATACAGTAGAACCTCGAAAGCCCGGACCCTTGTATGCATACATTCATATACCAAGGCTTTTTTCCCCCTTACCAGGGGGGTAGCCAAAAAGGACAAGGCACAAAAACATTCCCACCCATTTCATCCCCGAAAACACTCCACACCCCTCCACCCTCCCTCCCATCTTAGCACCTCCTAGATGACGGGTCATCCCTGCACCCTGTCCACTGCCCTGGGTCAGAAGCAGTGTCGCAGGACACAGCACATCCACAGCAAGGCCGCTTCATTAAATCGGCGACCCCCCCTCTCCGTCCCCCCAAAAAATTTTTGCTCACACACACTACCTCACCCCCATTCCCCCGTCCAATCCACCTCATGCATCACAACATTTTCCATATACAACCATTCTCCATTCACCCCTCTCTTCTGTCTTCTCCCGTCCTTCCTCAACCGACATTCCCCTCTTCCCCAAAGCCCCCTTCACCCCATCCATCCATCTCATCCTAGGACGTCCCCTCATGTTCACTCCCTCCACATCTGCCTTCCATACCTCCTTTACTAGTCTTTCTTCACTCATTCTTTCCATGTGTCCAAACCATCCTAATACTCTTTCATCCACCCTATCTCCCAGCTCCCTTTCCACCCCTGTTCTCCTCCTCACTTCTCACTCTATCTAGCCTAGTAACCCCTATCATACTTCTCAGACACTTCATCTCAAACACATTCAAGTTCCTTCTCTCTTCCTCTCTCATGTTCCATGTTTCTGCTCCATACAGTGCTGTTGGCACAATCACTCCTTCATACAGTCTCCTCTTAGCATCCATTCCCAGATTACTATTCCTCATTAAACTTTTTAAACCACCAAGGCATTTACTCGCTTCTCTCAATCTACAACCTCCACCTTCACTCCACCCTTTCCTGCCACATTTGCACCCAAATATGTAAAACTATCCACTTCCTCCAGTTGCTCTCCCTTAATGCTCACTTCCAGATTACTGCCAATTTCACCCCTTGTACATCTCATCACCTTACTTTTACCCACATTTATCTTCAGCTTTCTTCTATCACACACTCTCCCAAACTCTGTCACCAGCTTCCTCAATCCCTCCTCCGATCCTGCCACAAGCGCAGTGTCGTCAGCAAACAACAGCTGGCTCACCTCCCACTTTTCTCCATTTTCCTTAACCATCTCCAATCCCTGACCCACTACCCTTGCATTCACCTCTCGCACCACCCCATCCATGTATAAGTTGAACAGCCAGGGTGACATAACGCATCCTTGACGAAGTCCCACCTTTACCTCAAACCACTCACTCTCTCCATTTCTAATCCTGACACAAGCTCTACTACTCTCATAAAAACTCTTGACAGCTCCCAGAAGCTTTCCTCCTATCCCGTATATCTTCATAACCTCCCACAGTGCCTTTCTGTCTACCCTGTCGTAAGCCTTTTCCAGATCAATAAAGGCCCAGAAAACATCCTTCCCCTTACCTATAGCTTTCTCACATATTTGTCTTACCACAAAGATCTGATCTACACAACCTCTACCTGTCCTAAATCCACACTGTTCCTCACCAATTACTCCTTCTGTTCCTCTCCTAATCCTCTCAATCAAGATTCTCCCATAAGCCTTCCCAACTACACTTAACAAGCTAATCCCTCTGAAACTACTACATTCACACTTGTCCCCCTTTCCCTTGTAAAGTGGAACTACACACGCACTCCTCCAGTCCTCTGGCACTCTACCTTCTCTCCAGCAAACATTAAATAACCTCACCAACCAGTCCACCATCACTATACCTCCTTTTTTAAGACATTCTGCATGGCATCCATCCAGACCAGGTGCCTTACCTGCTTTCATCATCTTAACTGCTGCCTTCACTTCCTTATTTCTCCTCCATTTTCCTCACTCATCACTCATTTTCTTAGCATTTCCCACTGCAGCTATCTTTCCCTCCCTATCCTCCTTCACATTAAGCAACTCCCTAAAATATTCTGCCCATCTTCCCCTTACTGCCTTCTCCTCCATTATCATCTCTCCATCTGTACCTTTTACCTTTTCTTCTCTACTTGATTCGCCTCCTCTTCCTCTCTTAATTTCTTTCCAAAACATCTTTTTATTACTTTCAAAGTTTTCTGTCATACTCTTACCCCATTTTACATCTGCTCTTCTCTTTGCCTCCTTTACCTTTTTCTTTACTTCTCTTTTCTTTTCCCTGTAAGTCTCATATGACTCCCTCGTCCTACTTTGTAACCAATCTGTGAAAGCTCACTTCTTCTCTTCTACAACCTTCTTCATTTCCTCATCCCACCATTCACTACCCTTCCTTCTATTTCCTCCTGACCTTCTTGTTCCACATACCATCCTTGCACACTTTGTGACTCCCTCCTTGAACCATCCCCATTCCTCCTCCACACCTACCTCCACTCCCTCCCACTCCTCCTTCAGCTTCCTCTTGTACTCCTTCTCCTTTTCCTCTTCGTTTAGAGAGTTCACTCTAAGCACCTCCCTACCTTTTGTCCCTTTCCTCTTCCTCCATCTGTCCTCCACTCTCAACTTACCTTCCACCAGAAAATGATCTGATATTCCCCCACCCTCTCCCCTTAGCACATGTACATCCCTAACTCTTCCTATCATAATCCTATTTACCACTACATAGTCCATTAAAGCTCTATCTACCACCTTTCCCTCCACCACCCTCTCCCATGTGTACTTATGCTTGACTTTCTTCCGAAACAATGTATTTGCTATCATCAACTCTCTTTCTAGACACATTTCCACCATCAACTCTCCACTATGATTCTTTCCTGGAACTCCACATTTCCCAACCACTCCATCAATTGGCTCCTTTCCTACCCTAGCATTAAGGTCTCCCAGTACTATTACATTTACACTTCTCCCTAAACCCTCTATGCACTCATTTAAATCTATCCAAAAGGCCTCCCTTTCTTCTACATTCTTCTCACTGCCAGACCCATATGCACTTACAAAAACCCACATCTCCTTTCCCAGTTTCACCTTCATCCACATTATCCTTGAGGAAACCTCCTTCCACTCCACTACATGTTTACCTATCTCTTCACTTACTAGTATGGCCACCCCTTCCCTCCCTCACCCGGTAGGTGCCAGCGATGGCCGTACACTTGTACTTAAACCCGGTCTAGTCAAGCCGCCACCAGGGCTGCTGTTTCGTAGAATTTTGTACCAAAACGTAGTGAAATAGTGGCATGTGGCAACTGCACAAGGACATGAGGAAATTTTTCTACATAGCGGGCTGTTAAAAACATTCAAAAACTCAAACTTTTGTTTAAAAATCATAGAACTAGTTATTAAATAATAAATGGTACATAAAAATATGACTTTTATTTGTATTTGTGTTACTTATAAAATATTATACCCCAAAAGATACGTTTTTACGGTGTAGAAAAAAATTCTACGCTAAAGTTTCAGCTTTCTTTTAGCACCAGGGCTGCTGCTTCGTAGAATTTTGTGCCAAAACGTAGTAAAATAGCGGCATGTGGAAACTGCACAAGAACGTGAGGAATTTTTTTTCTACATATCAGCTGGCTGTTAAAAACATTTAAAAACTCAAACTTTTGTTTAAAAATCATAGAAATAGTTATCAAATAATAAATGGTACATCAAAATATGACTTTTATTGGTAATTGTGTTACTTATAAAATATCATACCCAAAAAGATACGTTTTTACCGTGTAGAAAAAAATTCTATGCTAAAGTTTCAGCTTTCTTTTAGCGATAATAATATTAGAAAAATATAATTTTTATATCTTACTGAATATCTTAGGGCATGGAGGCCTTATATACATTCAAGAATAAAAAAAAACTAGAACCAACATTTTGTCAAAGTTTGACAAGTATATCTTGCTATGAAAGTCTGCACACGCCCGAGAAAAATGTATGCCCCGGTATGGCAACACTCCCATTCTACACGGCAGTGTAGAAAACGCGGCAACCCTGGCCGTCACCACTGTCCCGCGTGCATACCTTCCGATATTTACAGTGTACATAATAAAAAATACAGTACAGTACACTGTATGCACAGTACATTTACATGCCTGTATTACAGTTATTATTACAGAATTATTAGTATCATAGTATTATTATTACAGTATTGTTATTACAGTGTTAGAGTACTATTCTTATGTGTTTCTATGCCATATCATACATTACCTATACATATACCGCTACGAAAATCTACGGGTGTTAGGGCGACATTTTCGATGACCGGACTTTTGGCATGACTGGACCGCCCTTCCCCCCAATTAGTCCAGGCTTTCGAGGTTCGACTGTTTATATATGTATTTGTATATATATATATATATATATATATATATATATATATATATATATATACAGGAGTCCCTCAAATAACGCGGGGGTTAGGTTCCTGAAATTACCGCGTATGACTAAATCCGCGTATGCTGACTTTCCATACTAAATACCGAGAACCGTATGTATGTATTTATTTACCTAGTTGTATTTACCTAGTTGTATTTTACGGGAAGGGGAGCTATGCTCGTGGGGTCCCGTCTTCATATCTCATTTTATCTAAACTATTTTTAAATTCATGTATTGTTTTTGCACACACAACTTTCTCATCTAACTTGTTCCAACTGTCTATTACTCTGTGAGGAAAGCTGTTCTTTTTCAAATCTCTTCTATAGCTGTCTTTTTTTATTTTCTTTCCGTGTCCTCTTGTATTTCTGTCATCCCATTTTATCAGATTCTCTCTATCAGTAATTTCTATGCCATTCATGATTCTGTAAATAGCTATCAAATCTCCTCTCTCTCTTCTTTGCTCTAGTGTCTGTAGTTCAAGTTTTTCTAGTCTCTCTTCATATGATAGTTTTGAGAGTGTTGGTGCCAATTTTGTAATTGCTCTTTGTATTCTTTCAAGTTTTTTTATACATTTTTTTGTACTTGGTGACCATATCGTTGCTGCATATTCCAATCTTGGTCTTGTCAGGGTGATTAGGATTTTCTTCACCATTTCTTCATCCAGGTATGTAAATGCAACTTTGATTGTTCTTATTAAATTATAAGTTTCTCCAAAAATCTTATTTATATGTTTCTCAGGTGACATATTATTCATAACAATGACTCCCAGGTCCTTCTCATTTTCTACTTTTTTTATTCCTTCTTCTCCCAATTTATATGCTCCTGTTATTCTGTTTTTGCTTTTTCCAAATTCCATTATACTACACTTTTTTGTATTGAACTCCATCTCCCACTTCCTACTCCATTCCTGTACATTATTTAGATCTCTCTGTAGTGATTCACAATCTTCTTCAGTTTTCACTCTTTTCAGTAGTTTTGCATCATCTGCAAAGAAGCTCATATAGCTTTCAATTCCTTCATCCATATCATTAATATATATAGCAAACATTATTGGGGCCAGAACTGTTCCCTGCGGAACACCGCTTATTACTTCATCCCATTTTGAGTGCTGGTCTCTTATCACTACTCTCATTTTTCTTTCTTGCAAAAAGTCTTCCATCCAATTTAGTAGTTTGCCCTGTATTCCTCCTTCAGTTTCTAATTTCTTAAGCAACTTCTTATGTGGTACTTTGTCAAAAGCTTTCTTTAGGTCTAGAAATGCACAGTCCGCCCATCCATCTCTTTCTTGTATTATATCTATTAGCCTTGAATAGAAACATATTAAATTGGTGACGCATGATCGTCCTTGTCTGAATCCAAATTGCCTTGGATTTAACACTGTTTTTTTCTAAATATTTTACCCATCTACTTTTGATAATTCTTTCACAAATTTTTGCTATTGTACTTGTTAGAGAGACTGGTCTATAGTTGGTAGGTTCTTCTTTATTTCCTCCTTTATATATATAGGTACTATATTTGCTTTTTTCCAATCTTCTGGAACTTTTCCTTCTTTCAAGGAACTGTTTAGTATGCTATGTATTTTGTCTGCCAGTTCATTCCTGCATTCTTTCAGTATCCAGTTTGCTATTTCATCTGGTCCATGCGATTTTCTGACATCAAGATTACTCAAGTGTGTTAATATTTCATTATTTGTTACTTCTATTTCTTCCATAGGGAGGACTTTCTCTTTCCATTCGTTCTCTTCAGGTTGTATGTTCTCCCTTGTAAACACTGATTTAAAATGTTTGTTCATAATTTCCGCCATTTCCATTTCCTCAGTGTATTCAACTCCCTCTTGTCTTAATTTCTCCAAGTCTTGTTTGTTTTTCAGTTTATTCTTTACAAATCTGTAGAATAGTTTTGGTTGATCTTTACACTTTTCTATGACATCTTTTTCATATTTTCTCTTTTCCTCTCTGCACGTTTGTACATATGCATTTCTATAACAGGTATATATTTTCCATTTTTCAGGTCTTCTGTCTTTTTTCCATCTGGTCCAGGATTTGTCTCTTTTGTCTTTTAACTCCCTACAACTTTTGTTGTACCAGCATTTTACATATTCTTTTTCTTGTTTTTGTCTTGGGACATACTTTTCCACTCCTTTTTTGTAAATTTTGTCAAAATATTCCATTTCTCTTCTACTGTTGTTTCTTCTTTGTATATTTCTTCCCAGTTTTCCTTTTGAAAGAATTGTCTTATTTTATCAAAGTTTGTTTTTTCATACATCATTCTTCCTTTTCTATATTGTTCATTTCTTTTCATATATTTTTCTTCATTAAGTTCCAGTTCAATCAATATGTGGTCATTTTTACTTATTGGTGTTTTATATTCAATTTTGTCCACTATTCTATGTTCAGATGTAATTATTAGGTCTAGTCTCGATGGCTCTTCTTCATTTCTATACCTAGTGTTCTCCTGTATCCATTGTGTCATTGTATGGTCAGTAACCATCTCAAGTAGAGCATTTCCCCATGAGCCGTCTCCACCCTTTACTGTCATTTCTTCCCAGCAGATTCATTTGCAATTAAAGTCGCCCATCATAACTATTCTTCCTCCTCCTTCCATTATCTTGTTTAATGCTATCTTTGTGTCCTCTAACATACTTTTATGTTCACTCTCTTCCCATGAGGCTGTTTTTGGGGGCACATAATTTATCACAAACTTTCTGCTCTTCTTATCTCTGTCTTCTACTTCCATCATTATCATCTCTACTGTATTCTTTCCATATGTGACACACTTCACGTTTATATCCTTCTTAGTCAGGAACATAACTTCACCCCCTTCCTTTTTCACTCTGTTTCTAATCCAATAATTATATGCATCATGTCCTACACTGTTGGGTGGTAGTGGACCTTTTAATTTTGTTTCTACAATTCCCATTATGTCTGGTTCTTTTTCCTTCAAATGATCATTCAGCTCATTCAATCCTGTAATTAATCCATCTATATTTGTGTAAGACACTCTTAGTTTTCTGCCACTTCCATTGTGTTCTCTGTTTCTCTTTTGTTTTTCTCTTGTATGTCAACTTTCTTTAGTTTCATATTCACTACTCTCCAATAGAATCTCTCTTTTTCTGACTCCGTTCTTTTCTCGTTTTTTTTCCTTAGCTTCAAGTCTTTTCTGTTTTTCTTCCTCTCTTTCCTCTTTATTCATTTCCCTTTTTATCCATACCTTTTTATATTGTTCACTTGTTGCTAGTTTCCCTGTTTTGGATAAGATATTCTCTGCCGTCGTTTGTGACTTGAATTTAATCTTAATTGGTCTGGTCTTATCTGTGCTATACTTTCCGAGTCTAAATTTCTCTTCGATTTGCTTCATAATTTCTGGTTCATCTTCCTGAACTGATTCTAGTAATTGGCTTACTTTTTCATTTTCCTCTTTGATTCTTGTGGTTCTATCTGGGTTGTGTTTTTCTTCCATTCCTAATATAATTATACATTTCTTCTTGTCTGCTAAATCTCTTACTATATTCTCCTTTTGTCTCATCACTTTAATAACCGAGTCTTCAGTATGTTCTTTCAATTGCTGTTTGACTATGTCAGTAAATGAAACTTTATTGTCTTCTTGGGTTGCTTTCCAATTCTTAGCTTCTTTAGTTATGGCCTCTCTGTTTTCTTTACTATTCCTCTTCAATTCCTCATTCTCCACCTTTACTTCTCTTAACTGTCTTTTTAGGTCTTCTATTTCATCAGTTAAGTTTTTGTTCACCTTCTCTAGTTTTTCCAATTTTTCAAACCTCTCGGCGATTTTTGTCATCTTGCCAAACCTAACTTCCCAGTTGTCAGACATTTGTTGAAGTTTTTCCTCCAGTTTTGTCAGTCGGGGGAGGTTGGTATCCGCTGCCCTTTCATTAAATCCTTTGAAATTATCATCCTCACCTTCCATTGTACTGCTCTTATCTATGTTTCTGATCTTTACATTTTTATTAGACATTTCGTCGTCACTCAGCTGGTCGGGGGGCCATTTTTTGATGTTTACATTTCGTCTGTCTGCCTGGGCCAAGTCTTCTCCTTCCTTATTTCCTTCCATTTCCCTCAGCAATCCCTCCCCTTCTCCTCTTTCCCTACTTTCCCACTACCACACGAGCAATTTCCCCCCACCCTGCAAATACAATAGGTACTTCCTTTGCTTTGGAATCCTCTATTTTTCACTTTTTCTTCAGAACGTCCTCTACGCCGTCCGTTCACTGAAGTGTGTATGTGTGTGTGTGTGTGTGTGTGCGTGTATGTGTCTGTGTGCAGATGTACAGGTAGTTCTCGTTATATGCGGGGGTTCCGTTCCGCGGACCCCCCGCATATAACGAATTCGCATATATCGAACTATTGAACCTATGGGAAAAAGGGGGATACGTTCTCAACTCGGATTTATTTATTTTTTTTTTTTTTTTATTTTTTTTTTTTTGACATATTTTATTTTGGCAAAGGGCTTACATACTGCATCTCATATATGTTTACATACATTTTAGCACATGGAAGTATTAACCTCGGGAAAAGACGCTACCGTAAACATCACTTATTTCGCCAAGCGTATTTTCTTCAGCTGTTTGAAAAATCAGTCTGTTTACAATTCACATTTCAGACTGCTTGCTACGCTTAAAGGTCAGATATCAACAGATATACCATTCACTAAAAATCATCGAAAAAGTACTTTTTAAAAGCATACAAATAAAGTTTTTACCTATTACAGAAGAATTTATTCAGAAAATTCACTTTTAATTGCGCCTCGCATACCACTTTTCCGAAGTCTAGATATTCAGAATAACAATATTGTTTGTTTGGCAACTGTGACGTCACGAACGCGGAATTCCCCGAACCTTTCCCGAAGCGCACGGGCGGAATGTTTCGAATAGCAGACGACGCAATGAAATGAAGACAAAACTGTTTTTTGCCAAATTTGATAAGATGTAGATGGTGGAATTATATAGAATACTGTCTATGTTTTTTTATGTACATTAAACTGTAAATACAAAAAGTTATGGAAGTCTTGATATCTGACCTTTAAAGGTCAGATATCAAGACTTCCATAACTTTTTGTATTTACAGTTTAATGTACATAAAAAAACATAGACAGTATTCTATATAATTCCACCATCTACATCTTATCAAATTTGGCAAAAAACAGTTTTGTCTTCATTTCATTGCATCGTCTGCTATTCGAAACATTCCGCCCGTGCGCTTCGGGAAAGGTTCGGGGAATTCCGCGTTCGTGACGTCACAGTTGCCAAACAAACAATATTGTTATTCTGAATATCTAGACTTCGGAAAAGTGGTATGCGAGGCGCAATTAAAAGTGAATTTTCTGAATAAATTCTTCTGTAATAGGTAAAAACTTTATTTGTATGCTTTTAAAAAGTACTTTTTCGAGCAATACGATGATTTTTAGCGAATGGTATATCTGTTGATATCTGACCTTTAAACTGACTGTTGATGTGCTCTGGAGATACACAGGCAGGCTTACTGCTTAGAGTTTATCCAGTGCGGAGAATAAACGATAATTCTTGCAGAGAGTGAAAATTGACGAAATTAATTGGGGCAGTAATAAGTATCAAAAATTAATTTGTTTGTGAAAAAAATAATTAATTTGTGTATCAAAAAAGCTTAATTACCTGCAGAAAGACAATGGTTTGGCCTATGAAACAGGAAGGATGCCTAAGACGATGCCGTCTGTACAGCTGCCGGTGTTGTTGTTGTGATAACGCCGCAGTGATGCCAGCTCTACCTAGCTGATGCAGCCAGTGTTACCACACGGCTTTATGCGCACCAACTTCAAATATATAATAGGTATTTTGAAAAAAATAATCGGCCGCGACTATTTTTTTTTTTTTTTAGGTCAAATCGCATATCTTCGAATATATCCCCGCACATATCGAAAAGTGGTGCAAATTCTTGAATCGCATATACGCGAATTCGCATATATCGAGAACTACCTGTACAAGTAAGCATGTACATGCATGTGTCTGTGTTCGTATTTGTGTAAACGCACGCGCATTCACAACATATACTGGTTGTCTAACACGTGTCTACGTGTGCGCGTCTACACGTGTGTAAGCGTGTATATGTCTGTTTTTGATCTCCCAAACCACCACCGCCAGTAACAACAAGAACCTCATAAGAGAAATTAAGACACGACAAGCGCAGTCATTATCAGACTTAATAGTTGTGTTCCAAACGAAAGAAACATTACACTTCAACAGGTTAGGGCGGTAAAATTTCATGATTGCACGGTACAGATGGTGGAAGCGACAAGCTAAAGCTTGTTGGCTACCCCCCTACCACCCCCTCTCCTCCACTCCCTCCCTCCTGCATCAGTACCCGGAGGTTGACACGTAACCACAGGCAACCACCCACGGCTATCCCCTCGCCCCACACCCTTGTTTGAGCAGTTCCCAGTGTAAATAATGACCGCATTATATGAGGATCGACTGTATATGGTAAAATAGAAAGCAGTCACCACAAATGTTTGCAATGTTGCCGCGTGTGTGCATATGCGTGCCCGACTCGGCGCGAATTTTAAAACGGTTCTCTACATTTGAGATGGTTTTGAAATAAAATCCACATATGACTGAATCCGTGTTATTCAAATCCGCGTTATTTGAGGGACTCCTGTGTATATATATATATATATATACACATATATATATATACATATACATATATGAATATATATATATATATATATATATATATATATATATGTATATGTATATATATATATATATATACACATACAAACATATACCAAAGGCTTTTTCCCCCTTACACAGGGGGGGGGGTAGCCAAAAAGAAAAAGGCATAGAAACCACTCCCACCCATTCCATTTCCTATATATTCCACTCCCCTCCACCCTCCCTATCATCTTGGCACCTCCTGGATGACGGGTCATCCCTGCATCCTGTCCGCCATAATATATATATATATTTATATATATATATATATACATATATATGTATATATATATTTTCCTTTTCTTTCTATATGAGTATGATGGCATTTGAAAATTTTACTCTGGTTGATATCAACTCATCTTATATGGAGGGGTGACATTATAAAAAATCATATGTAACTGAACTTGAGAAATTTAAGGATGATTATAACACGTTAAAAGAAGAGTAAGTTAACCTAGAGGACCATGTGAAGCACAGCAATGAGAGGGCTCAGGAAAATACTAGAGAAATCAAACAAGAACAGAGAGGTAGTTAAAAAATATATACATACATACATACATATACCAAGCCTTTTTCCCCCTTACAAGGGAGGTAGCCAAAAAGGAAAAGGCATAAAATCATTCCCACCCATTCTATCCTGAATACACTCCACACCCCTCCACCCTCCTTCTCATCTTAGCACTTCCTGGATGACGGGTCATCCCTGCACCTTGTCCACTGCCCTGGGTCAGAAGCAGTGTCGCAAGACACAGCACATCCACAGCAAGGCCGCTTCATTAAATCGGCGACCCCCGCTCTCCTTTCCCCCATGCATAAAGGAGAAGATGGGGAGAAATCCCTTCGGGCTGCATCAAAATTTGCTCACACATACTACCTCACCTCCCATCCCCGGCCCATTCCACCTCATGCATCACAACATCATCCATATACAACCATTCTCCATTCACCCCTGTCTTCTGTCTTCTCCCGTCCTTCCTCAACAGACATTCCCCTCTTCCCCAAAGCCCCCTTCACCCCATCCATACATCTCATCCTAGGACGTCCCTTCATGTTCACTCCCTCCACATCTGCCTTCCATACCTCTTTTACTAGTCTTTCTTCACTCATTCTTTCCATGTGTCCAAACCATCCTAATACTCTTTAATCAACCCTAATTCCCAACCCCCTTTCCACCCCTGTTCTCTCCTCACCTCCTCATTTCTCACTCTATCTAGCCTAGTAACCCCTATCATACTTCTCAGACACCTCATCTCAAACACATTCAAACTCCTTCTCTCTTCCTCTCTTATGTTCCATGTTTCCGCCCCATACAGTGCTGTTGGCACAATCACTCCTTCATATAGTCTCCTCTTAGCATCCATTCCCAAATGTCTATTCCTCATTACACTTTTTAATCCACCAAGGCATTTACTCGCTTCTCTCAATCTACATTCTACCTCCACCTTCACTCCACGTTTTCCTGCCACATTCGCACCCAAGTATCTAAAACTATCCACATCCTCCAGTCGCTCTCCCTTAATGCTCACTTCCAGACTACTGCCACTTTCACCCCTTGTACATCTCATCACCTTACTTTTACCCACATTTATCTTCAGCTTTCTTCTATCACATACTCTCCCAAACTCTGTCACCAACTTCCTCAATCCCTCCTCCGATCCTGCTACAAGCGCAGTGTCGTCCGCAAATAATAGGTGGCTCACCTCCCACTTTTCTCCATTTTCTTTAACCATCTCCAATCCCTGACCCACTACCCTTGCATTTACCTCTCGCACTACCCCATCCAAAAAGAAAGTAAAGATGAAGGGTAATTAAAAGTACAGAAACATCAATAAGAGAAGTTGTGAACAAACTAAAATGTATCATGGTGGTACATACATATATACATATACCAAGGCTTTTTCCCCCCTTACAAGGAAGATAGCCAAAAAGAAAAAGGCATAAAATCATTCCCATCCATTCCATCCCTAAATACACTCCACTCCCCTCCACCCTCCCTCTTATCTTAGCACCTCCTGGATGACAGGTCATCCCTGCACCCTGTCCACTGCCCTGGGTCAGAGGCAGTGTCGCAAGGCACAGCACACCCACAGCAAGGCTGCTTCATTAAATCGGCAACTCCCCTTCTCCCTCCCCCATGCAGAAAAGGAGAAGATAGGGAGAAATCCCTTCGGGCTGCGTCAAATTTTGCTCACACATACTACCTCACCCCCCTATCCCATTCCACCTCATGCATCACATCATCCATATATAACCATTCTCCATTCACCCATCTTCTGTCCTCTCCCGTCCTTCCTCAACAGACATTCCCCTCTTCCCCAAAGCCCCCTTCACCCCATCCATCCATCTCATCCTAGGATGTCCCCTCATGTTCACTCCTTCCACATCTGCCTTCCATACCTCTTTTACTAGTCTTTATTCATTCTTTCCATGTGTCCAAACCATCCTAATACTCTTTAATCAACCCTATCTCCCAACTCACTTTCCACCCCTGTTCTCCTCCTCACCTCCTCATTTCTCACTATATCTAGCCTAGTAACCCCTATCATACTTCTCAGACACCTCATCTCAAACACATTCAAACTCCTTCTTTCTTATGTTCCATGTTTCTGCCCCATACAGTGCTGTTGGCACAATCACTCCTTCATACAGTCTCCTCTTAGCATCCATTCCCAAATGTCTATTCCTCATTACACTGTTTAATCCACCAAGGCATTTACTCGCTTCTCTCAATTCTACCTCCATCTTTTCCTGCCACATTTACACCCAAGTACAGGGGGTCACCGCAATTCGACAGGGATGGGGCGGTTTATCATCGGTCGAACCTGGGTTCTGTCGAATCATGATGCAGTTTTTCTCATAGGAATACATTGTAATTAGGGGGATAGGGACTGACCTCCAGCCCAGACCCCCCCCAAAATATCACTATGACCTCTAAAAAACACTAACTTAGACTAATTCAGTAATATTAAAGGCTTAATTTTTATCTAATTTTGTTTATTAAATACATTAACCCCTTCCATATGGCGACGCCTACGTAGGCGTCATGAGGAGCAAGTGGGTACGCGAGGATGCCGACGTCGGCGTCTTGATTATATTTATTGTAGTTGTACCTGTGTGACCCCCATACTCTGTAAACTGGCTTCATCATATTTTCTATGGTGATCAAAATTCACGGGTGAAAGAGAAAAAGATTAATACAGCGGTGACTTTATGTTTTATAATGCGAGTATTATGACGCAACATCGCACGTCTGGCAGCTAATGCTGCCCGCGAGATTTTGGCTCATATTGAAGGGGTTAAGCTGCTGTACAGTACATTTTTGGTGGTGGATGTTGTGGCGTCCTCCCACAGTGACAAGGCATGCTCCTGCACGAGCCCCATGCTGATTGGCATCTTGTGTTGTGTCCTGTCCTCTATCCACTTGATCAACATGTCCTCCATCGTGTCAAGACGGGAGTCCCTTGAGCCACGGAGAACAAGGGAAGTCGTGGAAGATGCTGATGCAGCGGCCTGGCAGTACTTGTCCCTGTTCTTCCAAATCATTGATACTGTTGATCTCGGGACACCCATTTCCGCTGCAACGGCAGAATGAGCCATACCTTTCTCACACTTTCTTATAAGCTCAAGCTTATCTTTGAAAGGCAGGAAAGTGTGTTTCTTAGAGGTGGGGCTGGAGGTGGATTTGTGAGGCATGGTGGTGGAACAGTGGAGCGTGGCTTGCCTCGATGATGGCTGGGGCGAGAGTGAGACAGAGTGGCGCATTGGGAGTGGCGGCAAATTCGACCGGGTGCGTGAGATTTGAATGTCGAATTGTCGAGTCTGGCTGTCAAACCTTGAGGTTGGGTATAAATTAGCTATTGTTGAATTTGCGATAATTAGAAATGCGAACGGTAGAATTGCGGTGACCCCCTCTAAAACTATCCACTTCCTCCAGTCGCTCTCCCTTAACCACTTCACTACGGGACTTAAATCTCGCGGGCAGCAGCCAATGCCAGCCGTACGACGTGTCATAATAATACTCGCATCATAAAATATAGTCACAGCTTATATTGATCGTTCTCTCTTTCACCCGTGAATTTTGAAAATGGGATTAAGAGATTAAGAGCAGATTAGAGAGAATGTAAAAACACAGGGGCGACTACAATTAATATAATCAAGACGCCGATATGGCAGCGTCGCGAATCCACTTGCTCCTCATGACGCCTACGTGTGCGGCACCGTATAGAAGGGGTTAATACTCACTACCAGTCTGCTGCCACTTTCACCCCTTGTACACCTCATCACCTTACTTTTACCCACATTCATCTTCAGCTTTCTTCTTTCACACACTCTCTCGAACTTTGTCACCAACTTCCTCAATCCCTCCTGTGATCCTGCCACAAGCGCAGTGTCATCCACAAACAACAGCTGGCTCACCTCCCACTTTTCTCCATTTTCTTTAACCATCTCCAATCATGGTGGTAGTATGGAAAAAGGAATATTGATCTTCAAGATAAGAAGAGTAATAAAAGACAGAAAACAAAGGATATAATACAAACAATAATGGCCAATGAGGGAGGTATACATGAAGAAATAGAAGGTTAGGTAGATTTGTACAAGGAGGTGCAAGACCAGTGACAGTGAAATTCAAATCACAAAACATGGTGTATGAATTAATGTAGACAGAGAAACTAGTACATGTGCACACATTCAAAAAAGGATGCAACAGAGGAAGAAAAAAAAATAAAATGGTAGAAGCTAAAGAAAGAGAGAGAGAGAGAGAGAGAGAGAGGAGAGAGAGGGGGAGAAAGAGAGGGGGGAGAGAGAGAGGGGGGAGAGAGAGAGGGGGGAGAGAGAGAGAGGGGAGAGAGAGAGGGGGGAGAGAGAGATAGAGAGAGAGGATGAAAAAAAAATACAATAAAAAGTATTATAGCCTATACAAATATTGATGAGCAGATATCAGCAAAATTAGAAGTGACTATCTAAAGAAGAAAGGACCAGGTATGTTTTTCTAAAAACAAGGGCAACAGAAATAATGTTCAGGAGGGTGAGTGAAAATATAATATATAGAGGAGGGACAGGAGAGGAGAACTGGTGGCATGATCATAGCAATGAAAAGAAGCATGATGATGGAAGAAATGGAAGAATGGCCGAGATAATGAATACAAAAATTACAAAATAATTAGGTGGAAAAAGATTTTGCAGTATGAAGCAAAATACAAAGATTTATTAAGAAATACAACTGAGCAGCTGCATAGGTTCACTGGAAAGAGGGAGAAAATAATATATATACAACACTAATATTTAATTTCAATAGTGGAGAGGTAATATAAGAGGAATGAGAAATGTGATAAAGTAATAAAAAGTCAATATAAAATAAAAATTCTTTCTATATCAACTACTAAAACATACTTAACACATCTAAAGGTTTTTCCATGTCATCCTCTGAGAATATCCTGCGTGGAAAAGTAGTGGAAAGAGTGAACTCTGCATCAGCTCCAACTCCATCTTTCCGGTTAAGGCTGACCCACAGGCGTACTGCTGATAGGGGTTCCTTTGCTTTGAACTCTTGCACTTGAGGAGGTCCAGTTGGTAATCGGATCTATGAAATGGAAAGGTAAAACGCATTTAGTCATACATTTACTTTCAGGGATTCCTTTACTTTGAATTCCTGCACTTGACGGGGTCCATTTTGTAATGAGATCTATCCTTACTGCCAAATCTCCTGGTGTGAAGGGTTGCCAACCCAAACACACTCATAGGTGTATACAGCCTCCAATGCTAAATGACAAAAAAGTTTACATGATATCATATTAATAATATTTACATAATGAGATCCACCATCAACATCATCAATTGGGAGCATACACCAGGGGATGCCTTGCTCCACTCATACACCATCACCAGTCCCCTTGTTCTCTCAAAGTACGCTCCCATGTAACCATCCTTCCCACTCCAAAGAACTCCTAACAAGATCAATGAACTTGCCCCAGCTATGAGTTCTATGGGATTTCATCTCCTCCATCAAGGGACGTCTTTTGGAGAGGCAACATCAGGGAAATGTGACACATACCCATATAGTCAGAAAAGATGTTCATGAATTGTGCAAGAGGTAATGAAATCAAATAGGGATTAAAAAATTAAAAACTGTACCCAAGAACGTGCAAATGCATGTAAAGATATCTTCACACATGCCAGCCCATGAAAATTAATATAATTCCTGCATTCTATCTTTACTGTTGATTAATTTTTCAAAAACAATCACCCCATACTTTTTCAAAAAATTCTTATCATTAACCTTTAGCTTAACATATGATACATACATACATACATATACCAAAGACTTTTCCCCCCTACATGGGGGGTAGCCAAAAAGAAAAAGGCATTGAAACCACTCCCACCCATTCCATTTCCTATATATTCCACTCCTCTCCACCCTCCTCCCTCCCTCTTATCTTGGCACCTCCTGGATAACGGGTCATTCCTGCATCCTGTCCACTGCCCTGGGTCAGAAGCAGTGTTGCAAGACACAGCACATCCACAGCAAGGCTGCTTCATAAATTCGGCAACCCCCCCTCTCCGTCCCCCCATGCAGAAAAGGAGAAGACGGGGAGAATTCCCTTTGGGCTGTGTCAATTTTTTTCCATACATACTTCCTCACCCCCCATCCCCCACCTACTCCCCCTCAAGCATCATAGCATCATCTATACACAACCCCTCTCCATTCACCCCTATCTTCTGTCCTCTCCCATCCTTCCTCCACAGACATTCCTCTCTTTTGTAATGCCCCTTTCACCCCATCCATCCCTCTCATCCTAGGACGTCCCCTCATATTCACTCCTTCCAGAGACCTCTGCCTTCCATACTTCTTTTACTAATCTTTCTTTCCTCATTCTTTCCATGTGTCCAAACCATCCTAATATCCTTTCATCAACCCTATCTTCCAGTTCTCTTTCCACCCCTGTTCTCCTCCTCACCTCCTCATTTCTTACTCTATCCAGCCTAGTAACCCCTATCATACTTCTCAGACATTTCATCTCAAACACATTCAAACTCCTTCTCTCTTCCTCTCTCATGTTCCATGTTTCTGCCCCGTACAATGCTGTTGGTACAATCACTCCTTCATATAACCTCCTCTTAGCATCCATTCCTAGATGTCTATTTCTCATTACACTTTTCAATCCACCAAGGCATTTACTCGCTTCTCTCAATCTATATTCTACCTCCACCCCCCTCCTCCCTTTCCTGCCACATTCGCACCCAAATATCTAAAACTATCCACTTCCTCCAGTCTTTCACCCTTAATGCTCACCTCCAGCCTGCTGTCACTCGCTCCCCTTGTACATCTCATCACCTTACTTTTAACCACATTTATCTTCAGCTTCTTTCTTTCACACACCTTATCAAACTCTCTTACTAACTTCCTCAATCCCTCCTCTGATCCTGCTACAAGCGCAGTGTCGTCAGCAAACAACAGCTGGCTCACCTCCCACTTTTCTCCATTTTCTTTAATCATCTCCAACCCCTGACCCACTACCCTTGCATTCACCTCTCGCACCACCCCATCCATGTAAAGATTGAACAGCCAAGGTGACATAACACATCCCTGACGAAGTCCCACCTTTACCTCAAACCATTCACTATCTCCATTTCTAATCCTAACATAAGCTCTACTACTCTCGTAAAAACTCTTGACTGCTCTTAACAGCTTTCCTCCTATCCCATATATCTGCAGTACCTCCCAGTGCCTTCTTATCTACCCTGTCATATGCCTTTTCCAGATCCATAAAAGCCAAAAAAACATCCTTACCTTTTCCTATAGCTTTCTCACATATCTGTCTTACCACAAAAATCTGATCTACACAACCCCTACCTGTCCTAAACCCGCACTGTTCCTCACCAATTACTCCCTCTGTTCCTCTCCTAATCCTCTCAATCAAGATCCTCCCATACGCCTTCCAAACTACACTCAACAAGCTGATCCCTCTGAAACTACTACACTCACACTTGTCCCCCTTTCCCTTGTAAAGCGGAACTATACAGGTACTCCTCCAGTCATCCGGCACTCTACCCTCTCTCAAACAAACATTAAATAACCTCACCAGCCAGTCCACCATCACTGTACCTCCTTTCTTCAGACATTCTGCATGGCATCCATCCAGACAAGGTGCCTTACCTGCTCTCATCTTCTTAACAGCTGCTTTCACTTCATCCTTCCCTATTTCTCCTCCATTTTCCTCACTAATCACTCTCATTTTCTTAGTGCTTCCCACTGCAACTACCTTTCCCTCCCTATCCTCCTTCACATTTAGCAACTCCCTAAAATACTCTGCCCACCTTCCTCTCACTGCCTTCTCTTCCATTATCTCTCCATCTGCACCTTTTACCTTTTCCTCTCTACTTGATTCGCCTCCTTTTTCTCTTTTAAGGGGATCGTCCATCAGAAAATCACGAAAAAAAAAAAAAAAAAAAAAAAAAGAAATTCTGAAAATATTTCCTCTAAAAGTGTTGCTCATAAGCTATCATGTGGGTGAGTATGGAAGCTGTATCTTGATTTTTACTATCTAAAAAAAATATAATACAGTACCCCCCCACCCTACTGTGGCTGGGTCGTGTGCGGCTGCGTACTGCATATTACGTTTTCTGTTGTTACATATACAGGTAAACGTCGACTTACGATGGCCGCGACTTACGATTGTTCGACTTTACGATGACGACGACGACGACGACGATATGATAATTTAACCCCTTCCATACAGTGCCGCACACGTAGGCGTCATGAGGAGCAAGTGGATTCGCAACGCTGCCATATCGGCGTCTTGATTATATTTATTGTAGTCACCCCTGTGTTTTTACATTCTCTCAAATGTGCCTGAATCCCATTCTCTGTGGTTTTCAAAATTCGCGGGTGAAAGAGAGAACGATCGATATAAGCGGTGACTATATTTTATGATGCGAGTATTATTACGTCACGTCGTACGGCTGGCATTGGCTGCTGCCCGCGAGATTTAAGTTCCGTACTGAAAATACATATAGTGTTTGAATATGGTAAAAAGGATAAAAATAATTAAATAAACTACTGTACATGTTTAATAGGCTATATTCAGTATCTCTGGTGGTTAATATACAGGTAGGCTAGGTACAGTGACCACGGAACAGTGATACACAAATTGGGGATCGACTTACGATGAAATCGTCTTACGATGGCTCTATCGAAACCTAATGCCATCGTAAGTCGACGTTTACCTGTATTTGCTAACAAAAGAAGCTGTGTATTTTGCACAATATCTATGCTTTTGTATAATAAATAATAGCATACGAGCTAATATGTTGACAGATGCTGTGACACTTGACACAGTATTATGGGAAGGCAATACGTGATTGTGTGAATACTGACGTTCAGACAATGCGTAAAGCTATCATGGCCTCCTACCTGCATTCTGTCAGCACAGATGAGAAGCCATTGCATTCTTACTGTCCTAAGGAGAAGACTCGTGGTGTTTTTTTTCCAGAGAGCACTAGCCAGGCAAGAGAAACCCGAGTCTCACAGAGTCAAGAAGCCGTTCCTGGCGAAGATTCCCACTGAGAAGCGGAAATCCATCCTGGCAATATATCAAGACCTCACCTCTACAGAGCTTTTAGAGAAATACCTCAAGGGAAGGACACAAAACCAAAATGAAAGCTTCCATGCAAAGATCTGGGCTTTGAGTTCAAAGAGGAAGTTTGCATCAGCAGCTAGAGTTCAATTCTGTGCTCAAGTTGCAGCTCTGAACCACATCTTTGGTTATGAACTTGCATATATGCCATCAGCAAGAGGGACAACAACCAGTGATGCCATAAAACAGCTTAGGATGGCAGATAAAGATCGTCTGTCGCCAAAGATGCATCGCGCCAAGAAAAGGAAAAGTGCAATATAACCCTGGTGGATACTAACTGGATTCATCATATAAACCTGTAATTAATCAAAAGCTGGCAACAAAGAGTAGGGTTGTGCCTATGATACCCTTTCAACACCATAACATCCTAAATGATGAAAGGGGACCAGTAACCATGAACAAAAAAACTATGACGCTCATTCCTGAAAAACTTGATTTTTGCACATTCAACTTGATTCAGATCCAAAATGCCTTCACTGATTTTTAACTGCAAATCCTTTTCGGATTCAGCATAATTGGGAGAACATTTGGAGGCAGATTTATGTCCTTCTGTCAAGGACTAGTAGGATTTTTTCATATATATATTTTGATTTCTTTTGCTTTTTTTATCAACTTACTTTGGATTTTTTTTCTCATAATAGACTGATCAGAACATCGTAATTCTGTCTCTGTTTCTTCATCTATCTTAGCCCATTATAAAGACAAAAAATAATCAATATCCAGTCAAAGGTCTATCCTCTGAATCAATTTCAAAATTTTCAAAAATTACCCCTCGGAAAAAAAAAAAAAAAAAAAAGTCACAATAAAAAAGTATAAGCATAAATGACTTGAAAATTCGGTGGTATCTTCTCTGAGACAAGACAGTTACTAGGAAAAAATCTCAGACACTTTCACCCCAAACTAAAAAAGTTCGATTTTCTAATGGACGATCCCCTTAATTTCCTTCCAGAACATCTTTTTATTGCTTTCAAAATTTTCTGTCATACTCTTACCCCATTTCACATCTGCTCTCCTCTTTGCTTCCTTTATCTTATCATAAAGTGTGAGTGGATATACAAGGATGCCGGTGTTGGCATCTTGATTATACTTATTTTGTAGTTGTAGCTAAGTAACCCCCACATTCTGTGAACAGGCTTGATTGTGTTTTCTGTGGTTCTCAACATATTCGGGCTGAAAGAGAACGAGTATTACAGCTGTAACTTTATATTTTATAATGCGCATATTGGGATGCATCATCGAATCACTGTCCATTAGGGAGCTTAATATGCATGGGAGTATTCAACTCATATTGTTGAGGTTAACAAAGTTCTATTTATCTTTACCCATCAGCATCTCTGTATCCTCCCTCAACTTCCATGCCTAACATCAAGCAAACTTCATTTTCCTTTAAACCCTTCCAAGAACTTTTCTTCCTACTTTTCAATCATTTCCCTTTCTTGTCAACCTTCCTTTAAATAACTTTTTGTTTTCTTAATTTTTCACATTTCTGGATGCTATTTTGGGTACTGCTCAACAATTCAATTATATTTTGCTGGAATAAATGCCTATCCCTATGATAATCAAGAATATCCAAAGATGAACAGACACTAAAATATAACATGCAACTCAATCAATCAATTTGTCACTCTGAATCTCTCTTGCAAGTGATCAAAGGCTCCAAGGAAACTGGCCATGGCCCAAAGCCCCTCATCAAAAGATTAAGTATTACTTTCTATTAAAAGCAAATATAGGACAGTGTATGAAAGGGTGCTCTATATTTTCTGTGTGGTGGCTGTATCTAAGGCAATTGATTGTTGCAAGAAAGATTCTGCACTTGTAAATTTAAATTTCCATACAGCCTATACCAAGTTTACTCAAACTTATAACAACCCTACCTGTAATCTGGTGGTGCTATAGTCTTTCTTGGGAGCTGCTGCTTGTTGAACTGGTACCTGGGCAATCTGTGGCTTGGGGACAACAGCAGCAGCAGCAGCACCGCCTCCAAACTTTTCCTTCCGGGCTTCCCTGTCCTTTTCTATTTGTTCCTTGACTCTTTGCCTGGCCAGCTTATCCTCTAACTTATCCCTCCGTCTTTCCTCAGCAATACGTTTCATCTCATCCTCTTGCATTCTGCCATTATAGAAATTCAATTATTACCAAATGAAATCAAGTATACATATATAAATACACACATATACACACATAGAGTGATTGATGTCTGGAACAAACTAAATGGAGAAACAGTGAGTGCCAAAACTATACACAATTTTAAGAATAAACTGGATGCGGAGAGATACGAAAACAGGTCACTATGAGTATAGGTCTTGTCCCGTAAAATACAACTAGGTAAATACACATTATATATATATATATATATATATATATATATGTATGCAATAAAAACACTAGGAGCGTGTGTTCACAAATGCGTAAGTAACCACTAGGAAAAGTAAACTAACGAAGCAGAGCGCTTTCATATAATTCCATCTTCAGTGCAGATACAAAGAAGGAATTATAAAATGAAGAAACAAGGTGAGACATATTGAAGAGGGCATTCGGAGAGGTAGTGGAAGAAATACACGTGACGGACGTTTGAACCATCCTGGTAACCAACAAGTATGGGACAACTGCTCATAATTTATATTACAATTTAAAATCTTGAAATTTCATGAGAAATATAACTATCTAATTTGTACAAACCTTGATGGAGATTAACATTTATTCCCTTACTAGATTTGATAAAACTGCATTCAATTAAATTTCTGTTATGTTGTTGTTGTATGTGATGACTTTAGCGTTATCCCAGTCAACTGGGTGGTTAAAATGGTTCATGTGGTTGAATATGCCGCTAGATTGGTTTCCCTCTCTAACGTATTTCTTGTGTTGATTGATTCGTGTTTTGAGTGTTTTGGCAGTCTGACCAACATAAAACTGATTACATGATTTACAAGGTATTTTGTACACACACCCTTTATCACTATTAACCCATTAAACTCCGATGACAAGATGTCTTGTCATTTGGTCAAATAAAACAAAAAATCATAAAACACCAAAATGTTTGATCAAACACCAGAAAAATATGACGTCAGTCCTCGCTGCGAGCGAAGCGAGGACTGACGTCATATTTTTCTGGTGTTTGATCAAACATTTTGGTGTTTTATGATTTTTTGTTTTATTTGACCAAATGAGAAGACATCTTGTCAACGGAGTTGAATGGGTTAACAGAATTATTTATGAGCAATTGTCTTACAGTGTTCATATTGTTAAAAACTACATTAATGTTGAATTTATGTAATATATTTGGAATATTTTGCAGGTTCTCTTGGTACGGTAGAATTAGTAAGTTATTCATACTGAAATTTTGAGTTGACCTAAGGTTATGAAATGTCCTTTTAGCACAATTGTAAGCTGTGTCAAGAACATGTGTGGGGTATTGTAGCTTAGTACCAATATCGTAAATACATCTTATTTCATCATCAATGTACTCTGGACTGCAAATGCGTAGGGCCCTGAGGAACATTGAAGAAAAAACAGATCGCTTTACGCCATCAGGGTGTGAAGAATAATAGTGTATATATGAACAAACATTGGTTGGTTTACGATATACACTAAACTTCAACTCACTTTCACAGCGGTAGATATTACAATCAAGGAAAGGCAAAATACCTTCACTCTCTATCTCCACCGTGAACTTAATGGAACTGACCAAATTATTAAGTTTACATAAAAAATCATTTACATTATCTTGAATGGGCCACAGACATAGGATGTCATCAATGTACTGCGTCCATGTTATGTTGGGAATGATCTTACTTAAAATTCTAGTTCCAAAAACTCCATATATGAATTACTCAATACGGGGGTGAGAGGATTACCCATGCTCGTGCCAAATTTCTGAGAATAAAATTTATCATTAAATTGGAATTTACAATCTTTAACACACAATTTAATCAGTTCAATCAAGGTGTCTGAGGGTAATGGTAAATTGTGCTTATCTAACTCTTCTTTCAGATAGATCAAAAGGTCATCCAAAGGAACTTTCCTAAATAAACTAACAATATCATAACTTACCAATTTAAATTTATAGTCTGGTTTAACCTCACCTAGTTTGTTAATAAGGTCTAAACTGTTCTTAACATGTGAAGCGCTCTGCTTCGTTAGATTACTTTTCCTAGTGGTTACTTACGCATATATGCATGTATGTATATGTGTGTCTATAATCTCCCTTGTGGTGGAGACTATATGGAATGGAGTGAAAGGACTTGGCATCTCCCCCTATATTTTTCTCCCACAAAAATATCCTGTCTGAGGTATTGGTTGCACGTTATTATGCAGTATGAATTGCTCAGTGGCATGCAGCTGACACTTAGAGACTATATGGGGTCCCCTATGGACCAGAACTACACATCATTTTGACTATGTTTGAGGAAAATTCTACTCATAGAGAAATTATGATACTTTATTGTACTTTGACTGTACATCCATTATGCCATCCCCATCTCTTAATACAGTCTTGTGTCACTTTAAGTATGTATTTCTATTTTTGCCTCTGTCTTCTGAGGTAGGAGGAAGAAAGAATACTGCTACCAAGTTTTCCCACTCAGGTCATAAAAGGGGGATAAAACAGGACAGAGTGATGGAATTATGTATCTGCTCTCTGTAACTCTATTCCTACAAGAAGTCAAGGCATACAAAGGTCTGGAAGTTTTCCAACCAGAACCATAAGGTTTGGATATTTTAATGCGTGTGGGTATGGTACAGATAAGAGTACAGTAAAAAGGAAGAGATGGGGAGTGTGTTTGTGGGGAAGAAGAAGGATATGTTAGTATTATGTGAAACTAAGTTGAAAGGGAAGAGGGATTCTGAGTTTGGGAGTGTAATGGGGAGGGTGTCAGGAGTGAGGAGAGGATGAGGGAGGAAAGGAGTGGCTGTACCAGTACATTAGGAGATAAGAAAGCATATGGTGGAATGGAAGGAAGTTTCTTCAAGGTAAATGTAAAGGTGAAACTGGGAAGGGAGACGTAGGTCTTTGTAAGTGCATATGAGCCTGGTAGTGAGAAGACTGTAGAGGAAAAGGCTTTTTGGATAGATTTAAATGAGTGCTTAGAGAGTATTGGGAGGAATGTTAATGTTGTGGTATTGAGAGATCTCAATGCTAGAGTAGGGGATAAACCAAGAGATGGAGTGGTAAGGAATTTTGGAGTGCCATGTAAAAATCATAGTGATATGTTTAGAAAGTGAGCTGCTGATAGCTAACAGTGTTTAACTACTTCAGTATGATGACACCTACATAGGCGTCATGAGGAGCAAGTGGGTACATGAGGATGCTGGCATCAGCGTTTTGATTATATATATTTTTTGTAGTTGTACATGAGTTACCCCTGGATCCTGTGAACTGGTTTGATCATGTTTTCTTTGTTTATTTTTACTCAGAGTAAAAGAGAATGAGTAATACAGTGACTTTATATTTTATAATGTGAGTAGTGTGGTGCATCGTACAATTGGCAGCCGATGCTATGCACGAGAATTTGACTTGTTCTGAAGTGGTTAAGAAAATAGTCCAGGATAAGCACACACGGGAGTGGGTGGTGGATGGAAGTGTGGTTGATAAGGCATTAATGAGATTATGTATTGGTATCCAAAAGAAAACTAGGAAGAATTCTAGATGTCCATGTTCTTAGGGGAGAGAGTGGGGGTATATCAGATAATGTTTTGGTGGAAAGTAAGTTGAGAAGGAAGAAAAGGGAGAAAGGTTGTGAGGTGTGTTTAAATGTGAAGGAAAAGGAGCAGGAGTACATGACCTGAGAGAAGTGTGGGAGGTGAAGGATAGAGTAAATGTTGTGGAAGAGGAATGGAGGTATTTCAAGGAAGGAGTGACAAGGTGTGCAAAGATGGTACATGGAACAAGAAGGATGGGAGGGAATACAAGGAAGGGTAGTGAATGCTGGGATGATGAAGTGAAGAAGGTTGTAGAAGAGAAGACGCGAGCATGCAAGGATTGGTTGCAAAGTAGAACTAGAGAAACATACAAGAGATACAAAGAAAAAAGAAGAGAAGCAAAACATAAGATAAGGATGGCAAAAAGGAGAGCAGATGTAAAATGGGGAGGAGTATGACAGAAAATTTTGAAGGTAATAAAAAGATGTTTTGGAAGGAAGTTAAGAGAGGAAGGGGAGGTGAATGAAGCAGAGATGAAAAAGTAAAAATTGGAGATGGACAGATGTTAATGGAAGAGGTGGTAAGGGGAAGATGGGAAAAATATTATAGAGCTGTTGAATGTGGAGGAGGATAGAGAGGGGTTGGTGGTAGCAGTAGAAGGAAAATCACAGTAATGGGATAGGAAAATGGAGGAGAAATAAGAAACGATGACGTACAAGTAGTTTTGAAAATTATGAGAGCAAGTAAGACACCTGGGTTAGATGGATATCAAGCACAGTGTCTGAAGAAGGGAAGTAGAGTTATAGCGGACACCAGCTAATGAGGTTGTTTAATATGTGTCTAAGGGAGGGGAGTGTGTCACAGGACTGAAGGAGTGCATGTATAGTTTTACTTTACAAGGGAAAAGGGGACAAATGTAATTGCAGTAGTTTTAGAGGGATGAGTTTGTTGAGTGTAGTGGGGAAGGCTTATGGTAGGGTTTTAATAGAGAGGATCAGGAAAGGAACAGAGGGAGTAAATGGTGAGAAACAGTGTGGGTTAGTTGTGGATCAGATTCTTGTGGTAAGACAGATAATATGAGGCTTTAGGAAAAGGTAAGGATGTTTTTTGGGCCCTTATGGATTTGGAAAAGGCTTATGATAGGGTAGACAGGAAGGCACTGTTGGAGGTACTACAGACATGGGATTGGGGGAAAGCTGTAAAGCAGATTTGTGAGAAATATTTGGCAATGGAATTTTTTTTTTTTTTTTTTTTTTTTTTTTTTTTGATTTGGAAAAGATGTATTACAGGGTTGACAGAAAGATGCTATGGGATATGTTGCAATGCATGGGATAGGGGAAAGTCTTATGAGGGCAGTCAAAAGTTTTTCTACCAGTCATAGGGCTTGCATCAGGGTAGGGAATGGAGAAAGGTTTAAAAAGGTGGGGCTTCATTAGGATTGTGTGATATCACTGTAGTTGTTCAACGTGTACATAGATGGGGGGGGGGGTGCAAAGGGTAAATGTGAGTGTACTGGACTAGGGTTTGGAGCTGGTATTAGGCAGTTGTCCTTACACCATCCCATAATGCCATCAGTTTGCACAATGTCCCCTGGGAACACATATGCAATCCCAGCTGCACTAAGGTCTGTCCCAGCCAGGTCAGTAGCCTGGGAACATCTCAGTGGAATTGACATTTCTCCCTAGCAGCCAATTAGTGTGGACAGAAATCACTGAATATTCAAGGCAATAATTTATTTGAGCAATTTTAAGCCAAAATCTGGTCACACGAACTTAGCCAAATTGTAGCACCAATTTTAGCTTAACCCCTTCAATACGGGCCACATTGTACGTCTGGCAGCATTAGCTGCCAGACGTATGATGTTGCGTCATAATACTCGCATTATAAAAAATAAAGAACAAGAACTCTTAACTGTCCTAGATTCGGTTCTTGGCACCTATTACATAAATAATGTCAAAAAATGTTGGCTATTGGGGCTTTCACCATTCTGTCTTCAACGAAATCATGGCAATAAATAAACGCGCAAGACCGTCAACACAAAAAACGGCAATGTATTGCTAACTTCGACTCGGGTTTGCGTTTCTGGTATTTTATTGACAAAAATATTGCTTGTGTGACCGTGCCTTCAGACTGCCTTGTGGCACCACACTGCGAGCACAGTTCCCTGCCTCCATTTTGCTACCAGAGTAAGCCATTTACCATTTTTCAGGTGCCTAACTTTATTAAAAATATTTCTCCCCATCAGTGTTTGCCTTCCAGATAGGCTACCCCCTCCATATCTTGACAGTAACTTGTGAAAGGAAGAGGGAGATGAGCCAGTTGTTTGTGGAAGACACTGCATTTGTACCTGAGTCACAGGAAAGACTGAAGCAGCTAATGGTGAAATATAGGAGGGCATGTGAGGGGAATCTAAAAGTTGATATGGGTAAAGTGGGTAAAAGTAAGGTGATGAGATGTACAAAGTGCGAGAGTGGTAGTGAGTTGGAAGGATGTTTAAAAGGTGAGAGGCTGGAGGAGGTGGAGAGCTTCAAGTATTTAGGGGCACATGTAATGGGATGGAGGGGTGTGGATGGAGATAAATTACAGTGTATGGGAAATAAATTTCTGGAAGGTGGAGGAATAAAAAGCGTCATGAGAAATAGGTATCTGGGGATAAACAAAGAGAAGACTGTATGATGGGGTGACTGTGTCCGTAACACTGTATGAAATAGACCTGGAATTTAAAGGAGGCAGAAAGGGAAATCCTAAACATGTTTGAGATGAAGTATTTTAGAAGTTCAGAGGGGGAAAAGAGGATGGATAGTGTGACAGAAGTGGATACGAGGCAAAGAGCTGACAGATAGAGGTGATTAAACAATACTGTGATGGCTTAGGGATTTGGAAAGAATAAGTATACATATACCAAGGGCTTTTTCACCCTTACAAAGGTCTGGGGTATTGGCTGCATGTTATTGTGGCAAAGTAGCATGCAGTTGATACTTTTGGGTCTATATGGGGTGCCCCTACAGACCAGACCCACACATCATTTTGTCTGTGATAGAGAAAAATTCTGTTCATGGAGAAATGATGACACTTTTATACTACAACTGTCCCTCCATTATGTTGTCCCCCAACCCCTTGTTACTGTTCTGTACCATTTCTCTGAATATTCATTTCCTTTTTTTGCCTACCCTGTGGAGGGGGAAGAGAATGCTACCATGAAGTCTTTCCACTTGAGTTGTAAAAGGCGACATTCCTAAAAAAAGTAAAGGCATAAGAGGATCTGGGAGTTTTCCAACCAGTACCCTAAGGTTTGGGTCTTTTAATGTGCGTGGATGTGGTACAGATGAGAGTAAATAGGAAGAGATAGGCAGTATGTTTGTGAGAAGATGGATGTGCAGGCTTTGAGTGAAACTAAAATGAAAAGGAAGGGCGAATGTGAGTTTGGGAGTGTAGTTGTGAGGTACTCAGGAGAGAAGGGGTGGCTATACTAGTAAGTGGAGAGATAAGTAAGCGTGTAGTGGAGTGGAAGGAGGTTTCATCATGCTTGATGTGGATGAAGGTAAAGCTGGGAAGGGAGATGTGGGTTTTTGTAAGTGCGTATGGGCCTGGTAGTGAGAAGAGCATAGAGGAAAAGGAGGCTTTTTGGGTAGATATAAATGAGTGCATAGAGGGATTAGGAAGAAATGTCAATGTAGTTGTATAGGGAGACCTTAATATTAGGGTAGGAAATGAACCAATAGACGGAGTGATTGGGAAGCATGGAGTTCCAGGTAAAAATCGTAGTGGAGATTTGATGGTGGAGATGTGTCTTGAAAGAGAGTTGATGATAGCAAATACAGTGTTTAGGAAGAAAGTCAAGCATAAGTACACATGGGAGAGGGTGGTGGATGGAAGGGTGGTAGATAGCATTAAAGGACTATATAGTGGTGACCAGGAGTATGGTAGGAAGAGTTAACCCCTACCATACGGTGCCGCACACGTAGGCGTTATGAGGAGCAAGTGGATTCGCGACGCTGCCATATCGGCGTCTTGATTATATTTATTGTAGTCGCCCCTGCGTTTTGACATTCTCCCTAATCTGCCCTTAAGGGGGTACGCGACACCTGGGGGGAGTGAATTTGGTCAAGATATGGCATTTTTCAAAACTGTGTTCAAAATGTTCATATACCACTTAGAAATAAATCCCGACAAATAATTTTCCAGCCGCGCGCAATTTAAAGGTCCTGGGTGAGGTTTAAAGGACAGATTTAAAGGCGCAACCCACACTAGAGGGAGGCGTGCCACTTAGGACCTTCAGGTGCAGCGAATAACGTTGAAATTTGATTGAATTTACACTCGCCCAGTGTATCAACGGCCAATACGATTGTGGAGGGGAAGGGAGGAAGGTGGAGGGAGAATATTTCGCCAACTTTGTGCGAAACTAAGCGTTAGTTCCCGGCTAGCTCTGAAAAGGGAAGTACGCATGTCTCATGAGCTCTCATTGCAATCTATTACTTTAGCTAGTACATATTACTCTTTAGTACAGTCATCATGGGTAGCAAAAAGAACAAAAGAACATCACAATGACAAAAAACAGCAGTTAAAGATGGCAAGCAGTCAAAGACGACTAAAGATCTCACCACCTCTCACTCCACCACCGCCCTCACCTGCACCTCTGTGACGGTGACAGAGGTAAAGGACAACATTAGACTAAACAATTCAAAGAGGAAGATTAAATCCAAAGAAGAAAGCAAGAGGAAGAAGATCAAGGCTATACAGGAAGAAGAAAGAAGAAGGGACATCATATGATGCTGGAGGGGGTGCCCTACCAACATAGATTGGCGAGGGGAATCTGATGAGGAAAGAGAAGGCGCCCACTACTGGAAAATAAACCTCTTTCCAATGATTTAGATACCCTGAAGACCCCCAGCAGAGAGGTTTCATATGAAGAAACCGCCAAAGGTGCAAAAAAGCAAATTATATGATGTTGTCGTCTATGCGTCGTCACTACTGTGACATACTTATACTTTATTTTTTCAGTATTTAAAGTACTTATAATTAAAATATGTTGATAATTTTTACTGTACTTACTTATTATATAATAAGAATTAAGCCATGAAAAAATCAGTCAAATTGGTGAAACTATAAGCAAGTTACAGATATATTCATATTTCAAGTTGCCATATCTCCGTTCGATATTTTTCTACTTTTTTTTAATCATAAAAAATCTAATATACATCAGATTTAGATGAAACTTACAGGGAATATTACTTTTAGTAACTGCTAGGGCCGATCGTTCGAATATTTTGAATAGGATGAAAGAGTTTGGAGTAATAATGGAAACAAGAGCAAAAAAATTGTATTTTTCACGATTTTTGCCAGACATTAAAATTGAAATGCCTGTATGCAAAAGTATAAAGGAAATTGTTCAATTACTCAATGAACGGCCCTAGGTGTGCCTACTGACTAATCATAGCCAAAATATAAAACAAATTGGTCCACGTATTATGGTGCTGTGCACTTTTAAATGTTGCTACTGGTATACGTACATGTGTACATACATCATTCTGCTTCACCTAAAATGTAGGCAATATGGATACCTATTTACCTGAGAAGTTTCAGCTCTTTACTCTAAATATTTTAGAAAATGACCTCCAGGTTTTCAAAATTCACGGGTGAAAGAGAGAACGATCGATATAAGCGGTGAATATATTTTATGATGCGAGTATTATTACGACACGTCGTACGGCTGGCATTGGCTGCTGCCCGCGAGATTTAAGTCCCGGAGTGAAGTGGTTAAGGATATACATGTCCTAAGGGGAGAGAGTGGGGGAATATCAGATCATTTTCTGGTGGAAGGTAAATTGAGAGTGGAGAATAGGTGGAGAAAGAGGAAAAGGGCAGAAGGTAGGGAGGTATTTAGAGTAAACTGCTTAAATGAGAAAAAAAAAGGAGGAGTATAAGAAGAAGCTGAGAGAGGAGTTGGAGAGAGTCAAGGATAGAGTAGAACTAGGAGTGGAGGAGGAATGGGGATGGTTCAAGGAGGGAGTCATAAGGTGTGCAAAGATGGTGTGTGAAACAAGGAGGGCAGGAGGAAATAGAAGGAAGGGTAGTGAGTGGTGGGAAGAGGAAGCAAAGAAGGGTGTAGAAGAGAAGCAGGCATTCATAGATTGGCTACAAATTAGGACGAGGGAAGCGTATGAGAGGTACAAAGTAAAGAGAAGGGAAGTTAAGCATAAGATAAAGGAAGAAAAGAGAGCAGATGTGAAATGGGGTAAGAGTATGACAGAAAATTTTGAAAGTAATAAAAAGATGTTTTGAAAGGAAATTAAAAGAGAAAGAGGAGGCAAATCAGGTAGAGAAGAAAAGGTAAAAGGTGCAGATGGAGAGATGATAATGGAAGAGAAGGCAGTGAGAGAAAGGTGGGCAGAGTATTTTAGGGAGTTGCTAAATCTGAAGGAGGATAAGGAGGGAAAGGTAGTTGCAGTGGGAAGCACTAAGAAAATGAGTGATGAGTGAGGAAAATGAAGGAGAAATAGGGAAGGGTGAAGTGAAAGCAGCTGTTAAGACGATGAGAGCAAGTAAGGCACCTGGGTTGGATGGATGCCATGCAGAATATCTGAAGACAGGAGGTACAGTTATGGTGGACTGGCTGGTGAGATTATTCAATGTTTGTTTAAGAGCGGGTAGAGTGCCGGAGGACTGGAGGAGTACCTGTATAGTTCTGCTTTACAAGGGAAAGGGGGACAAGTGTGAGTGTAGTAGTTTCAGAGGGATCAGCTTGTTGAGTGTAGTTGGGAAGGCTTATGGGAGGGTCTTGATTGTGAGGATTAGGAGAGGAACAGAGGGAGTAATTGGTGAGGAACAGTGTGGGTTTAGGATAGGTAGGGGTAGTAGATCAGATTTTTGTGGTAAGACAGATATGTGAGAAAGCTATAGGAAAAGGTAAGGATGTTTTTTTGGCTTTTATGGATCTGGAAAAGGCTTACGATAGGGAAGACAGGAAGGCACTGTGGGAGATACTGCAGATATATGGGATAGGATGAAAGCTGTTAAGAGCAGTCAAGAGTTTTTATGAGAGTAGTAGAGCTTGTGTTAAGATTAGAAATGGAGAGAGTAAATGGTTTGAGGAAAAGGTGGGACTTTGTCAGGGATGTGTTATGTTGCCCTGGCTGTTCAATCTTTACATGGATGGGGTGGTGTGAGAGGTGAATGCAAGGGTGGTGGGTCAGGGGTTAGAGATGATTAAAGAAAATGGAGAAAAGTGGGAGGTGAGCCAGTTGTTGTTTGCTGACGACACTGTGCTTGTAGCAGGATCAGAGGAGGGAGTAAGGAAGTAAGTGACAGAGTTTGAGAAGGTGTGTGGAAGAAGGAAGCTGAAGATAAATGTGGGCAAAATTAAGGTGATGAGATGTACAAGGGGAGAGTGACAGCAGGCTGGAAGTGAGCATAAAGGGTGGAAGACTGGAGTAAGTGAATTGTTTTAGATACTTGGGTGCGAATGTGGCAGGAAAGGGAGTGGAGGTGGAGGTAGAATGTAGATTGAGAGAAGTGAGTAAATGCCTTGGTAGATTAAAAAGTGTAATGAGAAATAGACATCTGGGAATGGATGCTAAGAGGAGGTTATATTTACCTAGTTGTATTTTGCGGGAAGGGGAGCTATGCTCGTGGTTTCCCGCCATTGTATCTCACAGTGTCTAGTTTGCTTTTAAACTCATGAATGGTTTTTGCGCATACTATTTCATTATCCAGTTTGTTCCAAGTGTCCAAAACTCTATGTGGAAAACTGTTTTTCTTCAGTTCTCTTCTATAGCTATGTTTTTTGATTTTCTTTCCATGTCCTCTTGTGTTTCTCTTGTCCCAGTTAAGTAAGTCCTCTCTATCAAGTATCTCTGTGCCTTTCATGATTCTGTAGATGGTCAGTAGGTCACCTCTCTCTTCTTTGCTCCAGTGTCGGTAATTCCAGTTTAGCCAATCTCTCCTCGTATGATAGGTTTGCAAGTGCAGGTGCCATTTTTGTAGCTGCTCTCTGGATTCTTTCTATTTTCTTTATATTCTTTTTGGTACTGGAGGACCGCAATGTCGCCGCATACTCTAGTCTAGGCCTTATCAATGTAACCAATATTTTTTTTATCATGTCTTTGTCCAAGTATGCAAATGCCACTTTTATTGATCTTAGCAAGTTGTAAGTCTCCCCAACAATTTTGTTAATCTGTTTATCATAGGACAAGTCGTTTGTGATAATTACTCCCAAATCTTTTTCGGATCCTACTTTCTTTACTTCCTTGGTTCCAATTGTATATTTTCCTGATATTCTGTTTTTGCTTTTTCCAAACTCCATTATGCTACACTTCTTAGTATTAAAGTCCACTTCCCATTTCTGGCTCCAGTTCCATACCCTATTTAGGTCTTCCTGCAGTGCTTCACAGTCCTTATCAATTTCTACTTTCCTTAACAGTTTGGCGTCATCTGCAAAGAAGCTCATGTAACAGTTCACATCCTCGTCCATGTCATTCATACAGATAGCAAACATTATTGGTGCCAATATAGATCCTTGCGGTACTCCACTGATCACCTCTTTCCAATCTGAATATTTTTCTCTGAGCACTACTCTCATCTTTCTACCAGTCAGGAAGTCCTCCATCCATTTTAGTAGGTTCCCTTGTATTCCTCCTATGTGTTCCAGTTTTTTTTAGTAATTTTCTGTGTGGCACTTTGTCAAAGGCTTTTTGCAAGTCTAGGAATGCACAATCAGCCTATCCATTTCTTTCTTGCACTATGTCTATTAGCCTTGAGTAGAAGCATATTAAGTTTGTGGTGCATGATCTTCCTTGTCTGAACCCAAATTGTCTTGGGTTTAATATGAAGGAGTGATTGTGCCAATAGCACTGTACGGGGCAGAAACATGGAACATAAGAGAGGAAGAGAGAAGGAGTTTGCATGTGTTTGAGATGAAATATGTGAGAAGTATGATAGGGGTTACTAGGCTAGATGGAGTGAGAAATAAGGATGTGAGGAGGAGAACAGGGGTGGAAAGGGAGCTGGGAGATAGGGTTGATGAAAGAGTATTGGGATGTTTGGACACATGGAAAGAATGAGTGAAGAAAGATTAGTAAAATAAGTGTGAAAGGCAGAGGTGGAAGGAGTGAATATGAGGGGGTGTCCTAGGATGAGATGGATGGATGGGGTGAAAGGGGCATTACAAAAGAGAGGAATGTCTCTGGAGGAAGGACGGGAGAGGACAGAAGATAGGGGTGAATGGAGAAGGGTTGTGTATGGATGATGCTGTGATGCATAAGGGGGAGTGGATGGGAGATGGGGGGGTGAGGAAGTATGCATGAGAAAAAATTTGACGCAGCCCAAAGGGATTTCTCCCCGTGTTCTCCTTTTCTGCAAGAGGGGACGGAGAGGGGGGGTTGCTGAATTTATGAAGCGGCCTTGCTGTGGATGTGCTGTCTTGCGACACTGCTTCTGATCCAGGGCAGTGGACAGGATGCAGAGATGACCCATCATCCAGGAGGTGCCAAGATAAGAGGGAGGGAGGAGGGTGGAGGGGAGTGAAATATATAGGAAATGGAATGGGAGGGAGTGGTTTCTATGCCTTTTTCTTTTTGGCTACCCCCTGTGTAAGGGGAAAAAAGCCTTTGGTATATGTATATACAAAGGAGGTAGCCAAATGATGCATAAATCTACTCACATCCTCCCTCTTTTCTTGGCTCCTCCTGGATGACAGGTCATCCCTGAATTTTGCCCATTGCCCTGGGTCAGAAGCAATGCAGCAAGACACAGCACATCCACACCAAGGATGTTTCATTAGTTGGTGGCCCCCTCCTCTCTGTCCCCTCAAGCAGAAAAAGAGATGGGCAGAAATCCCTTTGGGCTGTGTCTAAATGTCATTCATGCATAACTCCCTAACCCCTCCCATCCCCCATCCACTCCCTTGCATGCATCACAGTATCATTGATACACAATCATTCTCCATTCACCCCTATCTTCTGTCTTCTCCCTTCCTTCCTCAATAGATACCCCCCTCTTTCTCAATGCCCCTTTTACCCCACCCATCCATCTCATCCTTACCTAGTTGCATTTTGCGGTAAGGGGAGCTATGCTCGTGGTGTCCCACCTTTGTATCTCACAGTGTCTAGTTTGCTCTTGAACTCATAAATGGTTTCTGCACATACTATTTTTTTGTCTAGTTTGTTCCAAGTGTCCACCACTCTATGTGGAAAACTGCTTTTCTTCAGATCTCTTCTGTTGCTATGTTTTTTTATTTTCTTTCCATGTCCTCTTGTGTTTCTCTTGTCCCAGTTTAACAAGTCCTCTCTATCGAGTATTTCTGTGCCCTTCATAATTCTGTAATGGTCAGTAGGTCACCCCCACATGTTCACTCCATCCACCTCTGCTTCCACACTTCTTTTACTAATATTTCTTTTAAGTAAACATTTATGTAAAGAAAAAGATAACAAAAAGTGTGTGAAAGGCAGATGTGGATGGAATTAGCTCAAGAGAAAAACCAAGAATGAGGTAAATGGTCAAGGTGAAAGGGGAGTTGACTGTTTGAGGAATTTCTTGTCTACTCTGTAAAATTAGTAGTCAACAAGTGTAATGCAACAATGGATGGTTAACCAATTTAGGCTATTAGGCTCTGCTGTGATATTGCATCTTGCTGCATTGCCTCTGACCCAAACAATGATTGGGAGACAGAGATGACTTTTCCCATAGGGAGCTAAAATGGAAAGGACAGCAAATGGGTTTTTGGATGGATGAATCAATTCATTCAATTGTTGCCTTGATCTTTACCAAATGGAAAACCTGCAGCTTCACAGTGGTTGGCATCAGTCCTCAAGCCCTATCACAGAGCTCCCTGAGAAGAAACTAGTGTGGGACTATTTCTATGTCATGGGCTGAAAGTGGTTGGGAAAGGAGAGCAGCTATTAGTTGTCAGTTCATGTGTGAAAAAGTGTAAGAAATATACTTTAATTTGACAGAGAGAGATCTTCGTCCCAGTCCGGAGATTTAATGGTGACTTCTACCCTCCTCCTACTGCTCTCAGCCACCAATATAGAAAGTCCTACAATAACATAAAGTTCAATGTTTCTTCTCAGAGAGATCTGTGAGAGGGCCTGTGGTCCTTTACCAATCACTATAGGGTTGCAGCCACTCAGTGAAACCTGAGGCAACAATTGTTTTAATAATACACCCACTCCTCGTTTAACGACCTACTCGGTTAACGACAACTCAGAGTAACGACGGGCTTTATGACGTCGTTTAACGTATATCTCCCGAAGTTACGACGTCGTGTACGATAATTAAGTTGGCCGAGGCAAATTTGTTTGATGTTATAGATGAACTTGTACGGTGGATATTAGCTGTGAGGTAAAGTGTTCTGAAGCTTAGGTCTACATTACCATCCTGCAAGCTGCAAAAACTACCTGGGGTACAGTATATACCAGTAGTGGTAAATTTTTAGTTTCGACCATGGGCGCAATATAACAATAGAAAATTAATTATTAATTTTGTAAATTATAATGTATCAACGTAATATGCAATTTTGTGAGCGGAAATAGAAAAAAAAGATGCTAAAACAGATTTCGTAAGTAACGAAGTCATGTCGGACGAATGGTACACCATGTTTGTTATGATAGATGCCGATGTCGAAGAAATGAAAGGATAAATTAATTCGTCTAACCTAAGCTAAACTAACCTAACCTGTGTTTAATAAATGATTACCTGCAAATTAAATGTCATCCGGCTCGTCCTCGTTGTCGTCGTCGTGAGAGACGTTGGCAGACGACAAGATGGCGTCCCGAGCATATGCTACCGACTTCGTTCATTAGCATATTTTCTTGTAGTAAGGTATTTTTTACTTTCATTTCCGCCCACAAAATTGCATATTACGTTGATACATTTTAATTTACAAAATTAACAATTAATTTTCTATGGCTATTTTGCGTCCATGGTCGAAACTAAAAAAATACCCCAGTATTCAATATGGAATGTCAGCATATGCAGATTTGGTCATATACGGTAATTTTAGGAACCTAACCACCGTAAATAAACAGTAAATAAAGCTTTAATGTATTGTATAAAAGAGGGAAAATGCACGAAAATAAAGATACATGTATTGCTGGTCATTGTACATACAGTACATGTACATATATGTATACACTTTCGCTTAATGACCAATTCGGTTGACAACGGCGCGCTGGTCCCAATTGTCGTCGTTAAACGAGGAGTGGTTGTACATATATACACACATTTTTTCTGGTTGCCACTAGGGGATTTTATTCAGGTAAAGGAAAGCTACCTTTCAGGCATAAACCTTATCAACCCAAACATGATAGAAAAAACTATTCACATACATTTTCCATGGTTGCTGCAATTTTTCTTTTCTTTTTCTTTTTTTTCCCCCAAGCTGAGAAACCTCCCATCACCCCCCCTATACACACACTTGCCATTCTAGAGATCATATATTCATAAAATAAATTAGCCTTCACAAATACAAACATAATATTCAAAAATACTTACCTCCTCTTGGCCTCTGCCATCTCTTTTCCTATCTGGATTCGTTTCCTCTCCCTTTCCCGCAGCTCTGACACCTCCTGCTCATGCTTTTCTTGTCTACGTGCTTTCAATTTTTCTTCTAGTTCCTTAACCTGTTTCATTTTAATCACAAGAACATTAATGTATTAAAAGTTCATTACTGATATATATACACACACACACACATATATTTAAATTTCCCCCCAATTTTGGCTTATAGAATAGATCTGACAAATGCTATGCAATTCTAATCAACTAAAAAAAAATTCCCATTGTGGAGTTATGGAACTAAATTTAACTCTTCTACCAGGCAGCATATAATGTACATTTTATTTCCATCTCTATAATGTGACTTTAATCATCTAAGAGAGTCCCTGAATTGAAGTGGTCATGAGAAATCATCTTAATTTTTTACAAAGGGCATTCCAGTTCGTGTGAATCAGAGATTACTTTGGATATCCTGTATTGCTTGAATTTGATCAATGGCCCAGTTTGGGGGGTGAGGCCACAGCCAGATTCTAAAGTTAGGGTGAGAGAGCTAAAAAAAAAAGTGTCATGACACATACCAAATATTCTAGATTCATATACATTTTTGTTTTGTATTCAAAATCAAAGCACAAGGGTGATGCAGTTTTAAAGGGAATACATTGATTTTTATTTCATCTATCTATACACTTTACAAGGGAAAGGGGTCAAGTGTGAGTGTAGTAGTTTCAGAGGGATCAACTTGTTGAGTGTAGTTGGGAAGGCTTATGGGAACGTCTTGATTGAGAGGATTAGGAGAGGAACAGAGGAAGTAATTGGTGAGGAACAGTGTGATTTTAGGACAGGTAGGGGTTGTGTAGATCAGATTTTTATGGTAAGACAGATATATGAGAAAGCTATAGGAAAAGGTAAGGATGTTTTTTGGGTCTTTATGGATTTGGAAAAGGCTTATGACAGGGTAGACAGGAAGGCACTGTGGGAGATACTGCAGATATATGGGATAGGAGGAAAGCTGTTAGAGCAGTCAAGAGTTTTTAGGAGAGTAGAGCTTGTGTTAAGATTAGAAATGGAGAGAGTGAATGGTTTGAGGTAAAGGTGGGACTTCGTCAGGGATGTGTTATGTCGCCCTGGCTGTTCAATCTATATATGGATGGGGTGGTGTGAGAGGTGAATGCAGGGGCAGTGGGTAGGGGGTTGGAGATGGTTAAAGAGAATGGAGAAAAAAGGGAGATAAGCCAGCTGTTGTTTGTTGACGACACTGTGCTTGTAGCAGGATCAGAGGAGGGAGTGAGGAAGTTAGTGACAGAGTTTGGGAGAGTGTGTGAAAGAAGGAAGTATAAGATAAATGTGGGTAAAAGTAAGGTGATGAGATGTACAAGAGGAGAGAGTGGCAGCAGGCTGGAAGTGACTACTAAGGGAGAGAGACTGGAGGAAGTGGATAGTTTTAGATACTTGGGTGCGAATGTGGCAGAAAAGGGAGGAGTGGGGGTGGAGGTAGAATATAGATTGAGAGAAGCGAGTAAATGCCTTGGGGGATTGAAAAGTGTAATGAGAAATAGACATTTGGGAATGGATGCTAAAAGGAGATTGTATGAAGGAGTGATTGTGCCGACAGCACTGAACAGGGCAGAAACATGGAACATAAGAAAGGAAGAAAGGAGTTTGTATGTGTTTACCTTGTTGTATTTACCTAGTTGTATTTTATGGGACGGGAGCTATGCTCGTTGTGACCCGTTTTCGTATCTCTCCACATCCAGTTTATTCTTGAACTCGTGTATAGTTCTGGCATTCACTGTTTCACAGTTTAGTTTGTTCCAGACATTGATCACTCTGTGCGGGAGACTTTTTTTTCAGGTCTCTTCTGTAACTGTCCCTTTTTAGCTTATCGTGTCCTCTTGTTTCTCTCTTGTCCCATTTCAATAGGTCATCTCTATCGAGAACTTCCATCCCTTTTATAATTCTGAAGGTGGTCAACAGGTCACCTCTTTCCCTTCTATGCTCCAATGTTGACAGCTGTAATTTCTCCAATCTTTGTTCATATGTCAAATTTGATAGTGTGGGTGCCATCTTTGTCGCCGCTCTTTGGATTCTTTCTAATTTCTTTGTGTTTTTCTTTGTGCTTGGTGCCCACATTGATTCAGCATATTCTAGTTTTGGTCTTATCAATGTAGTAATTATTTTCTTGACCATCTCTTTATCCATGTAGTTAAAGGCCACTTTCATTGATCTTAATAAGTTGTAAGTCTCTCCGAATAATTTATTTACAGGTTTGTCAGGTGTCAAGTCACTGAGATGATTACTCCTAGGTCCCTCCCTGAGTTTATTTTCTTTACTTCTTTGTTTCCAATCATATATTTTCCCGAAACTCTATTTTTGCCTCTTCCAAATTCCATTATGCTACATTTCTTGATGTTGAAGTTCATCTCGTATTTCTGGCTCCATTCCCATACTTAATCCAGGTCATCTTGTAGCGATCTGCAATCTTCTTCTGTTTTCACTCTCTTGAATAATTTGGCATCGTCGGCAAAAAAATTCATGTAACAATTAACTCCTTCATCCATATCATTTATGTATATGGCAAACATTAAAGGAGCCAAAATAGAGCCTTGTGGGACGCCACTTTTTACATCTTCTGATTTCGAACTTTTGTCTCTAAGTACCACTCTCATTTTTCTCCCAGTTAAGAAGTCCTTCACCCATTCCAATAGTTTACCTTGGATTCCTATTTTTTTAATTTTACTGATTAATTTTTTGTGTGGTACCTTATCAAAAGCTTTCTGCAAATCCAGGAAGGTGCAGTCTGCCCATCCATCTCTTTCTTGTATTATCTCAATTAGTCTCAAGTAAAAGCAGATTAAATTTGTGGTGCACGATCTTCCACTTCTAAAACCAAATTGTTTGGGGTTTATTATTTTATTTTCTTCCAAGTGTTTGGTCCATCTGTTCCTGATAACCTTTTCGCATATTTTTGCTACTGTGCTTGTGAGGGACACCGGTCTAAAGTTTGTAGGATCTTCCCTGTTTCCTCCTTTGTGTATTGGTACTATGTTTGCATCTTTACAATCTTGCAGTACATTTCCCTCTTTTAATGAGAAGTCTATTATCTTGTATAGTTTATCTCTAAGTTTGTCTATACACTCTTTCAATATCCAATTTGCAATTTCATCTGGTCAGTGTGACTTTCTGACATCTAGGCTTTTTATTTGGTCTCTTATTTCCTTCTGTGTTATTTTCATTTCCTTCATCATGGGTGAACTTTCTAGTTGTTCATCCTCCCGGGGTTGTGAGCTCTCAATTGTAAAAACAGACCTGAAATGTCTGATCATAACTTCTGCCATCTCTGTGTCGTCTATGTACTCTTTATCTCCTTCACGCAATTTTACTATATCATGCTTATCCTTTAGTTTGTCGTTTACATATCTGTAAAAGAGTTTTGGTTGATCCTTACATTTGTCTATGATATCCCTTTCATATTCTCTTTTTTCTTTCCTGCGTATGTTTACATATTCATTTGTAAGATTTTTATGTTTGTCATTTGGATGTTTTCCTATCTTTTTTCCATTTTTTCCAAGCTTTATCTCTCCTGGCTTTAGCCTCACTACATCTTTTGTTGAACCAACATTTTATATAAATTTCTTTTTGTTTCTTTTTTGGTACATATTTGTTAACTCCCTCTTTATAATTTTCTTTAAATATGTTCCATTTGTCATCCATATTCATTTCCTCTTTAGAGAACCTATCCCAATTTGAGTTTTGGACAAATTTCCTTAGTTTTACAAAGTTTGTTTTGTTGTACATAAATCTTCCTTCTAAATGTTTATCATTTCTATGTTGTTCTGTTCTTTTAATTCAAACTCTATTAGTATATGGTCACTTTTTCCAATTGGTGTTTTATATTCCATTCTGTTCACAATATCTGGTTCAGAGGTTAATATTAGGTCTAGTTTCGATGGTTCCTCATTGTTTCTATATCTAGTATTCTTCTTAACACATTGTGTTAGAGTGTATTCAATGGTCATATCTAGTAGCATGTTGCTCCAGAGTTCATCTCGCCCTTTAACTGTCATGCACGCAAACAACACAACATACACTCTATAAAGGATTTGTGGGAAAACCCAGTTTCGACTGTAGCATTCCTTGGGGAGATGGGACTGCTCGGACAGACAGTCTAGGGAACGACGACAACAACAACTGTCATTTCTTCCCAAATTATGTCTTTTGCATTAAAATAGCCCATGATTACTATGTTTCCACCCTCTTTCAGTAAATCATTTAGCACCTTTATTGTTTCTTCCAATAATTTGGAATGTTCACTATCTGGCCATGCATGGGTTTTTGGTGGTACATACACTACTACAAATTTTCTGCTTTTCATCTTTTTGTTGGCAATTTTAATCATAATTACTTCTGTATTTCCCTGACCTTTGATTATCTTTGTCACATTTAAACCTTTTTTGGTTAATATCATGACACCACCTTGCTTATCAGTTCTGTTTTTCACCCATTGGTTATACAAAACCATGTCCCACTATGCTTGTTAATAGCGGTCCTTTCAGTTTTGTCTCTACTATGCCCATGATGTCAGGTTTTTCTGTTTCTAGATAGTCATTTAGTTTGTTGATTCCAGAGATCATACCATCGATGTTTGTGTATGCCACTTTTATTTTCATATTTTCTTTTCTTTTTTGGTTTAGGTTTCCATTTTTTTTTATATACCATTTTTTCAGTTTCAAATCCAGCACTCTCCAAAAAAACTTTTTTTTTTTTTCGTCTCTTTTCATTCCTATCACTTGCTTCAATTCTGAGCGCTTTGTCTTTCTCTTTTTCCTCATCATTAATTATTTTTTGTATTCTTATATTTTTGAATTTCTCGCTATTTGTCAGTTGGACCACTTTTGATAATGCTTCCCCTGCCATCATTTGAGTTCTTAGTTTCATTTCTAGAGGTCTGTGGTGTTTTTCTTTTAAGTATTTGCCTATCCTGTGAATCTTGTCGATTTCTTTAACGAGATTTTGACCTTCATCCTGTATTTCTTTCAGAATTTCTTTGACTAATTCCTTCTCCTCCTTTTCTTTTTGGTATCTATACATATCATGCTTTTCCTGTATACCATGGACCACAATGCACTTACCTTTGTCAACTGTGTCTCTCACCAAATTTTCCTTCTCTTTAATTACTTTTATAACTGTTTCTTTTGTATTTTCTTCCATCTGCTCTTTTAATATTTTTCTAAATGATATTTCTTGATTTTCCTGTTCTTTCTTCCATTGATTCTTTATTTCAATGAGGTCTGTTTCTTTAATTGATTCTGCTACTTTACCGGTCACTACTTGCAACTGTTCATTTACCTTCTTTTTTAGTTCATCATTTTTATTTTTATCCTCATTTTTCAGTCTTTCGTTTTCTCTCTTAAGACCTTCTATTTCTATTTTATTTGTTTGAGATAAAATGCCTGAGAAGTAGGATAGGGGTCACTAGGCTAGATTGAGTGAGAAATGAGGAGGTGAGGAGAACAGGGGTGGAAAAGGAGTTGGGAGATAGGATTAATGAAAGAATATTGGGATAGTTTGGACACATGGAAAGAACGAGTGAAGAGAGATTAGTAAAAGAGGTGTGGAAGGCAGAGGTGGAAGGAGTGAACATGAGGAGCTGTCCTTGGATGAGATGGATGGATGGGGTAAAAGGGGCATTGGGAAAGAGAAGAATGTCTGTTGAGGAAGGATGGAAGAGGACTGATGATAGGGGTGAATGGAGAAGGGTTGTGTATGGATGATGCTGTGATGCATGAGTGGGAGTGGGTGGGGGATGGGGGATAAGGGAGTATGTATAAGAAATAAATTGATGCAGCCTGAAGGGAATTCTCCTTGTCTACTCATTTTCTGCATGAGGAGATGGAGGGGGGGGGGTTGCCGAATTAATGAAGTGGCCTTGCTGTGGATGTGCTATGTCTTGCAACACTGCTTTTGACCCAGGGCAATGGACAAGATGCAGGGATGACCCATTATCCAGGAGGTGCCAAGATAAGAGGGAGGGAAGAGGGTGGAGGGGAGTGGAATATGTAGGGGATGGAATTGGTGGAAGTGGTTTCTATGCCTTTTTCTTTTGGCTACCTCCCATGTAAGGGGAAAAAAGCCTTTGGTATATGTATGTATGTATATACTAAGGTTTTTTTCCCCTTTACAAGGAAGGCAGCTAAATCAAATACTTCATATAAAATCATAAGGAAGATAGTTTTAAAGTAAATCATTGTTATTGTCTTTAGAATGAAAACAAAATAAAACTTTTTTACCTTACATACATATATAATTTTTTTTTTTTTTCTCCCATACAAGGGAGGTAGCCAAGGTCAAAGGCACAAATCCACTCCCACCCCCCTGCATACTCCACTCCCATTAACCATCCCTCCCTCTGTCTTTTCTCGGTTCCTCCCGGATGATGGATCATCCCTACATCTCACCTACTACCCTGGATCAGAAGCAATGCAGCAAGACACAGCACATCCACAGCAAGGCCGCCTCATTTAATCTACTCTTTTTTGCCTACTTTATATTATGCTTTACTTCTCTTTTCTTTGTACTTCTCATATGATTATCTTCTCTTATTTTGCAACTTGTATGTGAATGCTCATTTCTTCTCTTCTACAACTTTCTTTGCTTCATCATCCCACCATTCACTACCCTTCCATTTGCTCCCATCCTCCTTGTTCCACACACCATCTTTGCACATCTTGTGACTCCCTCCTTGAAACATCCCCATTCCTCCACTTCTATTTCTAATCTATCCTTCACTCCCTCCCACTCTTCTCTCAGCTTCTTCTTGTAATCCTCCTTTTCTTTCTTTTTTAAGTAGTTTACTTTATGCATCTCCCTATCTTCTATTCTTTTTCCTTTCTCCATCTGTCCTCCATTCTCAACTTACCTTCCACAAAAAAAATATCTCATATTCCCTTACTCTCTCCTCTAAGAACATGTACATCCAAAACTCTTCCTACTCTTCTGGTTACCACTATATAGTCCAATGAAGCCCTACCACTCTTCCATCCATCACCCTCTCTCATGTATACTTATGCTTGACTTTCTCTCAAAACACTGTATTTGCCATCATCAACTCTCTGGACACATCACCATCATCCATCCACTACAATTTTTTGCTGGCACTCCACACTTTCCAACCACTCCATCTATTGGTACTGGAAAAAAATCAGATGTTTAACTTAAGAAATAAACAAAACTATGTTGTACCTTTTCTTTCTTTTCTTCATCGGAGAGTGGTTTCTTTTCCTCTATGGATTCTGAGAAGTTAGAGTGGCCAGATTTTGTAGCATGGAATTCTACTTCTTCAGGTGTATTGAAAAGTTTACCACAGCTATTCAAAGGATGTAGGGGGCACAGGAGAAAACAAAAATGAGATTTGAAAGAAAGAAAGGAAGAAAAAAAAAAAAAAAAAAAAAAAAAAAAAAAAAAAAAATATATTGATCATTTAAGCTCAAAGGGGGATCAAGTTCCTTTGTTCCACTATAAGTACAAATCATTACTTTAACAACCTTAATACCAAGTTATGACAGTTTTATTCTTCTCATTTTTCTTGTAGTAAATCTACCATTTCCCTTGTCCCTAACTATTTCTATCTTCACTCTCTTACTCATCACATCTGATGGATTTAGCAGTTTCCTCTTGCTGTTCCTCAGATCCTCCAGCTTCAGTTTTATCTTCTGATTCCTGGCCTCCATCTACCCTAGTCTTTTCTTCTGCCTTTATACTGCCCTCTGACACCTCACCTTTTAAACACAAGGATAAAAATTAATATGTGAAGTGAGCAAAATGAAAAATATCATATTACAAAGACTGCAGGGATCTACAATGAAAAATTAAATTACATTACTCACCTGTTGCCTGGGTTGTTTCTTCATCAACACCAGGATCATCTGAATGTGCTAATAGCCATTCCATGGCTTGTTCAATACTTCCACCAGTTATGGCAAGAGCTTTTTCCCTGCAAAATAAGGTATACACTATATGAACTGAAGTGCATAATTACCTCACAAAGATATGCATATAAATAGTGTCCGATATACATTTTACTTCATTTTTCAAAAATTCATAAATATATTTTGTACAGTAAAATAACTTCTCATATTAAGTACAAGCACCAAGAATGACAGAAGCAGCAACATGATGATGATGAATTTTTCAATATTATTTTTTATTTTGTCATTTTATTCTAGTTACTTTCCTCTTGGTTAACTTAACCACTCCAGTGCAACTCAAATTCTTGTGCACAGCATTGGCTGCCATATGTAATTTGCATCACACTACTCACATTATCTATTTGTCTGTCTGTCTGATTGTTTATTTGTTTGTATGTACACGAACTCCTCCTAGGGTTTTAAAGATAGACCCCCATAACCATATATATTCTGATACCCTATCACTCCAGGTACTTGGATAACTATATTTCATTTTGAAAATGTGTATATATATATATATATATATATATATATTTTTTTTTGGTTAGGGTTAAGGGTTAAAGTTAGGAGGTTTATGTAGTATCCCCTGAAGTTGCATAGTATTTTTTGTGACTTAAGAATTAATATGATTAAACAAACCATTGTATGTATCCATAAACATTATTTACATTTGTGAAATTAATGTTGCCACAAACCATTATAGCTTTTGAAAGAAGAAAGCATGTTCATGGAAAATGGTTGTATAATTTTACCAAATGTTGAAATATTGGTTATTTTCATCTAATCTTTGTGCGGGCAGAAATAGTTCATTCACAAACTCCTAAATTTATGCAGATAAACCCCTATAACTATATATATTCTGAAGATAAACTAGATACAGTACATTTCTTCACCTTTCAGTTGTAGACATTTATTGTCAATCCAACACACATGCACATACACACGCACACAAAAGAATGTGTACGAAGATCATGCACCACAAACTTAATATGCTTTTACTCAAGACTAATAGACATAGTGCAAGAAAGAAATGGATGGGCTGATTGTGCATTCCTAGACTTGCAAAAAGCCTTTGACAAAGTACCACACAGAAAATTACTAAAAAAACTGGAACACATAGGAGGAATACAAGGAAACCTACTAAAATGGATGGAGGACTTTCTGACTGGTAGAAAGATGAGAGTAATGCTCAGAGAAAAATATTCAGATTGGAAAGAGGTGATCAGTGGAGTACCGCAAGGATCTGTACTGGCACCAATAATGTTTGCTATCTATATGAATGACATGGACGAGGACGTGAACTACTACATGAGCTTCTTTGCTGATGACACCAAACTGTTAAGGAAAGTAGAAACTGATGAGGACTGTGAAGCACTGCAAGAAGACCTAAATAGGGTATGGAACTGGAGTCAGAAATGGGAAGTGGACTTTAATACTAAGAAGTGTAGCATAATGGAGTTTGGAAAAAGCAAAAACAGAATATCAGGAAAATATACAATTGGAACCAAGGAAGTAAAGAAAGTAGGATCCAAAAAAGATTTGGGTGTAATTATCACGAACGACTTGTCCTATGATATACAAATTAACAAAATTGTCGGGGAGACTTACAACTTGCTAAGATCAATAAAAGTGGCATTTACATACTTGGACGAAGACATGATAAAAAAAATATTGGTTACATTGATAAGGCCTAGATTAGAGTATGCGGCGACATTGTGGTCCCCCAGTACCAAAAAGAATATAAAGAAAATAGAAAGAATCCAAAGAGCAGCTACAAAAATGGCACCTGCACTTGCAAACCTATCATACGAGGAGAGATTGGCTAAACTGGAATTACCGACACTGGAGCAAAGAAGAGAGAGAGGTGACCTATTGACCATCTACAGAATCATGAAAGGCACAGAGATACTTGATAGAGAGAACTTACTTAACTGGGACAAAAGACACACAAGAGGACATGGTAAGAAAATCAAAAAACATAGCTATAGAAGAGAACTGAAGAAAAACAGTTTTCCACATAGAGTTTTGGACACTTGGAACAAACTGGATAATGAAATAGTATGTGCAAACACCATTCATGAGTTTAAAAACAAACTAGACACTGCCAGATACAATGGCGGGACAACACGAGCATAGCTCTCCTTCCCGCAAAATACAACTAGGTAAATACATGATATTTGTGTTTGTGTATGCATGTATTTTCAAACTAGGGTTTCCCAACTTCGGGAGGGGGGGGGTTGCACACTTGGGAGAGGGAGTATTTACAGCTATATTAAAAAAAAAAATATATATATATATATATATATAATATATATATATATAATATATATATATATATATATATATATAATATATATATATATATATATATATATATATATATATATACACACATATATATATATCCCCGTCTGGGGTATTGGCTGCTTGTTATTGTGGCAAAGTAGCATGCAGTCGATACTTTAGGGTCTATATGGGGCGCCCCTACGGACCAGAGCCACACATCATTTTGTCTATGATAGAAGAAATTCTGTTCATAGAGAAATTATGACACTTTTATACTACGACTGTCCCTCCGTTATGCTGTCCCCCAACCCCTTGTTGCTGTCCTGTACCATTTCTCTGAGTATTCTCTTTCTGATTGGGGGAATTCCCTGTGGTGGGGGAAAAGAATACTGCCACCAAGTTTTCCCACTTGGATCGTAAGAGGCGAGAAGAAAGGGACGGGGAGAGGGACTAGGCATCCTTCTCCCTGTAGCCCCACGGGGCACACATCCTAAAGACAAAAGTGAAGGCATAAGGGGTGCTGGCGGGCCTCGGGCCAGCACCCTAAGGTTTGGGTCTTTTAATGTGCGTGGATGTGGTACAGATGAGAGTAAAAGGGAAGAGATAGGTAGTATGTTTGTGAGAAGAAAGTTGGATGTGTTGGCTTTGAGTGAAACTAAGTTGAAAGGGAAGGGTGAGTGTATGTTTGGGAGTGTAAGTGGGAGGTTATCAGGAGTGAAGAGAGGGCGAGGGAGGGAAGGGGTGGCTATTCTTGTAAGTGAGGAGATAGGTAAAGGGGTAGTGGAGTGGAAGGAGGTTTCCTCAAGGATAATGTGGATGAAGGTGAAACTGGGAAAGGAGATGTGGGTCTTTGTAAGTGCATATGGGCCGGGCAGTGAGAAGAGCATGGAAGAAAGGGAGGCCTTTTGGATAGATTTAAATGAGTGCATAGAGGGTTTAGGAAGAAATGTCAATGTAATAGTACTGGGAGACCTTAATGCTAGAGTGGGAAATGGTCCAATCGATGGAGTGGTTGGGAAGTGTGGAGTTCCAGGAAAGAATCGTAGTGGAGAGTTGATGGTGGAAATGTGTCTAGAAAGAGAGTTGATGATAGCAAATACAGTGTTTCGGAAGAAAGTCAAGCATAAGTACACATGGGAGAGGGTGGTGGAGGGAAGGGTGGTAGATAGAGCGCTAATGGATTATGTAGTGGTAAATAGGATTATGATAGGAAGAGTTAAGGATGTACATGTGCTAAGGGGAGAAGGTGGGGGAATATCAGATCATTTTTTGGTGGAAGGTAAGTTGAGAGTGGAGGATAGGTGGAGAAGGAGGAAAGGGACAAAAGGTAGGGAGGTTCTTAGAGTGAACTCCTTGAATGAAAAGGAAAAGGAGAAGGAATACGAAAAGAAGCTGAAGGAGGAGTGGGAGGGAGTAAAGGATAGAGCAGAGATGGGTGTGGAGGAGGAATGGGGATGGTTCAAGGAGGGAGTCTTAAAGTGTGCAAGGATGGTGTGTGGAACAAGAAGGACAGGGGGAAATAGAAGAAAGGGTAGTGAATGGTGGGATGAGGAAACAAAGAAGGTTGTAGAAGAGAAGAAGCGAGCATTCACAGATTGGTAACAAAAGAGGACAGGGGAGTCATATGAGAGGTACAAAGAAAAGAAAAGAGAAGTAAAGCAAAAGGTAAAGGAGGCAAAGAGGAGAGCAGATGTGAAATGGGGTAGGAGTATGACAGAAAATTTTGAAAGTAATAAAAAGATGTTTTGGAAAGAAATTAAGAGAGGAAGAGGAGGCGAATCAAGTAGGGAAGAAAAGGTAAAAGGTACAGATGGAGAGTTGATAATGGAAGAGATGGCAGTGAGGGGAAGATGGGCAGAATATTTTAGGGAGTTGCTAAATGTGAAGGAGGATAGGGAAGGAAAGATAGCTGCAGTGGGAAATACGAAGAAAATGAGAGTGATGAGTGAGGAGAACGGAGGAGAAATAAGGAAGGATGAGGTGAAGGCAGTTGTAAAGATGATGAAAGCAGGTAAGGCACCTGGTCTGGATGGATGTCATGCAGAATGTCTGAAAAAGGGAGGTTCAGTGATGGTGGACTGGTTGGTGAGATTATTTAATGTTTGCTGGAGAGAGGGTAAAGTACCGGAGGACTGGAGTAGTGCCTGTATAGTTCCTCTTTACAAGGGAAAAGGGGACAAGTGTGAATGTAGTAATTTCAGAGGGATTAGCCTGTTGAGTGTAGTAGGGAAGGCTTATGGGAGAATCTTAATTGAGAGGATTAGGAGAGGAACAGAAGGAGTAATTGGTGAGGAACAGTGTGGATTTAGGACGGGTAGAGGTTGTGTAGATCAGATCTTTGTGGTAAGACAGATATGTGAGAAAGCTATAGGAAAGGGGAAGGATGTTTTTTGGGCTTTTATGGATCTGGAAAAGGCTTATGATAGGGTAGACAGAAAGGCACTGTGGGAGGTTATGCAGATTTATGGGATAGGAGGAAAGCTTTTGGGAGCTGTCAAGAGTTTTTATGTGAGTAGTAGAGCATGTGTTAGGATTGGAAATGGAGAGAGTGAGTGGTTTGAAGTAAAGGTGGGACTTCGTCAAGGATGCGTTATGTCGCCCTGGCTGTTCAACTTATACATGGATGGGGTGGTGCGAGAGGTGAATGCTAGGGTAGTGAGTCAGGGATTGGAGATGGTTAAAGAAAATGGAGAAAAGTGGGAGGTGAGCCAGCTGTTGTTTGCGGACGACACTGCGCTTGTGGCAGGGTCAGACGAGGGATTGAGGAAGCTGGTGGCAGAGTTTGGGAGAGTATGTGATAGAAGAAAGCTAAAGATAAATGTGGGTAAAAGTAAGGTGATGAGATGTACAAGGGGTGAAAGTGGCAGTAGACTGGAAGTGAACATTAAGGGAGAGCGACTGGAGGAAGTGGATAGTTTTAGATACTTGGGTGCAAGTGTAGCAGGAAAAGGTGGAGTGAAGGTGGAGGTAGAATGTAGATTGAGAGAAGCGAGTAAATGCCTTGGTGGTTTAAAGAGTGTAATGAGAAATAGACATTTGGGAATGGATGCGAAGAGGAGACTGTATGAAGGATTGATTGTGCCAACAGCACTGTATGGGGCAGAAACGTGGAACATAAGAGAAGAAGAGAGAAGGAGTTTGAATGTGTTTGAGATGAGGTGTCTGAGAAGTATGGTGGGGGTTACTAGGCTAGATAGAGTGAGAAATGAGGAGGTGAGGAGGAGAACAGGGGTGAAAAAGGATTTGGGAGAGAGGGTTGATGAAAGAATATTAGGATGGTTTGGACACATGGAAAGAATGAGTGAAGAAAGACTAGTAAAAGAGGTATGGAAGGCAGATGTGGAGGGAGTGAACATGAGGGGACGTCCTAGGATGAGGTGGATGGATGGGGTGAAGGGGGCTTTGGGGAAGAGGGGAATGTCTGTTGAGGAAGGAAGGGAGAGGACGGAAGACAGAGGTGAGTGGAGAATGGTTGTATATGGATGATGTTGTGAATGCATGAGGAGGAATAGGCGGGGGGGTGGGGGGTGGGGTAGTATGTGTGAGTAAATTTTGACGCAGCCCGAAGGGATTTCTCCCCGTCCTCTCCTTATATGCAAAGGGGGACGGAGAGGGGGGGTCGCCGATTAAATGAAGCGGCCTTGCTGTGGATGTACTGTGTCTTGCGACACTGCTTCTGACCCAGGGCGGTGGGCAGGGTTCAGGGATGACCCGTCATCCAGGAGGTGCTCAGATGAGAGGAAGGGTGGGAGGGGTGTGGAGTGTATTTAGGGATGAAATGGGTGGGAGTGTTTTTATGCCTTTCCTTTTGTGGCTACCTCCCTTGGAAGGGGGAAAAAGCCTTGGTATATGTATGTATGTATGTATATATATATATATATATATATATATATATATATATATATATATATATATATACAGTCAAACCTCGAAAGCCCGGACCCTCGTATGACCGGTCGAAATGAACAAAGGGTGGAGTTTTCAAGCAAAGTTCCCTATTTGTCCGGTAGGTGGCAGCGACGGCCGTACACGTGTACTCAAGCCCGGCCCAGTCAAGCCGCCACCAGGGCTGCCGTTTCGTAGAATTTTGTACCAAAGCGTAGTAAAATAGCGGCATGTGGCAACTGCACACGGACATGAGGAAATTTTTTCTACTTATCAGCGGGCTCTTAAAAACATTCAAAAACTCAAACTTTTGTTTAAAAATCATAGAACTAGTTATCAAATAACAAATGGTACATCAAAATATGACTTTTATTGGTAACTGTGTTACTTATAAAATATTATACCCCAAAAGATATGTTTTTACGGTGTAGAAAAAAATTCTACGCTAAAGTTTCAGCTTTCTTTTAGCACCAGGGCTGCCATTTCATAGAATTTTGTACCAAAATGTAGTAATATAGTGGCATGTGGCAACTGCACACGGACATGAGGAAATTTTTTCTACATATGAGCAGTCTGTTAAAAACATTCAAAAACTCAAACTTTTGTTTAAAAATCATAGAACTAGTTGTCAACTAATAAATGGTACATCAAAATATGACTTTTATTGGTAACTGTATTACTTATAAAATATTATACCCCAAAAGATATGTTTTTACGGTGTAGAAAAAATCTATACGCTAAAGTTTCAGCATTCTTTTAGCGATAATAATATAAAATAATATAATTTTATATCTTACTGAATATATTAGGGCATGGGGGCCTTATATACATTCAAGAATAAAAAAACTAGAACCAATATTTTGTCAAAGTTTGACAAGTATATCTTGCTATGAAAGTCTGCACACGCCCGAGAAAAATGTATGCCCCGGTATGGCAACACTCCCATTCTACATGGCAACCCTGGCCGCCACCACTGTCCCGCGTGCATACCTTCCGATATTTACATTGTACGTAATAAAAAATACAGTACAGTACACTGTATGTACAGTACATTTACATGCCTGTATTACAGAATTATTAGTACTATAGTATTATTATTACAGTATTGTTATTATTAGTGTTAGAGTATTATTCTTATGTGTTTCTATGCCATATCATACATTACCTATACGTATACCGCTACGAAAATCTACGGTTGTTAGGGCGACATTTTCGATGACCGGACCGCCCTTCCCCCCAATTAGTCCGGGCTTTCGAGGTTCGACTGTATATATATATATTTTGGTTAGGGTTAAGGGTTAAAGTTAGGTGGTTTATGGTGAGGGAACACACCACTACTGTAGTCCCCCCTTAAGCTATTATTTTTGTAACATAAGAATCAATATAATTAAACAAACCATTGTATGTGTTCATAAATATTATTTATATTTGTGAAATTAATGTTGCCACAAACCATGATAGCTTTTGTAAGAATGCAAATGCAAAATGATTGTATGATTTTACCAAATATTGCTTATTTTCATTTAATTTTAGTGCGGCGGAAATCTATTATTTACAAACTCTTCCTAGGTTTTTCCAAATAAACCCCTATAACCATATATATATTCTGAAGATAAATAAAGTAGATACATTTCTTCACCTTTTAGCCATAGGCATTTATTGTCAATCCACACACGCTCACACAAGCATGCAAAAGAATGTGCACATGATATTTGTGTTTATGTATGCATGTATTTTCAAACTAGGGTTTCCCAACCTTCAGGTAGGGGGGGGGCACACATCTGGGAGGGGGAGTGTTTAAAGCTATATTTCATTTAAAAAATATCTTGATTAGGGTTAGGTTGGGGGATTATTCACGAACTCGCAGCAACACGCGGTTAATTGGCTAGTAAAATATAAAGTCACTGCTGTATTACTCATTCTCTTTTACTCTGAGTAATAAAAAACACAGAAAACGTGATCAAACCAGTTCACAGAATCTGGGGGTAACTCCTGTACAACTACAAAAAATGTATATGTTGAAGACGCCAATGCCAGCATCCTCATGTACCCACTCGCACCTCATGATGCCTATGCAGGTGTCATCGTACTGAAGTGGTTAAGTTAAATGTAGGTACAGTAACACTGAATTTGGTTAGGTTATTAGGCTAATGTTCAATTAAGTTAGTGTAGTAGTTCTCAAGTCTGCTGCGAGAATTCTAGTTGAGAAATAAAATCCTCTATTGTCCGGTGGAATGAACAACAAAATCTATAAAATATAGGATTAATCTAGTCTTTACAACCACCCACTGTCTGAAAATTTTTGCCCACTAGTAGCTATAACAAAACAAAGAAAAGGCTCTTGCCACAAGGATTCATTTAGCTGATAGAAACCTTCTGTAATCTCGAAGCATTATCTGATGCAGCATCACTGTAAATCATGAAATTTTAATTAACACTTTTTTCACATTGAAACTATTAATTTGCTTTTTCTTTTAGGAATGTCCCCTGTGGGGCTACAAGGAGAAGGATGCCTTGTCCCAATCCCCGTCCCTTTCTTCTCGCCTCTTACGATCCAAGCGGAATTACTTGGTGGCAGTATTATTTTCCCCTGCCACAGGGAAGGTAGGCAAAAAATGAAATGAATATTCAGAGAAATTGTACAGGACAGTAACAAGGGGTTGGGGGACAGCATAACGGAGGGACAGTCGTAGTATAAAAGTGTCATCATTTCTCTATGAACAGAGTTTTCCTTTATCACAGCCAAAATGATGTGTGGCTCTGGTCCGTAGGGGCGCCCCATATACACCCTAAAGTATCAACTGCATGCCACTTTGCCACAATAACATGCAGCCAAAACCCCAGACGGGGACGAAACTATTAATTCTATTCAGAATGCTACAATTATGACATCACTATACAATATTTGATAACTAATGAATATACATACATATACAAAAGGCTTTTTTTCCCCTTACAAGGGAGGTAGCCAAAAAACAAATGCATAAAAAACACTCCCACCCATTCCATCCCTATCACACTAAACCCCCCTCCACCCCCTTCCCTCCCTCTTATCTTAGCACCTCCTGAATGATGGGTCATCCCTACATCTTGTCCACTGCCCTAGGTCAGAAGCAGTGTCACAAGACACAGCACATCCACAGCAAGGCTGCTTCAGATGTGCTAATGTATATAAAAGAAACAAACTCAATACCATAATTTTCTTTTCAACTGAGGGAAACCTCCTACACTCCAAGTCTAAAAATATACACTAAACAATCAATAGTATATTTAGATAACATGACATTCTTAATCTAATACAATTTAACAATTAATTCTTGATACAATATCTGGACTACTACTATTGCATTCAATCATTTTACCATATACCAGTATACAAAATAACCAATGCGGTTGGTAGAGGGTGGAACATTCTTGATGACATCACCAAATGTAGCCCAATTAAGTATGTTAAAAGGGATTCAACAATCAGTTTAGGAGCAGACTGCATCACTGGGAGATGTAATTAACATATTACTAGGTTCAATGGACCCAGTGAGAAAAACCCAGGGAAATTCAAATGAAACTTATGCTGTCCAGTAGCTTTTTATGCAAACCTACTGATTCTGAAACTAGTTTTTATTCCAAACCAATGTTTTGGTGGGAGGCACATAGAATTTTCTAATACTGTACATGAAAATATAAAAATGTACATCTTTCTTGAAAAACTCATCCAAGATTAAGAAATTCAAATATTTTAGAACTGTACATACATACATATACCAAGGCTTTTTCCCCCTTACAAGGGGGGTAGCCAAAAAGGAAAAGGCATAAAATCATTCCCACCCATTCCATCCCTGAATACACTCCACACCCCTCCACCCTCCCTCTTATCTTAGCACCTCCTGGATGACGGATCATCCCTGCACCTTGTCCACTGCCCTGGGTCAGAAGCAGTGTCGCAAGACACAGCACATCCACAGTAAGGCCGCTTCATTAAATCGGCGACCCCCCCCCTCTCCGTCCCCCCATGCATAAAAGAAGACGGGGAGAAATCCCTTCGGGCTGCATCAAATTTTGCTCACACATACTACCTCACCCCCCATCCCCCCAACCATTCCACCTCACGCATCACAACATCATCCATATAAAACCATTCTCCATTCTTCTGTCCTCTCCCGTCCTTCCTCAACAGACATTTCCCTCTTCCCCAAAGCCCCCTTCACCCCATCCATCCACCTCATCCTAGGATGTCCCCTCATGTTCACTCCCTCCACAGCTGCCTTCCATACCTCTTTTACTAGTCTTTCTTCACTCATTCTTTCCATGTGTCCAAACCATCCTAATACTCTTTCATCAACCCTATCTCCCAATTCCCTTTCCACCCCCGTTCTTCTCCTCACCTCCTCATTTCTCACTCTATCTAGCCTAGTAACCCCCATCATACTTCTCAGACACCTCATCTCAAACACATTCAAACTCCTTCTCTATTCCTCTCTTATGTTCCATGTTTCTGCCCCATACAGTGCTGTTGGTACAATCACTCCTTCATACAGTCTCCTCTTAGCATCCATTCCCAAATGTCTATTCCTCATTACACTCTTCAATCCACCAAGGCATTTACTCGCTTCTCTCATTCTACATTCTACCTCCACCTTCACTCCACCTTTTCCTGCCACATTTGCACCCAAGTATCTAAAACTATCCACTTCCTCCAGTCGCTCTCCCTTAATGATCACTTCCAGTCTACTGCCACTTTCACCCCTTGTACATCTCATCACCTTACTTTTACCCACATTTATCTTTAGCTTTCTTCTATCACATACTCCCCCAAACTCTGTCACCAACTTCCTCAGTCCCTCCTCCGATCATGCCACAAGCACAGTGTCGTCAGCAAACAACAGCTGGCTCACCTCCCACTTTTTTCCATTTTCTTTAACCATCTCCAATCCCTGACCCACTACCCTTGCATTTACCTCTCGCACTACCCCATCCATGTATAAGTTGAACAGCCAGGGTGACATAACGCATCCTTGACGAAGTCCCACCTTTACCTCGAACCACTCACTCTCTCCATTTCTAATCCTGACACAAGCTCTACTACTCTCATAAAAACTCTTGACAGCTCCTAGAAGCTTTCCTTCTATCCTGTATCTCTGCATAACCTCCCACAGTGACTTTCTGTCTACCCTATCGTAAGCCTTTTCCAGATCCATAAAAGCCAAAAAAACATCCTTCCCCTTTCCTATAGCTTTCTCACATATTTGTCTTACCACAAAGATCTGATATACACAACCTCTACCTGTCCTAAATCCACACTATTCCTCACCAATTACTCCCTCTGTTCCTCTCCTAATCCTCTCAATCAAGATCCTCCCATACGCCTTCCCAACTACACTTAACAAGCTAATCCCTCTGAAACTACTACATTCATACTTGTCCCCTTTTCCCTTGTAATGTCTATACAGGCACTCCTCCAGTCCTCTGGCACTCTACCCTCTCTCCAGCAAACATTAAATAACCTCACCAGCCAGTCCACCATCACTGTACCTCCTTTTTTCAGACATTCTGCATGGCATCCATCCAGACCAGGTGCCTTACCTGCTTTCATCATCTTAACCCCTTCCATACGGTGCCGCACAAGTAGGCGTCATGGGGAGCGAGTGTATTCGCGAGGCTGCCATATCGGCGTCTTGATTATATTTATTGTAGTCGCCCCTCCATAATGACATTCTTTCTAATTCTTTTGTAATCGCATTTTCTATGGTTATCAAAATTCACGGATGAAGAGAGAACGATCGATATAAGCGGTGACTATATTTTATGATGCGAGTATTATTACGACACGTCGTACGGCTGGCATTGGCTGCTGCCACCGAGATCTAAGTCCATGACGCCTACGTGTGCGGCACCGTATGGAAGGGGTTAACAACTGCTTTCACTTCATCCTTCCTTATTTCTCCTCCATTTTCCTCACTCATCACTCATTTTCTTAGCACTTCCCACTGCAACTATCTTTCCCTCCCTATCCTCCTTCACATTTAGCAACTCCCTAAAATACTCTGCCCATCTTCCCCTTACTGCCTTCTCTTCCATTATCATCTCTCTATCTGCACCTTTTACCTTTTCTTCTCTACTTGATTTGCCTCCTCTTCCTCTCTTAATTTCTTTCCAAAACATCTTTTTATTACTTTCAAAATTTTCTGTCATACTCTAATGGATTATGTAGTGGTAAATAGGAGTATGATAGGAAGAGTTAAGGATGTACATGTGCTAAGGGGAGAGGGTGGGGGAATATCAGATCATTTTTTGGTGGAAGGCAAGTTGAAAGTGGAGGATAGATGGAGGAAGAGGAAAGGGACAATAAGTAGGGAGGTTCTTAGAGTGAACTCTTTGAATGAGAAGGAAAAGGAGGAGGAGTACGGAAAGAAGCTGAAGGAGGAGTGGGAGGGAGTAAAGGGTAGAGTAGAGCTGGGTGTGGAGGAGGAATGGGGATGGTTCAAGGAGGGAGTCATAAAGTGTGCAAGGATGGTGTGTGGAACAAGAAGGACAGGGGGAAATAGAAGAAAGGGTAGTGAATGGTGGGATGAGGAAACAAAAAAGTTGTAGAGGAGAAGAAGCGAGCTTTCACAGATTGGTTACAAAATAGGACGAGGGAGTCGTATTAGAGGTATAAAGAAAAGAAAAGAGAAGTAAAGCAAAAGGTAAAGGTTGCAAAGAGGAGAGCAGATGTGAAATGGGGTAAGAGTTTTAATGAAACGGCCTTGCTGTGGATGTGCTGTGTCTTGCGACACTGCTTCTGACCCAGGGCAGTGGACAAGGTGCAGGGATGACCCGTCATTCAGGAGGTGCTAAGATGGGAGGGAGGGTGGAGGGGTGTGGAGTGTATTCAGGGAGGGGATGGGTGGGAGTGATTTTATGCCTTTTTCTTTTTGGCTACCCCCCTTGTAAGGGGGAAAAAGCCTTGGTATATGTATGTATGTATGTACTCTTACCCCACTTCACATCTGCTCTCCTCTTTCCCTCCTTTACCTTGTGCTTTACTTCACTTTTCTTTTCTTTGTACCTCTCATATGACTCCCTTGTCCTATTTTGTAACCAATCTGTGAAAGCTCGCTTCTTCTCTTCTACAACCTTCTTTGTTTCCTCATCCCACTATTCACTACCCTTTCTTCTATTTCCTCCTGTCCTTCTTGTTCCACACACCATCCTTGCACACTTTGTGACCCTCCTTGAACCATCCCCATTCCTCCTCCACTCCTAGCTCTACTCTTTCCTTCACTCCCTCCCACTCCTTCAGCTTCTTGTACTCCTTCTCTTTTTCCTTTTCATTTAAAGAGTTCACTCTAAGCACCTCCCTACCTTTTGTCCCTTTCCTATTTCTCCATCTATCCTCCACTCTCAACTTACCTTCCACCAAAAACTGATCTGATATTCCCCCACCCTCTCCCCTTAGCATATGTACATCCTTACCTCTTCCTATCATAGTCCTATTTACCACTACATAATCCATCAATGCTCTATCTACCACCCTTCCATCCACCACCCTCTCCCATGTGTACTTATGCTTGACTTTCTTCCGAAACACTGTATTTGCTATCATTAACTCTCTTTCTAGACACATTTCCACCATCAACTCTCCACTATGATTCTTTCCTGGAACTCCACATTTCCCAACCACTCCATCAATTGGACCATTTCCTACCCCAGCATTAAGGTCTCCCAATACTATTACATTGACATTTCTCCCTAAATCCTCTATGCACTCATTTAAATCTATCCAAAAGGCCTCCCTTTCTTCTACACTCTTCTCACTGCCAGGCCCATATGCACTTACAAAGACCCACATCTCCTTTCCCAGTTTCACCTTCATCCACATTATCCTTGAGGAAACCTCCTTCCACTCCACTACACATTTATCTATCTCTTCACTTACTAGAATAGCCACCCCTTCCCTCCCTCGCCCTCTCTTCACTCCTGATAACCTCCCAAACTTACACTCACCCTTCCCTTTCAACTTAGTTTCACTGAAAGCCAACACATCCATCTTTCTTCTCACAAACATACTACCTATCTCTTCCCTTTTACTCTCATCTGTACCACATCCACGCACATTAAAAGACCCAAACTTTAGGGTGCTGGTCGGAAAACTCCCAGACCCTCTTATGCCTTTACTTTTTCGTTTAGGAATGTCACCTGTGGGGCTACAAGGAGAAGGATGCCTAGTCCCACTCCCCGTCCCTTTCTTGCCTCTTACGATCCAAGTGGAATAACTTGGTGGCAGTATTCTTTTCCCCCACCACAGGGAATTCCCCCACAGCAGAAAATGAATACTCAAAGAAATGTTACAGGACAGCAGCAAGGGGTTGGGGGACAGCATAACGGGGGGACAGTCGTAGTATAAAAGTGTCATCATTTCTCTATGAAGAGTTTTCCTCTATCATAGACAAAATGATGTGTGGCTGTGGTCCGTAGGGGCACCCCATATAGACCCTAAAGTATCAACTGCATGCTACTTTGCCACAATAACAAGCAGCCAATACCCCAGATGAACTGTATATTTCTTAAAAGCTTTGGAAATGCTATTTCTTTAAAAACCTGCCAACATTTGCAAATATGTATTACACAATAATTGTCTTTTCAATTAATTTGTTTGGAATATTATGGAAGAATGGCAAGAATAATTTTTTTTCTTTAATGTTTGAGAAGCCTTTTATTGAAATAAACTGCTATCACAGTGTGTTATGTATTTGCCAATAAATCCCATGTTTTCTGAATATATGCTTTTCTAAAACTTTGAGATACCATAACATTTAATCAATCAAATCGGCCATCCTGAGTCCACTGCTGAACAAAGGCCTCCTTCATAGCATTCCATGAATCACACAACCGTGCCATCCTCTGCCTCGTCACTCCTGCAAACTTCTCGATCTCATCTTTCCAACTTCTGTCTGGTCTCCCTCTTCCACGCTTCCTATCGCGCGACGTCCACTCAGTTATACACTTGCTCCATCACTCATCAGTCGTTCGCACTAACTTACTTGCCCAATTCCATTTCCTCTCTTTTACTGCCTCCACAATATCTTTCACTCTAGTCTGCTCTCTCACCCAATTTGCTCTCTTTCGGTCTCTCAGTGTTATTCCCATCATTCTCCTCTGTGCAGTCCTTAGCTTTGTTTCCATCACCCTCATCACCTTCCAAGTCTCACACCCGTATATTATTGCTGGTAAATGCATTGATTGTAAACTTTACATTTCAAACATAAAGGTAGAGAGCCTCTCAGGATTTTATTATACTTACCAAACACTTGTGATGCATGACGTGGAATGGGCGGGGGATGGGAGGGGTGAGGTAGTATGTGTGAGCAAATTTTGACGCAGCCCAAAGGGATTTCTTCCCGTCTTCTCCTTTATGCATGGGGGGACGGAGAGGGGGGGTCGCCAATTTAATGAAGTGGCCTTGCTGTGGATGTGCTGTGTCTTGCGACACTGCTTCTGACCCAGGGCAGTGGACAAGGTGCAGGGATGACCCGTCATCCAGGAGGTGCTAAGATAAGAGGGAGGGTGGAGGGGTGTGGAGTGTATTCAGGGATGGAATGGGTGGGAATGATTTTATGCCTTTTCCTTTTTGGCTACCCCCCTTGTAATGTGTCTTTTTATTTCATTATCATGATCTTTTGTCACCTTCACCATCTGGCCTAAATAATTATGCTCTTCAACTTCAAGACTCTCACCATCAATTACCATCTCTTTACTCTGAACTTTCGTGTTGAACATTACTTTGGTTTTACTATTATTCATTTTTAAACCTACTTTGAGACTTTCTTTGTTTAGATTACTTGGCATATCTTGCAAGTCTTCTGCTCTTTCTGAAATAAGAATGTCATCTGCAAACCTTAGGTGGTTCAAATATTTGCCATCGATATTCAAACCTTTCTTTTCCCAACTCAACCTTCTGAAAATATCTTCCAAACAAGCTGTAAATAATTTGGGTGAAATTGTATCGCCTTGTCATACTCTTCTTGATCTTGATCTTTTCTGTATCTTTATGTAGTCAAATTATAGCGGTACCTTTCTCATAAATCTTTTCTAAAACTTTTACGATCTGTTCATTTGTACCCTATTTGTATAGCAAGTTTAGTATTGCTATTTGTTCTACCGAGTCAAAGGCCTTCTCGTAATCTACAAAAGCTAAACACTGAGGTATATTGTATTCTGTTGTTGTTGTTGTTGTCGTTCCCTAGACTGTCTGTCCGAGCAGTCCCGTCTCCCCAAGGAAGGCCACAGCCGAAACTGGGTTTTCCCACAAATCCTTTATAGAGTGTATGTTGTGTTGTTTGCGTGCATGATTGTGTATAATGCAGTCTTCCATTATGTGTTGTATGGTATGGGGTGAAGTGTTACATCCTGGGCAGCTGTTCACAACACGGTCGTCCAGCCTCTTCTGGTAGCTTAGAAGTGCTGGGTGGTGACCGCATCGCAGTCTGGCCAAGTGGACTCTGTCCTTTCGTGGGAGAGAGGATTCAGAAGGGTGGATATCAGGGGGTCTGGCATGCAGCAGTGTGTTGTCTTTCAGTGTGTTAATGGAGCGGTGAGTGATATGATTATGAATATGTTTCCGGAGGCTGGTATTTGGTGGTTGTGGAGGAAGAGAAGAGAGTATCTGTGCGTAATAAAGGTCTTTGGGTGTAGTTTTAATGTTTCTTGGTGTGTGTGGGTGTTCTGCTATGTAGTGTAGCGGGTGTGATGTGTTTGTGGTGGCTGCAGCAAGTGTTTGTGTGCCTCTCATGTCGAGGTGGTCCTTGACTTTGAGGACTTTTGTTTCATGGTGTAAATGGTCTGTAGGTGATGTATTTGTGCAGCCTGTAATTGTTTTTAGGGCTTTGTTTTGTATGATTTGAAGGGTGTTGTGGTGTGTCTCACTGAGATTGGGAGCCCATGCAGGACTCGCATAATTCATCACTGAGCGTATGCATTGTTTGTATATTGTTATATTAGTTTCTTTGTTTTGTCCAAATGTTGTTCCTGTGATTGACTTAAGTGCGTTAAGTCTAGGTGTGCATTTGTTTTTTATGTTTGTGAGGTGTTGTTTGAAAGAGAAAACAAAACAATGTATTCTGTTGTTTTCTCGATTAGTTGATTTATTGCCTGCAAATGGTCTAGGGTTGAATATACACTCCTAAAGCCTGCCTGTTCTCTCGGTTGGTTTCCATCTAAAACTTTACTTAGTCTATATGTAAGGATCTTGGAGAATACTTTATATACGTTTGATAGAAAGCTAATCAGTTGATAGTTACTGAGGTCCTTCTGGTCTCCTTTTTTATGAAGCAAAATCACTATAGCATTGCACCACACATCAGGGATACTTTTGATATAAGCACTGGGTGTTGCTGTTCTGTACCATTTCTCTGAATTTCATTTCCTTGTTTCACCTACCGGTACCCTGTGGTGGGGGAAAAAGAATGCTGGCACGTAAGAGGTGAGAAAAATGGGATGGGGATTGGGACCAGGCATCCTTCTCCCTGTAGCCCCACAGGGGACATTCCTAAAAAAAATGTAAAGGCATAAGAGGGTCTAGGAGTTTTCTGACCAGCACCCTAAGGTTTGGGTCTTTTAATGTGCGTGGATGTGGTACAGATGAGAGTAAAAGGGAAGAGATAGGTAGTATGTTTGTGAGAAGAAAGATGGATGTATTGGCTTTAAGTGAAACTAAGTTGAGAGGGAAGGGCGAGTGTGAGTTTGTGAGTGTAGTTGGGAGGTTCTCAGGAGCGAAGAGTGGGCGAGGGAGAGAAGGGGTGGCTATACTAGTAAGTGAAGAGATAGGTAAATGTGTAGTGGAGTGGAAGGAGGTTTCCTCAAGGATAATGTGGATGAAGATGAAACTGGGAAAGGAGATGTGGGTTCTTGGGCCTGGTAGTGAGAAGAATGTAGAAGAAAGGGAGGCTTTTTGGATAGATTTAAATGAGTACATAGAGGGATTAGGGAGGAATGTAAATGCAGTAGTATTGGGAGACCTTAATGCTAGGGTAGGAAATGAACCAATTGACGGAGCGGTTGGGAAATGTGGAGTTCCAGGAAAGAATCGTAGTGGAGAGTTGATGGTGATGTGTCTAGAGAGTTGATGATAGCAAATACAGTGTTTCAGAAGAAAGTCAAGCATAAGTACACATGGGAGAGGGTGGTGGATGGAAGGGTGGTAGATAGAGCATTAATGGACTATGCAGTGGTAGACAGGAGTATAATGGGAAGAGTTAAGGATGTACATGTGCTAAGAGGAGAGAGTGGGGAAATATCAGATAACTTTTTGGTGGAAGGTAAGTTGAGAGTGGAGGATAGATGGAGAAAGAGGAAAAGGACAAAAGGTAGGGAGGTGCTTAGAGTGAACTCTTTAAATGAAAAAGAAAAGGAGTACAAGAAGCTGAGAGAGGAGTGGGAGGAAGTGAAGGATAGAGTAGAGCTAGGAGTGGAGGAGGAATAGGGATGGTTCAAGGAGGGAGTCACAAAGTGTGCAAGGATGGTGTGTGGAACAAGAAGGACAGGAGGAAATAGAAGGAAGGGTAGTGAATGGTGGGATGAGGAAACAAAGAAGGTTGTAGAAGAGAAGAAGCGAGCTTTCACAGATTGGTTACAAAATAGGACGAGGGACTCATATGAAAGGTGCAGAGAAAAGAGAAGCTAAGGACAAGATAAAGGAGGCAAAGAGGAGAGCAAATGTGAAATGGGGTAAGAGTACGACAGAAATTTTTTAAAGTAATAAAAAGATGTTTTGGAAAGAAATTACGAGAGGAAGAGGAGGTGAATCAAGTAGAGAAGAAAAGGTAAAAGGTGCAGATGGAGAGATGATAATGGAAGAGAAGGCAGTAAGGGGAAGATGGGCGAGAATTTTAGGGAGTTACAAAATGTGAAGGATAGGGAGAGAAAGATAGTTGCAGTGGGAAGTGCTAAGAAAATGACTGTGATGAGTGAGGAAAATGGAGGAGAAATAAGGAAGGATGAAATGAAGGCAGTTGTTAAGATGATGAGAGCAGGTAAGGCACCAGGTCTGGATGGTTGTCATGCAGAATGTCTAAAAAAGGGAGGTACAGTTATGGTGGACCGGGTGGTGAGGTTATTTAATGTTTGCTGGAGAGAGGGTAGAGTGCTGGAGGACTGGAGAAGTGCCTGTATAGTTCCACTTTACAAGGGAAAAGGGGACAAGTGTGAGTGTAGTAGTTTCAGAGGGATTAGCTTGTAGTTGGGAAGGCTTATGGGAGGATCATGATTGAGAGGATTAGGAGAGGAACAGAGGGAGTAATTGGCAAGGAACAACATGGATCTAGGACAGGTAGAGGTTGCGTAGATCAGATTTTTGTGGTAAGACAGATATGTGAGAAAGCTATAAGAAAAGGTAAAGGTGCAGATGGAGAGATGATAATGGAAGAGAAGGCAGTAAGGGGAAAATGGGCAGAGCATTTTAAGGAGTTACTAAATGTGAAGGATAGGGAGAAAAGATAGTTGCAGTGGGAAGTGCCAAGAAAATGACTGTGATGAGTGAGGAAAATGGAGAAATAGGGAAGGATGAAGTGAAGGCAGTTGTTAAGATGATGAAAGCAGGTAAGGCACCAGGTCTGGATGGTTGTCATGCAGAATGTCTAAAAAAAGGGAGGTACAGTTATGGTGGACTGGCTGGTGAGGTTATTTAATGTTTGCTGGAGAGAGGGTAGAGTGCTGGAGGACTGGAGGAGTGCCTGTATAGTTCCACTTTACAAGGGAAAAGGGGACAAATGTGAGTGTAGTAGTTTCAGAGGGATTAGCTTGTTAGGTGTAGTTGGGAAGGCTTATGGGAGGATCCTGATTGAGAGGATTAGGAGAGGAACAGAGGGAGTGATTGGTGAGGAGCAGTATGGATTTAGGACAGGTAGAGGTTGAGGTTTCGTAGATCAGATTTTTGTGGTAAGACAGATACATGAGAAAGCTATATGAAAAGGTAAGGATGTTTATTTGGCTTTTATGGATCTGGAAAAGGCTTATAACAGGATAGACAGTAAGGCACTGTGGGAGGTTTTGCAGATATATGGGATAGGAGGAAAGCTTCTAGGAGCTGTCAAGAGTTTTTATGAGAGTAGTAGAGCATGTGTCAGGATTAGAAATGGAGAGAATGAGTGGTTCGAGGTAAAGGTGGGACTTCGTCAGGGATGTGTTATGTTGCCCTGGCTGTTCAACTTATGGGACCTGTGGACACCATCACTCAAAAAATTCTGGCACATGAACGAATTTTAGGTAAACATATCAAAAGAATCTCTATGATGGTGGTAACACTTCAACCAAATATTACAGCTCAATACTGTTTCTTTTTTTTATACAGAATAAAATAGATAAATTATTGGCAACCTCTGGCAACCCCATTGTATATTGAAATAAAGTCAAAATTTCGATAGCCAGTTCTGTTTTGTTTATCTGGCAACTCTTCCCACCACTCAGAACCAAGCTGTGATTCTCTACACCTCTCAGTGCCTTTTCAAAGTTAGAGGGAGGGGCATGTCGCTTTCCAGCCTCCCAGTTTAAATCTCTCCTGAAAAATTAATGTTTTTGTTCTTTAATAAGCCATATCTCTGGTTCTATTTTACATATTATTTTGATTGTTGTACCATTGTGAAGGGAAGTCATACTTTAATTTGTCAAGAAAAAAAAGAAACTGTAACTTAAAATTTTTGTTTCATTTATCCTAACAGATTTTCACAGCATTTTTCACTATTAAAAAAAAAAAATATATATATATAATCTTACCAAGTTGTTACCAAGATTCTAATCTTTCATTTCCTGCATAGGCGGTTCATATGGACACCTTCATGTTCAGATATATCATCTTCACTATACAATATTATACAAAATAAAAATATTCACTACACAACACAATGTAACACATGTTTTGTTTATTTGTATTTTTTCATGTTTATATATGTATTTCGTGTCACTGAATCCAAATATCACATTAGTTTTGACGTAACATCGATATTTCTTTATTTATTCTTGATTTTATATTTTATTGTTATATAGGCAACCTTTCTCTACAGTAGTTAATTGATTCAATCTACTTTAGCATTCTAAGGATAATTATACAACATCTAGTATTTTTTTCATAATATGAAGTGTATTTAAGAGCTACAATATTAGTGAGAACAAAATAAACAACACAACTTTGCACTGCAAGTGTTTTGATGACTCTTCTCATGATTAGAAGTGCTTTGACGATCGAGATTTTCTAGAATGCATGCTTTCGTCTTTTTTGACTAGTGACCATATGTAATCTCCCATCATAGCAGTATTCCATCGTCCTTGATATCTTCTTTCCATAGTTGCGATATCCTGATGAAATCTCTCGCCATGCTCCTCACTGACAGCCCCCAAGTTTTTGGGGAAGAAATCTAGGTGAGAATGCAAGAAATGTATCTTCAAGGACATACGACAACCAAGTTTCCTGAAGTTCTCAATAAGCTTTGCCACTATTTGTTTATAATTAGGGTCCTTGTGATTTCCTAGGAATCCACGAACTACATCACGAAATGAACACCAAGCTTCTCTTTCAAGTTTCGTCATCGCTCTTTCCAGTTTCTCCGACTTCAACATTTTGTTTACCTGGGGTCCAACAAATATACCACCCTTGAGCTTAGCCTCAGATAGCTTGGGAAACATGAGACAAATTTCTTGGAAAGTTTCGCCTCCAAAATCCAAAGCCTTCACAAACTGTTTAATTAACCCTAGCTTGATATGAAGTGGGGGTAATAAAACTTTTTTCGAATCTACTAGAGGCTGTCTGAGAACATTTAACATTCCTGGCTGCAGTTCAACTCTTGGGGGCCAATGAACTTTATTATAATGATCATCATCAGCCCTGCTGTCCCATAAACAAAGAAAACAGGAATACTTTGTGTATCCCCCTTGTAAGCCAAGCAAAAAGGCTAGCATCTTGAAATCACCACAAACATCCCATTTGAATTCAGCATAATTGATTTTTTCAAGAAGCTGTTTGACATTATGATAGTTTTCTTTCTTCTGTACTGAGTGTGCAAGAGGCAAAGATGGGTTTTTATTTCCATTGTGGAGCAATACTGCTTTGAGACTTCGTGTTGAGCTATCTATGAACAGTCGCCATTCTGCAGGATCATGTTCGAGTCCAAGGGCTGTAAACAAACCAGTAACATCCTTACAATAACACATATCATCACTAAAGTCATAGTAAATTTTAAATTCTCCATGTCGTTTCCGGTACACAGATGTCCTGCAGTCTTCTCCTAGTAGATTCCATTCTTTCATCCTTGATGTAAGAAGTTCAGCTCCTGACTTAGTAAGACCTAAGTCTCTGATTAAGTCATCTAGCTCACTCTGACTTGGAAAGTGAGGCTCCGAAGTCGTTCTTGGTGCGAAATCTTCGTCTCCCATTTCATGGCTGCTGCTACCTGCAGACCCTTCAGATGAAATTTCCATTGCATCTTCCATCTGGAAAGAAAGAAATAACTAAATATAGGAACTTCAACAAAGACGAATAGCATTAGTATTCCATATATCTTTAGGAAAGTGAATGTATATTAAGTACTTAATATTGAAGTTAATTAAAAGTAAAGAGAGTATGATAAAAATAAACTTGCATTTTCTGGTGGTCGTGGTACTGGTAAGCTATCATCATGTGAGACAGGTGCTCTAGATGATGGTATGTCTGGATACTGCAGAGCTTGTCTTCCTTTCACTTTCCTGTACTTCGTCACATCAATCATACAAAAGTAGCAGTCGTTGTGATGGTTCTTCGGCTCTCTCCATATTCTAGGAATGGCAAAAGGCATTGCCCTTCCTGTACCTCTCAGCCATCCTTCTAGAGTAGATCGGCAGCTTCCACATATCACATGAGGTGCCCATGGCTTGTCCTGGTCACCCATGGGCATTCCGAAATAGAGTCTGTACGCTATCCACACTTTAGCACCTCTCACGATCATATGTAGTACTTGTTTTTTCCCAATATAATAACCACACACATAGCAAAATATATCAGGAGAATTTTCACATCCTCTAGTAGCCATCTTAACAGGTAAATAGTTCAGTCATTGATCTGAAAGAGAAAATTAGATAAACATTTAGTAGCAGACCACATAACAATTCCAAAATATACATGGTAACATTGAAATGATATGTATTTCTATAACGGTCGATGATACAGAAAAAATAATTGCATATTTCAAATCAGCAGGAAAAAAAATACAATAACAAAACTTTTGAAGAAAAAAATTTATGTTGTGTAATATATACATGTGACTGAAATGGTTTAGTGGGGAATTATACTCTATTGGAAATGGTAATTATACACAAGTTCACCAGAGAAGTTGAACAACTTTTATGACACATTCACATATAAGAACTCCCAGGTTCCCTTATACATGGATGGGGTGGTGCAAGAGGTAAATGCAAAGGTGGTTGGTCAGGTATTGGAGATGGTTAACCCCTTACATACGGTGATGCCTACATAGGCGTCATGAGGAGCAAGTGGGTACGCAAGGATCCGATGTCGGCATCTTGATTATATTTATTGTAGTTGTACCTGCGTGACCCCCATACTCTGTAAACTGGCTTCATCACATTTTCTATGGTTATCAAAATTCACGAGTGAAAGAGAGAACGATCGATATAGCGGTGACTTTATTTTTTATAATGCGAGTATTATGACACAATATTGTACGTCTGGCAGCTAATGCTGCCCGCGAGATTTTGGCCCAGAGTGAAGTGGTTAAAGAAAATGGAGAAAAGTGGGAGGTGAGCCAGCTGTTGTTTGCGGACGACACTGCACTTGTTGCAGGATCGGAGGAGGGATTGACGAAGTTGGTGACAGAGTTTGGGAGAGTGTGTGAAAGAAGAAAGTTGAAGATAAATGTGGGTAAAAGTAAGGTGATGAGATGTACGAGGGGTGAAGGTGGCAGCAGACTGGAAGTGAGCATTAAGGGAGAGCAACTGGAGGAAGTGGATAGATTTAGATACTTTGGGGGTGAATGTGGCAGGAAAGGGTGGAGTGAAGGTGGAGGTAGAATGTAGATTGATAGAAGCGAGTAAATGCCTCGGTGGATTAAAAAGTGTAATGCGAAATAGACATTTGGGAATGGATGCTAAGAGGAGATTGTATGAAGGAGTGATTGTGCCAACAGCACTGTATGGGGCAGAAACATGGAACATAAGAGAGGAATAGAGAAGGAGTTTGAACGTGTTTGGGATGAGGTGTCTGAGAAGTTTGATGGGGGTTACTTGGCTGGATAGAGTGAGAAATGAGGAGGTGAGGAGAACAGGGGGTGGTAAGGGAGTTGGGAGATAGGGTGGATGAAAGAGTATTGGGATGGCTTGGACACATGGAAAGAATGAGTGAAGAAAGACTAGTAAAAGAGGTATGGAAGGCAGCTGTGGAGGGAGTGAACATGAGGAGGTGACCTAGGATGAGATGGATGGATGGGGTGAAAGGGGCTTTGGGAAAGAGGGGAATGTCTGTTGAGGAAGGATGGGAGAGGACAGAAGATAGGGGTGAATGGAGAAGGGTTGTGTATGGATGATGCTGTGATGCATGAGATGGAATGGGTGGGGGATGGGTGGGTGAGGGAGTATGTATGAAAAACAAATTGACGCAGCCCAAGGGATTTCTTCCTGTCTTCTCCTTTTCTGCATGAGGGGATAGAGAGGGGGGGGGGTTGCCAATTTAATGAAGCGGCCTTGCTGTGTCTTGCGACACTGCCTCTGATCCAGGGCAGTGGACAAGATGCAGGGATAACCTGTCATCCAGGAGGTGCCAAGATGAGAGGGAGGGTAGAGGATGGAGGGGAGTGGAGTGGATAATGATGGAATGGGTGGGAATGGTTTTTATGCCTTTGTTTTTTGGCTACCTCTCTTATAAGGGGGAAAAAGCCTCTGGTATATGGGGAATTCTCTGTCAGATCAACCACCTTAACACCCTCATCTCTCAGATTTTGCTGAAATTTTGTATACCGTATTTTCCGGCGTATAGTGCGCGACTTTTTTCCGTTGGAAGGGCCTAAAAATGGGGGGTGCGCGTTATCCGGTGGTGCGCATTATCTACGGCCTACGATAAAAATTCTGCGGCTGTGTGTGTAATTTTTTCACAACAACGTGACGATGTTGGCCGTCACAAAGTCGGGACGGCACACTTCTCCGTGACGTTCCGTGAGAACAAGAAGAACAGCCATGGTGACATGAAAGAATACGCCAGCATGGGCTATATAAATATTTGGTATAGGTAGGTATCTATCGAATCTTATTTTTCATGTTTAAATAGGCCTAAACACCATGAAACATGATCAATATTCATGATATTTGCCCATGTTCACAGCATCCTAGTTTGAATTTTTATGTTGGCTTTGTTGCTTCACTTTAGGTATGGTACAAATTCCGTTGCGGCCGTTCATAAACTCGTGTCAAACACCTGACTACAACACCCTCTTTCGGGAGTTATATTAACTAAACGTCACCTCGATGAGAGACTGTCCTATTTCACCACTGTCATTTCAGGTTCAAAGCTAAAATGAAACAGTCTGTAGTTTGTTTCAGTATTAAATAAAAAATGGTAAAGACAAATTATTTCCTCAAGATATAAAATGAACATTTTCTGTAAAAATCCCGAAAATTTTCTGTATATTTTACTTTCAATAAACTTTTTTTTAGATCATATCCCCTACAAACTATTTAAGCTACAAAGTAATAAGGGACCAACGCACAACATGAGTCATATACCGGTACATGTAGTTCTGACTTTTTCTTAGTTGTGTCCTGATTGATGCCTAAACTGACACTTAATTTAGTGACAAATCAACAGATTTCCCAGTGATGGCTCTAGCCAATGAAAAATACTAATCCATGTAACCTCGTTCACATGATACTAAGTAATTAATCGCCGTTATTTCATTGGTTTATTTTTACTAACATTAATTATCGTAGTCTATGCAAATATTTAGGATCCGTAAAACAGCACTGGTACCAACATCATGAACGTTGGCCGTTTTAGCTCACCCGGAATATGCTAGATCAGGGCCGAGATTGATAGTTCTATTGCCAATCTAGCCTACACTAAACACCCTCTTGCAAGAGTTTGTTAAACTAAACGTCACTTTAGTAAAGACAGTTATCAACCGAAACATAGTTTGTTGCTGCATGGCGATAAAAACTTGTACACGGTGATAAAAACTTGTAAGATGAATTATTCCCTCAGGATATTAAATTACATTTTTTTTAAATCTGAAATTTTTCATGTACATTTTGTATTCAATAAACTTTTCATGGCTCAAATTTCCCACAAAACAATGGACCAACGCAAGCAGGAGTCGCATACATGCAGTTCACGCCACCAGTGACTTTTCCTGGCATGCGCGTTATACGTCGGTGCGCGCTATCTGTGTACTGAGATAACGAAGTGCATGGGTGCGCATTATAACCTGATGCGCATTTTAAGCCGGAAAATACGGTATAGGGAAATTGTGGGCCCTGAATCCATTTCTGAAAATTTTAATCAAATGGACAAATGGTTCAAAAGATATGACCTTGGGAAATTTGAGGTCGTATGTGAGGTCATATGTTTTCAGTGACCTATAACTTGGTTAATAATGATCAGAATTGAATATATGTATATATATATATATATATATATATATATATACACATATATATTTAGAATCAGAAAAAGCCAAGGAATTTTCAAATATACATTGTTTTACAACTCTAGGCTGAAAAATAAATAAGTTATACAAAAAACCAAACTTCCTTGTTGTAAATACACCCAACATACTCTCCTGGTTTGACACCAAGTATTTTAGGTTCATTAGAAATGTGACCTTTCCTTATTCTTTTCTTTTCTCCAGTGGCACTTGAGATGGGATACACTATCAGCTCTTCCTTGTTCAGGGGTGCAAGAACTGAGGTTGAAGTATTTTCTGCTATGAAGCAATCACTGTTCACATTTTTAATTGGAGACATGTTGAATCACAATGGCAAAAGCCGACAAGACTGTGAGAATAAACACCTTGTGAGATCGAAACCTTTATTGGTACTACGTTTCGCTTGTTACAGCTTTTTCAAGTACAGACATGACACACACTCTGAGCACATATAAGCCAACAGGGAAGGAACTGGGAGAGGTTATCAGGGAGGGGTGGGTGGTAGGTGGAGGGGGAGGAGGGGGACGGGTGGGACTTGGTGGAGACAAAGGAGGACATTTCGGACAGTTTGTTGAAGTGGACTAAGGGGGACATTTCATACATTTATTTAATGCGGGTAACAGATGGATGATAGGAGGGGCGATGTTAAACATGCCTCTGTTCTGCTCAATGGTTTTGAAGCTTTGAATGGCGGCCGCTTCGAGGCATTTTCTCCTCATCCTGTCTGGTTCACTAAACAGAAGTTCTGCGTTATCCCAATCCATCAGGTGGTCGTTGGTGTTCCGGTGGATAACACAGGCGTTGGTGGTGATGTTGTTCCGGGAATCGTAGCAATGCTCCCGGATCCGGGTCTTCAGGTCACGGGAAGTCTCGCCGATGTATACTTTATCACATCCAGCACAGAGTATGCGGTAGACACCAGCGTTTTTTCCCCACATCTCGTCCTGGCTGTCACTCCTTCTTGAAAGCTCTAGAGGACGAGTTTAGGCACATAAAGGAGGTTTTTCATAAATTAAAATATCCAGAGTGCATCATCCACCAGTGTAAGAAAAAGGCACTCAAAATAATGGAAGGGCGGGAACCAACAAAAGATCCAGCTAGGAGGCTTATCCTTCCAGCCAGCAGCGTCACCGCCACCCTCACCCGGACACTTGGGCGTTGCAACATTCAGGTAGTGGGCCAGTCCAGCAGAACTATCAAAGAGCTTTCAAGAAGGAGTGACAGCCAGGACGAGATGTGGGGAAAAAACGCTGGTGTCTACCGCATACCCTGTGCTGGATGTGATAAAGTATACATCAGCGAGACTTCCCGTGACCTGAAGACCCGGATCCGGGAGCATCGCTACGATTCCCGGAACAACATCACCACCAACGCCTGTGTTATCCACCGGAACACCAACGACCACCTGATGGATTGGGATAACGCAGAACTTCTGTTTAGTGAACCAGACAGGATGAGGAGAAAATGCCTCGAATCGGCCGCCATTCAAAGCTTCAAAACCATTGAGCAGAACAGAGGCATGTTTAACATCGCCCCTCCTATCATCCATCTGTTACCCGCATTAAATAAATGTATGAAATGTCCCCCTTAGTCCACTTCAACAAACTGTCCGAAATGTCCTCCTTTGTCTCCACCAAGTCCCACCCGTCCCCCTCCTCCCCCTCCACCTACCACCCACCCCTCCCTGATAACCTCTCCCAGTTCCTTCCCTGTTGGCTTATATGTGCTCAGAGTGTGTGTCATGTCTGTACTTGAAAAAGCTGTAACAAGCGAAACGTAGTATCAATAAAGGTTTCGATCTCACAAGGTGTTTATTCTCACATGGAGACATGTTACTCAAATCACTGTCAATAGTACATGGTTCACTTGAATCTTGATCAGATTTGTTTTCAGTGGTATCTTTAATAGGAGACATGTTACTCAAATCACTGTCAATAGCACATGGTTCACTTGAATCTTGATCAGACTTGTTTTCAGTGGTATTAAGTACAGTGGGGTTTTTCATTATAATTTTCCAACAGTTCACACACAACAATGATTCTTTTTTTCAGTCTACCATCACATTTTTCAACAAGTTTATCTGTCACTTTTCTAAGATTGATTGTTATGCATTTTTTGTGTTTTTTAATTGGATCCTGGCAATATTTCAAATGTCAAACCATTGTGATATAATCTGTAGAGATATGAATACAGGAAAATCAATCAGATGACATATATATATATATATTTTTTTTTTTAGAAAATATAGCCATGTACACTTGATGTTTTGAGCCTTGAGTTATATGGCTGCAACTGTAGTAACCTGTGGACAAGGATGCTAAAATTAGACATGTAGCAACTTGTTTCAACAGGCTGTTTAGCAACACTGTTAATTGTTTCTCATAGCTTACCAACATATGCTTTGGATTTTATGATTGTTTCTCATTGATAAGAACCCTGTCTTTGCTTTTATATCTATAAAAAAAATCCATATGTCAAAATATGAGCTTAAGTGTGGAAAAATAGGTAGAATTGACGCCAGACTTAGGAATATGGTGTTCACTTATAGGTTAGTTTCATGAAAAATACTTACATACACAAACTTTTTTTTTGCTGATTCTAATAGCTAATGCCTTTGCCTTCATTTTTTACATCTATAAAAAAAATTCTCATTTGATACCCCAGAAGTCAAATTGTGACCTCAAATATTGTTTTTTGTATAACTTATTTATTTTTCAAACTAGTTTTAAAACCTGTATATTCCTTTGCTTTTTCTGATTCTAAATATATATACATATATGCAATTCTGATCATTATTAACCAAGTTATGGGTCACTGAAAACATATGACCTCACACGTGACCTCAAATTTCCTGAGGTCATATCTTTTTAACTGTTTGTCTGATTGATCTAAAATTTTCAGAAATTGATTCAGGGCCTATGATTTCTCTATAAACCATGTTTCATCAAAATCTGAGGGTGTTAATTTAATTTTTTTTTGGTTGATTGAACAGAGAATGCCCCACAACCTAATCACAGTCCAAGCTACCTTGTCTGACAAACTACTGAATTTGACTATGATACCAGCAACCTCTTGGTTTATCAAGAATCCTACTCCACTAAATCCTTCCTTGTCCTTACCTCTATAGTAGAACAGGTGGTGGCCATCTTGCAATTATATCAGCTTTTCTTCCATTCTTCGGTCTTTGCTCAGTCCTACGATGTCCCACTTGATGTTGTTTAGTTCTTTCGTTAAACTCTCCAGTCTGTGATCTTCTGAGAGACTTCACATGTTGTAAGTATAGATCTTCATTTTCTTCATGTTGTTTAATGTTCAAGACTTGGATCTGCTTGGACAGTACTTACTCACATTCGGTGGCACACTGCCTGTAAGCACACGAGGCAATGCAGTTGGACCTTTAGGAGATGATGATCCAACAGGAATGCCCAGTTTTGTTTTGGTTGTGATAATCATATTTGCTATGAAGAGAGGTTGGCAGTAATCTCACCTCTGTGCCAACTGGTTTCTAGTGAGATATTTCTCTAGTGTCACCTTATTCATTTTATTCAGTGAAGCCCTATATCTATAGGGTGCCCAATGGTCCACACCGTCATTATGATGGTACTCCATATATCTATGAGGAATTTCCCTGTTTGCCATCAGGGATGTGCCAGTTAGCAGTGGGTCCTGCAACTGTGTGCTTGCACTGATCTTTCTTACAAAACCTGTTCGATATGGGTGACCCTGCACAGATTTCCTCTCTATCGACAGCTTTTGTAATCATTAAGATTCTCAAGCCTATCCACCATGTCAAGGTGTCAACTCTTGGGTTTAAAAAAGGATTTTTTTTTTAGAAGTGCACACCTATGCAGTATAGCATTAGAAAATTAAATATTAATTTTATAAATTATAATACATCAATATAACAGATATTTTTCTTGGTGGAACTTAATATTAGAAAATGTTGTTAAAAGCTATGCAGAAATGAACAAAGTTGAATTGACTCCTGAAGATGCCACTTTGTTTTGATAGATTCGGAGGTTGGAGCTAAGGACAATGAACAGATGACCTCTAGAATTAGGTACTGCTTTACTAATACAGGTTACATTAAGTAGGTAGGTTAGGTTAGTTATGAAGAGACGAATTTATCATACTGTACTTTAATTTCTTCGACCTCTGCCTCTACCAAAACAAAGATGATGTCTCAAGTAGTAAAAGGGGATAAGTTTGTTTGTTTAGAGCTTTTAGCAACTTTTTCTATTATCAATTTCCACCATGAATAACATATGTTACGTTGATGTATTATAATTTACTAAATTATTATCTAATTTTCTATTGCTATATCACATAGGTGTGCAATTCTAAAAATTTATCTTAAAAACTAATATAGATATTTATGGGATTTTAGATGGTAATCACTCCCACCATATCTTTGTTTTGTTTTCAACAGATTTGTCGTTTCTAAACAAATTATACTAAACATATCATCGAGAACTAACAACAGTATCAATAATTTTTAAAATATTAAATTCTGTATATTATTTACCTAGGGTATCATATTTTTTTTTAAAGCTTCTATCATTTCAAAGTTATAGCATTTTCAAGTATATACAAGTTTTTCCAGTATTTAGAACATGGTAACTCATCTGGTTAATTCATCACCGATTTGAATTTTTTATTATTTGGTGGTTGAGGTCTTTCCATGTCAAATAATTCAACATCGTTATGAGAATTTTTTTCCCTTTTTTCTACAAAATATGAATTTTTCCAAATAATGTGATCTGCCCCAATATAGCTTCCTGCCATGATCTAAACCTTCACGAGGTTATTGAGAGTGAGGAGGATGACAATAATGAAAGCTATCCAATAAAAGGCATTTAGGAGGTCAGGTTAACTTAAAACAGATTACTGCCCAAAAGTAAATGTTTCCTATTTTCTCAAAATTTTCAAATTAACAACATATACATATACCAAAGGCTTTTTCCTCCTTACACGGGGGGTAGCCAAAAAGAAAAAGGCATAGAAATCACTCCCACCCATTTCATTTCCCATATATTCCACTCCCCTCCACCCTCCTCCCTCCCTCCTATCTTGACACCTCCTGGATGACGGGTCATCCCTGCATCCTGTCCACTGCCCTGGGTCAGAAGCAGTGTTGCAAGACACAGCACATCCACAGCGAGGCCGCTTCATAAATTCGGCGACCCCCCCTCTCCGTCCCCTCATGCAGGAAAGGAGAAGACGGGGAGATTAAAATTTTAATTAACAACATAATTTGGAATTTTTTTTTAGAAGTGCATACATATGCAATATAGCAATAGAAAATTAATTATTAATTTTGTCAATTATAATATATCAACGTAATATGAGATTTTCTTGGCAGAAATAATGACAAAAAAGTTGCTAAAATGGACTTATTTATGAAGTTGCGGTGGTTGAATGATACACCATGTTTGTTTTGATAGATGCTGAGGTCAAAGAAATGAAAGGATAATAAATTCGTCTATTCTAACCTAACCTATATCTAGTAATTTGGTACCTCAAATCCTAAAGACCATCCAGGTAGTCATCGTCGTCACAGATGCTGACAGCCTGATTATTATTATACCTTGGGCAATTAACAGACAATGGCAGAACTGTGTTCTCTCAACAAGTCTAAGGAAGCCCTACTGTCTTTGTAACGGTGCTTATTAAGGGGATCGTCCATCAGAAAATCACGGAGAAAAAAAAAAAAAAAAAAAATCTGAAAATATTTCCTCTAAAAGTGTTGCTCATAAGCTATCTCGTGGGTGAGTATGGAAGCTGTATCTTCATTTTTACTATCTAAAAAAAATATAATATAGTACCACCCCCACCCTACTGTGGCTGGGTCGTGTGCGCTGCGTACTGCATATTATGTTTTCTGTTGTTACATATATTTGCTAACAAAAGAAGCTGTGTATTTTGCACAATATTTATGCTTTTGAATGATAAATAATAGCATACAATATGGCAACAAGGACCTGACTGCATACCGTACAGTATGAATTGTCCATCAGAAAATCACAAAAAATATAATAATAATCTGAAAATATTTCCTCTAAAACAACCAGTGATGCCATACAACAGGTTAGGATGGCAGATAAAGATCGTCTGTCACCAAAGATGCATCGCGCCAAGAAAAGGAAAGTGCACACTTGGAACCTGAGCAATATAACCCTGGTGGATACTAACTGGATTCATTATATAAACCTGTAATTAATCAAAAGCATGCAACAAAGAGTAGGGTGGTGCCTATGATACCCTTTCAATACCATAACATCCTAAATAATGAAAGGGGACCAGTAACCATGAACAAAAAATCTATGACGCTCATTCCTGAAAAACTTGATATTTGCACATTTAACTTGATTCATATCCAAAATGCCTTCACTGATTTTCAACTGCAAATCCTTTTTGGATTCAGCATAATTGGGAGAACATTTGGAGGTAGATTTATGTCGTTCTATCAAGGACTAGTAGGATTTTTTCATATATACATTTTTTTTTTTTTGCTTTTTTCATCAACTTACATTGGATTTTTTTTTTCTCATAACAGACTGATCAGAACATCATAATTCTGCCTCTGTTTCTTCATCTATCTTAGCCCATTATAAAGACAAAAAATAATCAATATCCAGTCAAAGGTCTATCCTCTGAATCAATTTCAAAATTTTCAAAAATTACCCCTCGGAAAAAAAATAAATAAATAAAAAAAATAAAAGTATAAGCATAAATGACTTGAAAACATGGTGGTATGTTCTCTGAGACAAGACAATTACTAGGAAAAAATCTCAGCCACTTTTACCCCCAAACTAAAAAAGTTCGATTTTCTAATGGACGACCCCCTTAATGTCACCTGGAGCTGGGGAACACCCAGTCCGCAACGGGAAAGTCATCATCTCAGTGACTGGACTGGACAGACGACATCATGGCATCTGAACTGTATCTTAGTGGTTTCATTCATTAGTAGATTTGCTTGTAGCAATTTTTTTTTTAATTTATTTCTGCCAAGAAAATAGCATATTATATTCATGTATTATAATTTACAAAATTAATATTTTTCTAATGTTATATTGCATATGTGTGCACAACATAAATAATACCCATTACTTTAGTAACAACATTGTCCAACTCTTTGTAGCCTTACATCCGAGACTTATTTAAAAAAATTCTATACAACTTTCATTATTACTTTCTGATTATTTCACATAGAAAAATATTTTCTTAGAAAAAATATGTCTTAAGAGCATTATATATAATTGGTTAGCATAATTGCTGCCTGAAACAATGTATTTACCAAAATATACATTTTGATATTTATCCACTTCACTACGGGACTTAAATCTCGCGGGCAGCAGCCAATGCCAGCTGTACGACGTGTCGTAATAATACTCGCATCACAAAATATAGTCCCGGCTTATATCGATTGTTCTTTCTTTCACCCGTGAATTTTGAAAACCACAGAGAATGGGATTAAGAGCAGATTAGGGAGAATGTAAAAACATAGGGGCAACCACAATAAATATAATCAAGACGCCGATATGGCAGTGTCGCGAATCCACTTGCTCCTCATGACACCTACGTGTGCGGCACCGTATGGAAGGGGTTATGCATCAAAAACTCTTCCACCCACAACCTTTATCTTGTGTAGGTATGGGAGAGAGAGAGAAAAAAAAAAAAAAAAAAAAAAAAAAAAAAAAAAAAAAAAAAAAAAAAAAAAAAAATCCCTTAAATTCTAGTTGCATATGAAAGACAATTTCATTAGAAACAAAATACTTTTTAAATTGTTGAAATAGCTTGAAAAATATGTGAGATATGATTTTTTTTTTATCCCAAATTTTTGGCTAGACCCATAACAATTTTATTGAAGTTTGGAATACTTGGGCTTAAAGGGTCAACAAATTACCTGAACATGTCAAAAACAATGTGGAACATCTCCATCATACCAAATTTGCCTTTTCATGGCAACTATTAAGTTGTCAATTTAGAGATGATCATCAGTAAAATCCAAACCCTGGCCCAATTGACATGCAACTTGGCATGTGAAGGTTTTATGGGTCAACAAATCATCTGAGCATGTCAAAAACAATGCAGGACCTTCCTTTTATACTATTCTTACTAACACCTATCATGTTGCCATGGCAACTATTGTCAATTTAGAGATAATCATCCATAAAATCCAAACCCCTGGCCCAATTGACATGCAACTTGGCATATGAAGGTTTTATGGGTCAACAAATCACCTGAGCATGTCAAAGCATGCAGGAGCTTCCTGTTGTACTATTCTTACTAACACCTATCATGTTGCCATGGCAACTATTGTCAATTTAGAGATAACCATCCATAAAATCCAAATGCCTGGCCCAATTGACATGCAACTTGGCATATGAAGGTTTTATGGGTCAACAAATCATCTGAGAATGTCAAAAACAATGCAGGACCTTCCTTTTGTACCATTCTTACTAACACCTATCATGTTGCCATGGAAACTATTATCAATTTAGAGATAATCATCCATAAAATCCAACCCCCCTGGCCCAATTGACATGCAACTTGGCATATGAAGATTTTAAGGATCAACAAATCACCTGAGCATGTCAAAAACAATGTAGAACCTTCCTTATTGTCAATTTAGAGATGATCACTCATAAAATCCAAACCCCTGGCCCAACCGACATGCAACTTGGCATGTGAAGGTTTTATGGGTCAACAAATCACCAGAGCATGTTAAAAATAATGTAGGACCTTCCTTTTATACTATTCTTATAGTATTTCTTCAGTTGTGTACATGGATGTGATATAGCGTTAGAAAAATTAAATATTAAGTTTGTAAATTATAATACATGAATGTAATATGCAATTTTCTTGGCAGAAATAAAAATAAAAAATACCTTGCTACAAGCAAATATACTAACGAACGAAGTCGCTAGCATAGGATCAGGACGCCATCTTGTCGTTTGTCAGGTGTTGTCTGCCCGGTCCCGTTGAGGCCTGGTGTACGCCCTCGGTACTTCCGCCAGTACCTTGTGAGGTATATATTCTTGAAGGAATGCTATGGAGCTGAAATCTATATATTCTTGAAGGAATGCTATGGAGCTGAAATCCATGCATTCCTTCAAGCTATGAAAAACCTATATACCCCGCAATCAGAAAGTGATTGAACAGGCCACTAACATCCGTGACAACGACGATGACGATCCGGATGACCTTAACCCCTTCCATACGGTGCCGCACACATAGGCGTCATGGGGAGCGAGTGTATTCGCGAGGCTGCCATATCGGCGTCTTGATTATATTTATTGTAGTCCCCCCTCCATAATGACATTCTTTCTAATTCTTTTGTAATCGCATTTTCTATGGTTATCAAAATTCACGGGTGAAGAGAGAACGATCGATATAAGCGGTGACTATATTTTATGATGCGAGTATTATTACGACACGTCGTACGGCTGGCATTGGCTGCTGCCACCGAGATCTAAGTCCATGACGCCTACGTGTGCGGCACCGTATGGAAGGGGTTAAATTACAGGTGCCGACTTACTAAATACACATTAGGTTAGGTTAGGTTAGGTCAGATGAATTCATCATCCTTTCATTTTTTCGACATCGGCATCTATCATAACAAACATGGCGTACCATTCGTCCGGCACGACTTCGTTACTTATGAAATCTGTTTTAGCAACCTTTTTGTTTTTTATTTCCGCCAAGAATATTGCAAATTATATTAATACATTATAATTTACAATATTAATAATTAATTTTCTAATGCTATATCGTGTCCATGTACACAACAGAACATTTGCAATTCTTACTAACACATTTCATGTTGCCATGGCAATTATTGTCAATTTAGAGATAATCATCTGTAAAATCCAAACCTCTGGCCCAATTGGCATGCAACTTGGCATGTGAATGTTTTATGGGTCAACAAATCACCTGAGCATATCAAAAACAATGTAGGACCTTCCTTTTATACTATTCTTACTAACACCTATCACATAACATGTTTCATCAATGTAATGTATGCACAATGTAATGTATACGCAGCTAAAAGAACTCTATCACCTTAAAAAGTGCATATATAGGTGCTTTAGCCCTTACCCTTAAATTGCCTCTCGGTACATTAACCAGTCAGTACTGCAACTATCCTAAGACCTAACTTATTTTTATGTTATCAATACATTACTTTTTACACCAATTTACTGATATAGAAAAAAAGAATAATGTATTTTTACTTTCAAAGGAGTTATTTTGTTTAATCATGTTATCTATAATCATGATAATCTGAATAAACAGCCTTATTTCAACAGCTCATGTCTATTCCATGAAACCCATTAGAAAATTGAGTGTTGTCTCTAAAACTCCATAAGTATTGAGACTTCTCATGGTCATGGACATGGTCCATGACATGGAATACGGACGATATTATTAATAGTTATTTCATATATTTGCTATCATAGCCATAGCCGGCTATGTAATAGGCATAGCATAGCCTATCCAACATCTTAAAATTCATACCATAACAATATAAGTATTATTTGTGAACAACACCCTCTACGACTACTACTAGTAGTATCTACAACATGTCGTGTAAACAAATGCGACTAAGTATCTGAGAATATGCTTACATGTTCCGCGTTAAGACACAGCTGACAAATTACCAACGATCTTAAAGTTGCTCATTTCTGCGAGAAAATAGGCTAAAAAATACTAATATCACTTTAAAATATTCATATATAGGTGCATTATCTTTAGATTTCCCCTCGTAAAACTAATTTGCCAAGGCTAATACCCACATTTACATTTAAATCAATGATCTTTTTTTTTTTTTTGAAGAACTGGGCATACACTTGCAGAACAGCAAGACAATCTGAAAATTCTGTGCATACACTGAATGCTACAAGCATTCAAACGTACCATGAAAGATTGTGGTGTAAACATTACGTCCACGCATTCGCACGGACCTACCTACATGTTCTTGAACAAAGCTCATTTACATGAGAAAATAGAATAAAAAAAAACAATATTCTTACATTAAAATATTTTTTCTTGGTGCCTTCCCTTTATATTTTTACTCGAGAAACTATTTTGCCAAGGTTAATAACCAAATTTGCATTTAAATCAGTGAAAATTTGTTTTTGAAGAATTCGGCATACAATTGCACAAGAAAATTTGAATACCCTGTGTATGTGCTGAACGCTGCAAGCATTCAAACTGAGACATACTTATTTCAATGGTCCACAAAAGATTGCGTTGTAAACACTACATGTGCAATGGACTGGTGGCGCCACGAGCGGATTTGCCTGTACCTATTTTGTGGAAGGAGTGAGGGGGAAGCTGAAACCAATGGTTTGGAATGGTATTTGGTTTCAGAATCATCAGAACCATACAGAAAAATATTAGGCAACATGAATAATTTTGAAAATTCTTAATTGAAAAAATGATAAATTATTACTGTAGGTGATGAGTTCAAAAACATCCATTTATGGCATATCCTCAAGAAAATTCCCTCTTTACTAAACGCCAACATGCGCATTCATATTTACGCAAATACATTTACACTCAAATGTCACAACCGAAAATTTGGCTAACATGAGTTTTGGCACTAGTCAAATTTGAAGTTCAATTAAACAAAATCACGTTTACATATATCATAACTGTAAAGAGACCTATCAACTTGAAAGTATAATACATACGCTCTTTTCTGTGGAAACCCCATTTCTATCAAAGTTTGTAGGGCAGACATTTTCTCAATATACTAATATTTCTTATTTCTTGAGTGAGTAGTTGTTTTCGTTTCTTCTACTCTTTCCCTCTTGTTGACATTCTATCGCTCAAAGATACTACACTTTTCGAATGTAACATTGTCACCTTTATTTTAATTAAAAATATGAACTTTATTATGTTATCATCAGATGATAAATAATATTATTCCAAACGTCTATGCCTATGGATCTAATTCGTAAAGTAGCCACTTCAGTGTCAAAAGAAATTGACACTGGTAATAAGGAGTGAGGGCCATCAGCGGACTCTTGTGGACATTCTAGATTTCCTCGTATTCTGAGTTCTGACCAAAGTCGACCAAACCCAAACAATAACGGCTTTTGCTCAAATGCATATAATTATGCATTAAAATTAGCATATGGTTGCCTATGTGACCTATTTTCATTAAAATGTGTGATTTTCATATAATTTGATCAAAGAAAAGTTACGCTTTTATCCTCTGCAAAATTACCAAAGTCGCCCAACGCCGACCAAACACAAACAGTGACGTCTTTTGCTCATATGCATAATTTTATATAAAAATTAGTATTTGGTTGCATTATTTGACCTATTTTCTTTAAAATGTATGATTTTCATGAAATTTTATCACAGAAAAGTTACATTTTATATATAATTATGCATTAGAGCAAAAGTCGTCATTGTTTGTGTTTGGTAATTTTGCAGAGGATAAAAACGTAACTTTTCTTTAATCAAATTACATGAAAATCACACATTTCAAAGAAAATTGGTAACATAATGCAACCATATGCTAATTTCTATATGAAATTATACATTTGAGCAAAAGCCGTCATTGTTTGGGTTTGGTCGACGTTTAGTGAGACCGTAGAATTGTATTTCTACTTTATCATCGTTTTAATCAATTTATTACGCTCAAGGACCGTCAAACCTAGTACTAAAGTGTAGCCATGTACAGAGTACTAGTGACACACAGGACACTCTCGAATCATAACTGACGGAATTATTTACAGTTTATCACCCACTAAAGTGCGGGTGATACTAAAAATATATCCAGTGATCACCTTCTGGCAAATAAATTGTCGATGAGGTATCAAAGTTGTTGGCATATGGGGTGTAGCGCAGCCTGCACACTTGATTATCATGCTAGAGGAAAGCATGTTTTATATATAGACAAGTGTGAGTTCTGACAAATTTATTAAAATTGGAGGATATAACCAATTAATTGTTTTCCGAGGATAAGTGGTTAATGTAATTTGCAAATTATTATGTAACGAATACAAGATGAATTGTAATATGAGATATATGAGAGTATAATGCCAGAGTAAGGGAAGCTATTAGAGTGATGAGCAACACAGATGCACACCAGACACTACTGTGCGGGGACTTTAATTTCAAGGAAATTGATTGGACTAACCACACTATAAATGGGGGACCCGAAAGTGAGCAAATTAAATTTTATGATGCCTGTCAAGATGCATTCTTACACCAGCACATTACTCAGTTTACGCGAGTAAGAGGAAACTACACACAATCCCTCCTTGACCTTGCCTTTTCCAAGAGTGAACTTGAACTAGAGGAGATACATTATAAGGCCCCTATAGGGGCAAGTGATCATGCTGTGATATTGTTTAATTTTAGGTTAGAAAGTGATATTAATGTAGAAGGGACAACTAAATGGAATTACTTACGTGGTAACTATGAAGGAATGAATCAGTACCTGACTAACATTAACTGGAACGAGTTGCTAATGGACAAACCTGTGGAAGTTATGTGGAATACATTTCTCCAAATTTACAAAGAAGCTACTGAAATGTACATACCCAAGTTCCATGTGCAACCATTTTCGAGGAAACCGAAGTGGATGACAGTGTCTTTAAAGAGGAAAATTGAGGCTAAGGAGAAAGCATGGGAAAGATACATAAAGAGGAAGACAACGCACAGATACCAACACTATTGCAGAACAAGAAACATTTGCACCACGGCAGTTAGGGAGGCTAAATTCTTATTTGAACAAGACCTTGCTCGGGAAACTAAAACAAACCCTAAAGCTTTTTATGCCTATGCTAGGAGCAAAGCTACCATAAAGGAGGAGGTAACACAACTAGAAAAGGATGATGCCTCACTCACCGCCACGAACCAAGAAGCTGGAGAACTCTTGAACCGTGAATTCCAGAAGGTTTTTCAACGTGAAGAAGGGAATGTACCCGAGATCACTGCTATTTTTAATGGTACAGAGCTTAGGCTATCCACATTCTCAGTCAATGATGTCAAAGAAGGAGGTGTCGTGCATAAGTAGGAGGCGGAGTTCACTGTCGTTATTCTGAGATGCGGCGATATTTGAGTAGTCTATGTTGTGGTCAGGGAGGATGCTGGAGGTGATTCTAGACAAGGCGTCGGCCACCTGGTTATCCTCTCCCTTGATATACTCAATTCGAGTATCAAATTGGGAGAGGAATGGCAGCTGCCGGGAGACTCTTGGGGAGTGATGGTCGGAGACCCTGTCTAGGGCATGAGCGAGTGGCTTGTGGTCTGTAAGGATGACGAAAGGCCGGCCTTCAAGGAAGTAAAGGAAGAGCTTGACGGCCGAGACTATGGCTAGCAGTTCCCTGTCAAAGGCGCTGTAGCGAATTTGAGGAGGGTCCAGACGTTTGGAGAAAAAAGGCGATAGGCTGGAGCTGGCCGTTGAGCTTCTGTTGGAGGACGGCGCCAATTGCTGAGGAGGAGGCATCGGTGGTAAGGAATGTGGGGGCGTGAGCTACCGGGTAGGACAAGCGGGCGGCCTCAGCGATTACCGTCTTGACTTGCCCGAATGCTTGGGTCGCTTCGGAAGACCACTTCACAGGTTTGACCGACCGCTTGGAATGGTTCTTGGTGAGGTCGTTCAAGGGAGCGAGTTTTGCAGCTGCGTCGGGGACGAATCTATGGTAATAATTGACGATTCCTAGGAATCGTCGGAGCATTTTGATGGATGTTGGCTGTGGGAAGTCTTTTATGGTGTCGATTTTTTGAGGGAAAGGATACAGGCCTGCCGTTGAGATACGGTGTCCGAGGAAGTCGAGAGATGAAACTCCGAGGAGACACTTGGACGGGTGTACCCGGAGGCCATAATCTTGGAGGCGGCGGAAGAGGAGGCGGAGGTGTTGGCAGTGCTGGTCGTGAGTATCGGAGGCTACAAGGATGTCGTCGATGTAAACGGTGATGAAGTCGAAGTCTTTCAGGGCATGGTCTATGAACCTCTGGGCGGCATTCCGGAGGCCAAAGGCCATCATCTTCCATTCGAAGAGGCCGAACGGAGTGGCTATGGCTGTCTTCTGGACGTCTTCCGGCGCTACAGGGATTTGATGAAATGCCTTGACCAGGTTGATCTTAGAGAAGATCTGTTTCCCGTGAAGCTTGAATTGAAAGTCCTGAGCGTGAGGGATGGGGTAGCGGTCGGGCTTCGTGATGCGGTTAAGTTGACGGTAGCTACCGCAAGCCCGCCATTGGTTGGGTGGTGGGGGTGGCTTGGGAACCATGTGGAGTGGTGATGCCCAAGCACTCTCCGATGGTTGGATGATGTCCTGGTCTAGGAGTTCTTGGAACTCCTGTTTGGCAGCGGCCAACTTTTCTGGGGAAAGTCGTCGAGGCTTGCTGTATACTGGCGGTCCAGATGTCTGGATGTGGTGCATGATGTTGTGAGGGGTGGTGGTGGTGTTGGTCTTGTCTGGCAATGTTAGCTGGGGAAACTCCTGCAGGATGCGTGCATAATCGCCATCGGGCTGGAGTGACGATATCTGGTGGGAAGTTGCGTTAGTGGTGGTTCCTGGTATGCTTGTTGTGCCGTGGTACGAGCAGTTATCCTTGGCGCTAACTACCATATTGTACTGTAGTGCTGGAGGAAGTCGTAGCCAAGAATGGGTTGCTGTACTGCTGCTATGACGAATGTCCAAGGGAACTTGGCATCGTGGAGTTCCAGGACGCTATGGTGGCTGCCGTACGTTGCGATGGGTGTACCGTTGGCTGCAAGCAAGTCGTAGGATGGCCAACGTGTACCGTGGTTGGGTTCTTCCGTCGGGGGTATGATGCTGACGGCTGAACCTGTGTCTACCAGGAAGGATAGGCCAGAATGGCGATCATGCACTGAGAGGAGGGTGTAGGCATGGTTAGCGGGGGTAGGGGTGGTTACCGACCCCCACGTTTGGCGTTTCCCTGCGACCAGCTGCATGGTTGCGTGCATCTGAGCGCCTTGGCTCCGAAGCGGGTATGGTACCAGCAGGAGGTAGTATCCTGTCGTGGAGCGGGGCTACGTGGTGGTTGATGGCTTTCCTTCTCGGCTAAAAACTGGTTGAGCAAAGTCTTCATATCGTCCACTTCCTGTCGTAGCTGCTGCACACTTTGGTCACTGGCACTATATGACACGGGAATGTTTTCGCTCACAGCACTATTTTCACTCACAACACTATTGTCACTACACTGAACACTATGCACTGGTTCGTCGCTGCGCTGTAAGCTGGTGGCTGACCGGACCTTGTACGGAGATAGTTGTACCGAAATATGACGCTGATACAATCTATCCGCTATTTCGCAGTATTGTTCGTCGTCCTTATCGCCGGCTAGAGCTTTTAGGTGTAAGTGGAGGGCGTCCGGCATCTTGGAGAGGTGAATGGAGCGGAGGAGTTCCTCGAGCAATGGCACCTTTGCCCGGGTGTTGAGGGCGGCCATACGGGTGTATAATTGTGACGGGGTGGTGTCGCCGAGCTCACTATGCTGGATATCTCGGTAGAGCTGGTCGTCGGGCTTGGTGTAAAGCTTCCGTAAGGCAGTCTTGAGGGCGGAACAATTGCCTTCTTGCGGAGGAGAGGAGACGACGTTACGGACAAGGGCGATGACGTCCGTTGGTAGAGCGGCGATGTACGTGCCGAAGGCTTGGAGGTCCGGCACGTTACCTTGAATGGCTAATTAGGCCTCTGTGTGAACTAGCCAGCTCTCCAAGTCACGGGAGAAACTGGGAAGTTTCACTTGTGTGTTTTCCATAATCCTGTTTGTCCTTCACCGAGGTCACCACTTTGTAGTAGTATTTGGTTCGGAACAACGGCAGGACAAATGAAAATCAACACAAAATATCTAATCTCTTTCTTTTGGTAATTAGCCAAATGTGCGACACTAGAAGTGTCACATGAGAAATATAGGTGAAGCTCGGACTAAGGCCACAGCTTAGTGGAGCTTATGGTTGTAGCTGGACGTGGAGCCTAACGTCAGGGAGGCGGTAGCAGATGATGACGGCGAGGCTCGATGGGACGGCTAGAAGATGTTGTTTGTGCGCTGGTCGGTACTGTTCTGCCCATCTCAGCGAAACGCCGACATTTTAAAGGAGGCTGGCGGGAATGTGGGGAGCTTTCCAAGTTCCTGATTTGATGACCGCTGGCTGGCCGGGACGTCCTTGCGAACTACGTTTGCCAACTACGGGAACTTGGTAAGGCTAGCTCCGAAGATTTCTTTGATCAGTGTGTGACGGGTCGTAGGATGCGTTACGTCACTACATTTCCATCTGAAACCATGCTGGCTATCATTTATCAAACGGTTACTTTCTAAATGATGTTCGATAGCATCTCTGATGATAGTTTCCATTATTTTTCCTATGATTGAAGTCAAACTTATAGGCCTATAGTTATTTTGTTTCTTTTTGTCACCTTTTTTGAATATAGGAGTAACGTTAGCTAGCTTCCATTCTGTTGGGACATCTCCGGATATGATGGATTTCTTGAAAATAATTTCTAATGGAACAACAATCTCATTTTTCATTTCCTGTATGATACTTGGATGCCAGCCGCCAGGCCCTGATGTTTTATTAACTTTTAGTTTCTGTATACACCTTTTAATTTTTTCTTTTGTTATATTTACCGTAGTGAGTAAGTTTACCCTAGACTTTTCACACGTTTCAGTTTGGAGTTCACTTTGTGGTGGTTCGTTTACAAATACCGAGCTAAAATAATTGTTTAAAATATTATACATTCCTTCATTTGAGTATTCAAGTTGACCGTCAGCAGACAATAGTGGACCAGTGTGATTCCTAACAACCTTTTTATTTCTAATGTAACTATAGAATTCTTTGGGTTTCTCTTTGGATTTATCAGCGATACTCATTTCATATTGTCGTTTTCTTTTTTCTATTGTCTTTTTTAAATGGCTCTGTATTGATACATAACTTTCATAGTCATTAGATGCACCCGAGCACTTATATTTCTTATAAGCCTGTCTCTTTTTAGCAATACTTTTTTCAGTTTCTTTGTCGAGCCACTTTGGACGAGCCTGATTTAGGGAACGCCTGTCCTAAAGGAATGTAAGTATGAATCATCTTCGTGAGCGTATTTTGAAATATTTCCCACATCTGATCTACAGGTCTTTCGTTTAATTTTGCCTCACAATCTATAAGCTGAAGCTCCTGACGTAGTCCTATGAACTGAGCTTTACTGAAATCGGGTATTTTAGAAACACAAGTATCTATTCTAAAATTGTTTAGGAGTTTGAATCTAAGTTGTGACGCTATTTGCAACAGTTTTACCGACTTCTACACACGGTTGCCAGATTGGGCTTCAAGTCGCAAATTGGGCTACTTTTGAAAGCTTGGCGCGACTTAAATTTGAGTTTTGCGACTTGCGACATTTTGGGCTACTTTTGAACTAAGTTGGGCTACTAATGAGAATACTGGTAGTTATTTCTGCATTCATGAAGACTAATAGAGTAGTGATTATTTCTGCATTCAGGAAGTAATTTTGGCATAATTTGGCATATTTTTGGCGACAGTTGGCATTTTTTCTTGGTAAAACAAACCAGGCAACCCTAGTCCGATTTGAGACTGCTACGTAGGATGAAAGGTAACACGAACGTATTCAACGTGCTAGATCGTCCCGCTCTCTTCTCGGCCCGCAGACGCACAGTATGAAATGTACGTATTCGAATATGAAAATTAACAGGAACGTATTCAACGTGCTAGATCGTCCCGCTTGCATCTTGGCCCACAGGGGCTCAGTACGAAATGTACGTATTCGATTATTCAGCCTATGTGACGGTCGATTGAGGATCATAGTGTTATGAGCTCCACAGATCTAGAAATGAAGAGGTGGTCAAACTACTCGAAAACGTTTCAGTCTGCCTGGTTAAAGGATCCCCTGTTTGAAAAATGGTTAGCGGAAGTGAGGATGGAAATAAAGCACGTTGTAAAGTTTGTAGAACGGACATGAGAGCTCACAGAACGGATTAAAAAAACACAGAGTCGTTAAAACACAAACAAAATGTATCAAAAGTAAGTGACAAACAGATGAGCATCACGTATGTTCTATCAAAGAAGGAAGATAAACTTAGTAAATTTGAAATTCGTCTCTCTGTATATGTAGCATGTCATTCTTCTATTCAGTCAATTGATCATCTGAGTGAACTCTTGAAAGTAGAAATGCCATCAACATCAAGTGCGAGCTCCTGCAATTTGCGGTTACATAGAACGAAGTGCAGTGCTCTAATTAAGAAAGTCATATCACCAACCCTGCTTAATGAACAAGTTGAGGATCTAAAAATGTCTCCATTCTCTGTCATCATAGATGAGTCAACTGATATTGCCTGTGAGAAGCATTTGTGTGTTTGTGTTAGATATTATAATGCTAGATGCAATAGGATTTCATCTCAATTTCTAGGACTAATTTCAGCCACAAGCACTACCTCTGAAGCCTTGTATCAACACCTCAAAGATTGCTTTAGTAGTATTGGAGTTGATTTGAGGCAGTGGCCATTGGCACAGACGGGGCATCAAATCTGTGTGGATTTCATCACTCACTTTGCACTCTGATGAAGGACATTCCACATTTGATTCTTATTAAATGCACATGTCACTCTTTGCACTTGGCCTGTCCTCATGCATCTGATGAATTGCCTTCCAACATCGATTTCATGATTAGAGAAAGTTTCAGCTGGTTGCACAGGTCCTCACTAAGGAAAGAAAGTTATCTAGAGATTTACAGACTGATAAATGATGGAAAAGATCCCTTACAGCTGATCCCTTTGTCAGGAACACGATGGTTAGCAAGGCGTAATAGTGTAAAGCGGCTTTTAGATCAGTGGGATTCTTTAAAATCTCATTTCAAAATGGCTTCATCTTCATGTGATAGATATGTTGCGAGACAGCTATTTTCAAGGTGTTCTGACCCTACCAACAAGCTTTATTTCACATTCCTGAAACCAGTCCTAAATGATTTTGAAAGAATCAATTTACTGTATCAATAAGATGAAGCAGATCAGTGCAACCTCCACACTGAGTTGGAAAACTTTACTCTTGGTATGCTTGGAAGAATTTTGCATCCTGAGCTCCATTTACTTGCCCCTAGAGAAAGTAGACTTTGGCTACGAGTTTACTAAATTTCTGACCATTAATAGACAAAACAATGCTGTAACCGGAGAAAACCTTGTAAGTGTTCAACAGAGATGCCATAATTTTTTAGTGAGAGCTTGCAAAGAGCTCCTTGTTCGCATTCCTAATAATGCTGAAACTTTGAGAACGGTGAAGTACTTGTCACCTAGCATATGCCTTAGCCAGACACGGCCACCATTTTTAGAACCTCCATTAGTATTAGCTGACCAAGCAAAGCTTAGTGGGATTGAAAGCCAGTGGCGTCTACTGCTAACCCTTGACTGGGACAGAATTTGTGAAGGACAAGTTCCAATATCCGGATCGTCATTTTGGACCAAAGCTATAACTGTCAAGAATGCTGTTGGAGAACCCATGCTGTTTGATCTCGCTAAATTTGCGCTGAAAGTATACAGCTTACCAGTCAGTAATACCAAGATCTAAGAATATAAGGTCTAACCACTTCCGACCGAATTTCGAGGGAGTTGGCGCAGTGGGCCCGTGAACGTCACCTGGCTGTTCAAAGTGGGGTTAGCGGGTCCTATAGCTGTCAGTTGAAGCTGGTCCGTCGTTCGAAAATGAAGTCGCCTTCGCTCGCACCGCTCCACTCAATTAGTTATATTCTGACAAATATTATATAAAATATATATATAAATATATATAAAATATTATAGTTCCTGTCTATATATATGAATATATAATATATATGATATATAATATATATATATATATAATATATAAAATATTATAGTTCCTGTCTTCCTTGGCGTTTCACAGTTTTCTTCAGTGTATCACAAAGAGAAAATGGACGCATCCAAAAGATGTCAGAAGCTGCGCAGAACTGCTCCAGCGGTTAGACCTGTTTACTTAGACCTTGAGTAATACTCTGGTTGAACGGGTATTTTCGAGAGTAACCTCGGCTAAAACTAAACTGAGAAATCGAATGGGACTAGAACTTTTGACATCAGTTTTAAGAATTAAAAGTTACCTTGAAGAAAACGGGACTTGTTGCTCATCATTTGAACCACCCTTGTCTATGATGAAATATGATTCATCAATATACAAACATGAAGTTGTGGATGTAGCTGAGGAAGAATTATTTGATTACCTGTCACTGTAAAGACATGTTATGTGTACACACCCATAATTGTGCCTCATGCAGTAAACCTTGGTGAGTTACCCTATTATTCATTTGGTATGAGTAGTGTGCTCTATATGTTTAAATGTGCAGATATGAACATCGAATCAACCATACATGCATACACAGTATTCATATATATATATATATATATATATATATATATATATATATATATATATATATATATATATATATGTATATATTCAAGCAGTATTAAAGACGACTGAGACTTTAAGTTATGTTAAAGTTCAACGAAATTGCGGGACAGGGAGACAAAGTAGCGTCGGTGATTTTCAAAACAGAACGTTTCGTAACTTCGAGTTACATTATCAACTGAATATAAATGTTACGGGGAAGGTCACAAGAGTGAAGACACTTTGAGCCAATTAATGGAAGATTAAAATAGTATGTGGGCTCAGTATGGGGCCCTCGCGGGTGGACATTTGTGTTTCTTTGAGGGGAGAATCAGAAAATTACCACTCTAGAAGCTGATTGTGGGTAAGTATGTTGCACACCCTAGAAGGCATATCTACGACTAACCTCCTAGATTTCCTCTACCTCCTCGACACATGCTGGCCGGCATCGCAGAGATGCATGGGGTGCACCAGGAGTGAGATGGCACTAACGCCGGGTTCCCACGGGAAGGTTGTCCCGCAGTCACCCCTTGCGGTCAAAAGTCCGTAGGCCTCGTTTCAAATCTCCAACGGGCACTCTGCCGAGTGCCAATACATGGCCAGCCAGGAAGAATTGCCACGAAGAATATATATAAAATATTTACGTATGTTTTCCCTCCGGAAAACTCTGTCTCATTGTAGAATTGTTTCACTACCTGTACCTTCACCTTTTCCTCATATGTAGCTAGATTTCAAAATTGTAAATATCCGTTCTTGCTGGAAAAACAGTACCTATGCTTCTAAATGTTCTCGTCGGCAACCTAGCCGGAACTCTGTATATAAGCACATGTTTTTCACAAAATAAAGGAGAAGAAGACCAGAGGCTGAGAGCTGAGGGCTCCACGTGTTTACTTTCTCCAAACCGCCGCTCAAACCTCACCACGCTACCAAACCACGGGTTACTTTTGTCGAACCCTCATCTATGTTGGACCTATTATCAAGACCAACAATCATATATATACATATACATACACACACACACACACACACACACACACACACACACACACACACACACACACACACACACACACACACATATATATATGTATATATATATATTGGGCTACTTTAGTCAGAAATTTGCAACTTTTAGTCCTGCAGAACGCGACTTTCGGCAGTTTATATCTGGCAACCCTGCTTCTACATCAGTTACCATGCTTTCGCGGCTAGTGATCAATAGATCGAGTAAGTTTCCATGTATTGTGGGCTCTTTTACATGCTGAATTAAGTAATTTTCACCAAGAAAATCAATCAAGCGACTACCTATATGGCCATGTTCAAGGGTCATCCAATCAATGTCAGTAAAATTGCAGAAACTAGACAGTTCTTTGTCCATTTGTTTGGGTTAATTCAATCCACATACTATCATATGCGTCCTATTTAACTTTCTCTAAAACACAAGTATGGACTTTGTTTTTAAGGTACAACAGAACACCCCCACCTTTCTTATGGTTTCTATCCTGATGAAAGTGTTTAAATCCCGCAATATTAAATTCAGCTTCGAACTCTATACCATTTAACCATGTCTCGGTTATTTCTATCATATCAAGATTTTTGCTTTAGACATAGGCCTGTATTTCTTGAAATTTGTTCCTAATACTACGAGCATTAAAGTACATGGTTTTAAGAAACTCGTGATTATTTCTTTTTGACACATTTTGAGTTTCAATATCATGTCTTACATTATAATTTTGTTTTTTATTAACACCTTGCTCTATATTATTATTTGGTCCTTCATTGACATTCAATGCCTCATTAACATTTCTCCCATCAAAATTAACATTTCCCCCATCACGGACATCTGGTCGCTCACGGTCATCCGATCTCTTTTGTACACTTTGTCCCCCTACGTCACCGCGATTCACACCGGCCTCCCGTCGTTCATTGACATTCTGTCCGGCATCCCTTCCTAAAATTATATTTTGTCCTCCAGTGACATTATATCCTACTGTGATATTTTGTCCTCCACTATCACTACATCCCATCGTGATATTTTGTTTTCCACTGTCATTACATCCCATCGTGATATTTTGGCCTTCATTGGCATTTTGTCCGGCATCCCTTCCTAAAATTATATTTTGTCCTCCACTGACATTATATCCTACCATGATATTTTGTCCTCCAGTATAATTACATCCCATCGTGATATATTGTCCTCCACTATCATTACATCCCATCGTGATTTTTTGTCCTCCACTGTCATTACATCCCATCGTGACATTTTGTCCTATGACATTACATCCTAATGTAAAATTTCGTCCTCTACCGACATTATATCCTAAAATTATATTTTGTCCTATACTGGCATATTGTTCTACATTAATGCTATACTCTACTCTGTTTTCCCATGTACACTCTATTTCCCCTTCCCTTTGGGCTTCTACCCCCAAAAAAGGAACCAGTTCATTACAAGCTCCCACAATGAGGGTTGTAAGAACATCTTTGCCTCTGCGGGTAAGATTGATCCCATCAGAAGCGTAAAGGTCATGACGCCTAGAAAAGAGATACCAAGGATCAAGAAAGTGGTATCCCAATTGTGTGCACAATTGCGATATCCTATCATTGATCCCTATGGCTCTACTGTTCCAACACGAGCCTGCGTAGATCCTCGGGAGGATCCCACAGATCACGTGACGGCTCCCACGTTCCTTCATCTCCTGAAGGAGGACCCTGTAATTCCGAACAAGTTTCTCTGATCTCACCCTACCTACATCGTTACTTCCCGTATGAGCAATCGTAACCGTGTTCGTCCGTCCTTGCTCCCTGATGGACTGGGTACAATCGGAGATCCCACGGCCCGGTTGACATACAAATTTGCAAAGTCGTTTAGTCTTCCGCTGCAGGATGTCGTCATAGCCTCGCACCATGGAGTCCCCCACCACCATGAACTTCTGATTTTCAGCCACTTCATCCTCCAGCAGAGCAAAACGATTGGCTAGAGCCAGCTGTTGCTCTACAGGGCACACGCCTACCGAACGCGGGCTCGACAAAAGGGACCCCGCGGAGCGCCACTCACTCACGGCAGTGACAGAAGGGGAAGAAGTGGAACGCTCTTTGGGTTGTGGGGAGGGTTCACTCTTCTCACAGAGCGCACTCCTGAGAAGACGCATTTCCTCCTCACACATCCTGAGACGGTCCTTCAAGTTCACAAAACCTTCACAAGCCATTTCGCTCTTCCTTTAGCAATACAAGCGGAAAAAAAACCTTCTCTAATAAACTAAATACACGAAGCTTACTCTGTTTACAAAGGATTACAAAGGCGGAGCATGCCGACAGGAGACCTTTTGATCCATATCTAGGTCGGATGCGAAAAAAATCATATTAATAATAGAATGATAAATTAAAACTATAATAATGGAAATAACAAATAAAATACCAAAATAAATGCATAGGTATAGTTAAATAATAAACAAACAGGTAAATAGTAAATAATAATAAATTGACATATAACTAATAATAAATGAAAATCAGACAGACAAATGATAACAAAACAAAAACAAATAATATAAAATAAATTATAATCATTACAGCATCTTAGGTATTTATCTAAATGATTCTTAAAGCTTCGAACTGAACTGCATTGCACTACCTGTGCAGGAAGTTTATTCCATTCATTAACTACACGGTTGGCAAAGTTGTTTCTACCTACTTCCAAATTGAATCTATTTCCGGACAGTTTGAGACCATTGTTTCTTGTCTGATTCTCATTCAATGTGAAAATTTGGTCACTTTTGATGTTGTCAATTTCCTTTAAAATCTTAAAGACCTGTATCAAGTCACCTCTGAGTCTACGCTTTTTTAGGGAAAACAGATTCATGTGTTTTAATCGATTTTCGTATGATTTATTTTTGATATTTGGAATCAGTTTTGTGGCTCGCCGTTGTACTTTTACCAGTCTGTCAATGTCTTTAATGAGATTCGGTGATCATACGGAAACAGCATATTCCAAATGTGGACGAACTAACGATTTATATAGCTTGTTAATGAGTGATGGACTTTTGAAATCAAAAGATCGCGCAATCAGTCCCAGAATCTTATTTGCTTTCTCAGAGGCTGAAATACAATGCTTGGATGATTTGAGGTCGTTACTGATAATTACGCAGATATATTTTTCACTACCCACTTTTGTTAACGAATTTCCAAATAACTTGTAATCGTACTTACTGTTATTTTTACCTATGTGCATTACCTTGCATTTACTTGTGTTAGATTTCATCAGCCACTTTTCAGACCATTGCTGTAATTTATCTAAATCTTCTTGAGTATCTATTTGGTTTGAGTGATCATTTGCCACTCCGCACAGTTTTGTATCATCAGCAAATTTGGAAACAGTAGATTTTAGTCCATGGTCTATATCATTTATATATACTATGAATAGAAGTGGCCCAAGAACGGAACCCTGAGGAACTCCACTTGCAACACTTTTCCATCCAGAAGTTTTTCCATTTAAAACAACTCTCTATTTTCGACCATTCAACCAATTACTAGTCCAACCTAATAGACCACCACTTATTCCATGCAAAGCTAATTTAGTAAGTAGTCTTTCGTGTGGGACGGTATCAAAAGCTTTTGCAAAGTCTAGATATATTAAATCTATATTGTTTCTTTTGTCATAATTCGAGATAACTGTGTTGTAGAATTCTAGTAAGTTAGTCACGCAAGAACGTTTCCGTCTGAAACCATGCTGGCTATCATTTATCAAACGGTTACTTTCTAAATGATGTTCGATAGCATCTCTGATGATAGTTTCCATTATTTTTCCTACGATTGAAGTCAAACTTATAGGCCTATAGTTATTTGGTTACTTTTTGTCACCTTTTCTGAATATGGGAGTAACGTTAGCTAGCTTCCATTCTGTTGGGACATCTCCGGATATGATGGATTTCTTGAAAATAATTTCTAATGGAACAACAATCTCATTTTTCATTTCCTTTAAGATTCTTTGATGCCAACCGTCAGGCCCTGGTGTTTTATTAACTTTGAGTTTGGCTATACACCTTTTAATTTTTTCTTTTGTTATATTTACCGTAGTGAAGTTTACCCCAGACTTTTCACAGGTTTCCGTTTGGAATTCACTTTGAGGTGTTTCGTTTACGAATACCGAGCTAAAATAATTGTTTAAGATATTACACATTCCTTCATTTGAATATTCAAGTTGACCGTCAGCAGATAATAGTGGACCAATGTGATTCCTAACAATCTTTTTATCTCTAATATAACTATAGAATTCTTTGGGATTCTCTTTGGATTTATCAGTGATGATCATTTCGTATTGTCGTTTTCTTTTTCTTATTGTCTTTTTTAAATCTCTCTGTATTGATACATAACTTTCATAGTCATTAGATGCACCCGAGCACTTATATTTCTTATAAGCCTGTCTCTTTTTAGCAATACTTTTTTCAGTTTCTTTGTCGAGCCACTTTGGGCGAGCCTGATTTGGTAGACGTCTATCCTTAAAAGGAATGTAAGTTTGAATCATCTTCGTGAGCGTATTTTGAAATATTTCCCACATCTGATCTACAGGACTTTCGTTTAATTTTGCCTCCCAATCTGTAAGCTGAAGCTCCTGACGTAGTCCCATGAACTGAGCTTTACTGAGATCGAGTATTTTAGAAACACAAGTATCTATTCTAAAATTGTTTAGGAGTTTGAATCTAACTAAGTTGTGATCGCTATTTGCAACAGATTCACCGACTTCTACATCAGTTACCATGCTTTCGCGGCTAGTGATAAAAAGATCGAGTAAGTTTCCATATCTTGTGGGCTCTTTTACATGCTGAATTAAGTAATTGTCACCAAGAAAATCAATCAAGCGACTACCTATATGGCCATGTTCAAGGGTCATCCAATCAATGTCAGTAAAATTAAAATCACCCATTATCAATAAATCCCGGTTGCAGAAACTAGACAGTTCTTGAAATAACAGTTTGTCGTCTGCTAATGATAATGTCTTTGGCCTACATATTACACCTATATTCATTCTTTGTCAATTTGTTTGGGTAAACTCAACCCACAAACTATCATATGCATCCTGTTTCACTTTCTCTAAAACACAAGCATGAACATTGTTTTTAACGTACAATAGAACACCCCCACCTTTCTTGTGGTTTCTATCCTGATGAAAGTGTTTAAATCCCGCAATATTAAATTTAGCTTCGAACTCTGTACCATTTAACCATGTCTCAGTTATTCCTATCATATCGAGATTTTCGCTTTTGACATATGCCTGTATTTCTTGAAATTTGTTCCTAATACTACGAGCATTAAAGTACATGGTTTTAAGAAACTCGTGATTATTTCTTTTTGACACATTTTGAGTTTCAATATCATGTCTTATATTATCATATTGTTTTTTATTTATACCTTGCTCATTAACATTTCTCCTATCAAAATTAACATTTCCCCCATCACGGACATCTGGTCGATCACGGTCATCCGATCTCTTTTGTACATTTTGTCCCCCTACGTCACCGTGATTCACGCCGGCCTCCCGTCGTTCATTGACATTATGTCCGGCATCCCTTTCTAAAATTATATTTTGTCCTACCGTGATATTTTTTCCTCCACTATAATTACATCCCATCGAGATCTTTTGTCTTCCACTGCCATTACATCCTATCTTGATATTTTGGCCTTCATTGACATTCTGTCCGGTATCCCTTCCTAAAATTATATTTTGTCCCTACCGTGATATTTTCTCCTCCATTATCATTACATCCTATCGTGATATTTTGTTCTCCACTATCATTACTTCCCATCGTGATCTTTTGTCCTCCACTGTCATTACATCCCATTGCGACATTTTGTCCTATGACATTACATCCTACCTATGGATTACAGTAACAGAATACTGTTTTGAATTTAAATAGGACACTACATTTTATCTTATATTTGTAACTGTATAGCGCTATACGTATACAATTACAAAAACACAACACAATCACTTAACACTATTCGGAGATATAAATTTCACAAGTATTCGCTAGCTGGTGTCTGCAGAAAAACGAGCTCTATAGCTGAGGTCACGAGCAGACTGAGCTGAGGTCTCGAACAGACCGAGCTGAGGTTAAGAATGTTATTTCTTGTCCCTATTGCAGAAAGGATTAGGGAAAAATATTTGATATTCTCTTGATTCTAAGGTAAAATTCGTATAGTGCGGTAAAATCTTCAGGGCTCCTGAGACCTTTTTCTATTATAATTATTTTGTCTGACTTGTGGGCGGCATATCCAGACGAGAATTGCCGCCCCCTAAATGTGCCGCCCCACGGCATATGCTTCCCCCCCAGGTGAGGGCCCTGCGGCAACCTCTGGCACGCGTGCCAACCATAGCGCTTGACAGAGTTGACCTTGGCACGCCAGCTGGTTTAGAATACTTGTTACAGCATCCAAAGATAATATCATTACTTCAGATAAACAAAATGTGGCGACAAGAGATCAAACTAAAACAAAATTGTCGAGGAATTTACATATACTGGCATCCCCACTGCAGTCATGGATTTAAATTGGACAAAATTAAAATTAAGACAGAAATAGGCAAGAACTGGTTTACCAACAGAATGGATAACGAATGGAATAGACTTAGTAACCATGTAGTAGTGAGCGCTGAAACCATTGGTTGTTTTAAAAGAAGGTTAGATAACTTTATGGATGGGGATGACAGGTGGTAAGGGACATGGAACTGGCTAGTGTAGGCCTTATGGTCCCTTGCAGCCTCCTCCATCCTTATGTTCTTATGCAAAACAGTGCATATGAAATTATATTAATTTGCAAACATCAGGAAACTGTCACAGTCCTATCGGTGCGATAGTAGTGTCTCCTTCATATGCTGGTCTCGCAATTGCTTAGTTGTGTGTTCGAATCCAGCACTCTTTTCCGACTGTTAGATACCTGCCGACCAACGATCCCTAACGCTCATAATGGGGCAAATGTGACGGCTACTCAGCGCCTCCATGCGTAAACTCCTCACCCCCTTCACCTTCTTATTATTCGTCCTCCTTCCATCACTTCTGTCAACTCATCATAGTTCTAATAGAGGTATTCAAATAGGTAAAGGTTTTTAGCAAAGGTGATGCAAACAAGGTCATCATATTAAGAAAGCAGGTTGTGTTAGCGTGGTATGATTGTATAACATATTATCGTATATTGTACTGGTGTGTTGCTTATTCGGGGGAATTATATGTTTCCCCCTCTTTATAAAATTGTCATATGTTTTGTTGTTTATTGTTTTATTATTTATTGTAATTATGTGTACATTATGTATATTTGTAATTATATTGGATATCGCAAATGCGATGAGCGTTTTTTTTTTTTTGGCGCCAATTGGAGCTTGGCGTTAGTTGAAAGCCAGCCCTCGTTGTGTACACACGTATTCGTTGTCAGTATCTGAGATTACAGTGTGATTCCCACAAATGACTTTTATTGCCACCCAGTACAAGGTCAGAACTCGTAGTAACGGGTTTAGATTGGACAAATTTAGGTTTAAGAAGGAAATAGGCAAGAACTGGTTTACCAAGAGAGTGGTAAACAAATAGAATAGACTTAGTAACCATGTAATAGTGAGAGCTGAAACTATTGGTTGTCTTATGAGAGGGCTAGATAATTTTATGGATAGGAATGACAGATGGTAAGGGAAGTAGAACTGCCTAGTGTAGGCCTTATGATCGCTTGGTGACTCATCCATGTTTATGTTCTAATAAGTCAGGGAGCAGTGCTGATCCTATAGTTAGACTTGCTTGACTTGCAATTTCATAGTCATGAGTTCGAGTCGCTACTGGCAGCAACGAGCTCTTGCAGGGAACTAAGCCATCCTTGTCCTGGACCCTTTCCCTCGCCCATTTTAGGAACTACTGAGGATCCTGTAGAGGGCCACATTGCGTCGGTTCCCGACAGCCCTGGCCAGGCGGGGAGGCGACCCAAATATCGGCCTTAAAAAAAAAAAAAAATTGCTACAACGGACAGGGTTTTGCCCTACCAAGGGTTTCTCACTTCCCACTTTATGGGAGTGGGATGGTGAGTTAGATACACATAGAAGCAGTCCCAGTATCCTTGATCCCTTTTTCTTCAGCTTTGTAATGAACTGGGTGATGAAAAGAACTGTAGCTGCTAGCGTCATGCCGTGTTAGCACCAGAAGTCCCAGGGTCGCCGCTGACCTAGTCTTTGCCCATGACAGCGCATCATTTGAAGAGCTTATGGGTGATCTAGTGTTCACGTTTGTAATCAGTGACACTCAAGGACTTTCTCTATTACTTTCCTTTGCCTTTTTTTCTTTCCTTCTTTGAACAGAAGAACATAAGAATAAAGGAGACTGCAAGAGACCATAAGACCTACACTAGGCAGCTCCGTATCCATCACCACCTGTCATCCCCATCCATAAAGTTGTCTAATCGTTTTTTAAAACCAATTCTTGCCTATTTCCTTCTTAAATCTAAATTTGCCCAGTTTATACCCATTACTGCGAGTCCTGCCCTATTGTTTTATTATGATGACCTTGTTTGCATCACCTTTGATCGCCTTTGATCCACTTGAACACTTCTATTAGATCACCCCGCACTCTGCGTCTTTCCAGAGAGTGTAAGTTTAGATGCCTAAGCCTCTCTTCGTAAGGCAAATTTGCGAATCCATGTATCATTTTGGTCATTCTTCTCTGTACTGATTCTAGTGAATTTATGTCCATTCTGTAGGACGGAGACCAAAACTGTACCGCATAGTCAAGGATGGGTCTAACTATTGCTAGATAGAGTTTAATAATTACCTCTGCACTTCTATTCGTTACCGTCCTAGCAATGAAACCTAACGTTCTGTTAGCTTTATTTCTGGCGCTAATACACTGCTTCCTGGTTTTAAGGTCCGGACTCACCAGAACTCCCAAGTCCCTCTCGCACTCAGATTTTTCTCAAAACGTGTTATCTAAGCTGTATCTATTTTCGGGTCTGTGTAGCCCTACGTTTAATACGCTACACTTAGAGATATTGAACTTAATTTGCCGGGGATGGTCGGAAGATAGGTCACTACACATCAACCTTCGGAAGCTGATAGTTGTGAAAGAATGACTCGAGCGACACCCCGAAATCTCCTGCATGAGCGTCCGCTTCGACATAGATAATGTGACGGTAGTACAGTGCGTGCAGAGGCAAGGTACGGCCCGACCAGGTCCACTCCTAGCCCTGTCAGAAGACATCTTCGCCGAGGCATCACGCAGGGCCATATCACTCTCGGCGAAGTATGTTCCCGGCCGGGAGAACGACTGGGCGGACGCTCTATCCAGGTTTCAAGAGACCTCCGTGGAGTGGCAACTACGCCCACAAGTGTTCGAGTCGCTCTCTCTCCGCTACGGCACCCCAGAGGTGGACCTGTTTGCCTCCCCAAACACGACCCAGCTCCCCCTCTACCTCACCTACAACCAAAGGACACGCACAGGAGGCCCAGACGCCTTCACGGAGGACTGGAACCGCTGGAAGTACGTATACATTTTCCTCCTCCAGCGACACCGGTCCTCCTGAAGGTGATGCAGACCCTCAGGTCCTTCAAGGGTCAGGTCCTCCTGATAGCTCCCTACTGGCTAACCCAGCCGTGGTTCGGGAAGCTAATGAGATGGTGCCCTTCTCCCCTTCTACTGGGGTCAGCCTGCCTAGCCAACAGCCTTACCGCACCTCTCCAAGCGTCACTTCAACTTCATACTTGGAGTTTCTACGGGGAGCTCTCAGCCAACTCTTCTCTACAGAGGCAGCAGACAAGATGCTCAGAGCTCACCTTCCGTCCTCAGTGCGGCAGTGTGGGTCCTGCTGACGGAGATTTCGGAACTGCCTTCGGAGACACGCGATGATGACCATCTCCGCCATCACGGTTCTGGACTTCCTGACTTGGCTGGCTGACTCCACCAACAGGGCACCGGCGACGATCTCGGCTCACTATACAGCCCTCACTGATCCGCTACGCTTTGGCATGAACCCTCCTAATGAAGGGAATCAGCGCCTCGAGAGAGCCGATACATCAACCGGTCCTGGCCTGGTCCTTGCATCGTGTTCTGCAGTACCTGGCGTTCGAAAGGGCCATTATGGAGGAAGAACACTTCCTTCAACGTGCCGTCTTTCTACTCGCCTTGACTACGGACTACAGGGCTTCACAGCTGGCGGCAGTCACCCGCCACCCGTCCTTCTCCAAACTGGAGGAGGACAGCTCGGCCCTAACCCTCTCTCCATCACCAACATTCCTGGCCAGGAATGGCCGAGCGGGCGACATGATTGGCCCTCTCAGAATACAATCCTTCCTGGAGGGAGGACGCCCACAACCGCTGCGCCCGGTCCGTGCGTTCGAAGACTACGTGGAGCACACGAAAGAGATTTCTGAGGATCATCTCTTCCACAACTCGAAATCTAGGATTCCCCTAGCCCTGAGGTCCCGGGCGCTCCTGCTTTGCCGCATTTTGGAGAGAGCCGACCCGGGCCATGCCCCGCACGCCCACAGCATCAGGGACTTCGCGGCATCGCTGGCGTTTCTCCGCACCTATTCTGTGGAGCGGGTGCGGGACCTAGGGGCTGGACATCGACGACTTCCTTGGGGACACGGTGTCTCTACCACTCGGTCGCCCCTGTCCCATGTGTCGCCATGGAAACGGCTCCACCCCTTTCAACTATAAAAAAAAAAAAAAAAAAAAAAAAAAAAAAAGTGGAGGGGGCAAAGGGCGACCGAGGAGTAGGGAGGGGCCAGGAGCCGCCGAACAGGATGCGATTTTCTTATAGTTTACGCATTGTGTGAACAGTGCAATGTTGTGCATGTCACATTCTTCGGTGTGGGTACTTGACGTTTCTTTTCTCCCCTCTACTGAGTGATAAAATGAATAAGTCTCCCATAAGAGAGACACACGTAATAACGGTTTGAATCAGGCTTCACCTCTCCTCCCACCGGTCCTCGTCTCATACATAGCTTCGCTGTGCAGGTTTCTTTCAGCCGATAATATTTCTTTGTCGCGGCTCGTGCCGCTTAAATTGTTTTTATCGGCTTAAGAAACCTGCACAGATTTAGGGTCCCTCCCTCCTCCCACAGGCGAAGCCTTCATTTCTCATTGAAGTGAGCACTCGTGCGGGTGGCGGGCCTGCCAAGAAGTGAGGGGTAGGGAGGGGGAGGTGGGGTCGTCAATGCGCATGCCTGCAAAGAGCCGGGAAATTTGAATTTCTGATTATTCTGGCGGAAATTTCCAAACCACACTCACCCTTCGGAAAGTGGCCATATGACCAGGAGTGTGGTATGGGATTATTGCTATAGCTTCGCTGTGTAGGTTTCCTAAGCCGATAAAAACAATTTAAGCTGCACGAGCTGCGACAAAAAAATAATATATATATATATATATATATATATATATATATATATATGTATATATATATAATATATATATATATATATATATATATATATATTGCTATAGTTAGGCAGCAGATCCTCTTTTAGGCAGATGTCACTGAAATATGCAGCAGCTTCTGCTTTCACGAGTTTTTTGCTGACATTCTCGACTTTTCTTATGCTGGCGCGATGTGTCGTGCTAAGTTCTCTAATTACCTGGCCAAATAACATTGGTGGTTTAGGTAAAGGCATGGGAACTATTTTCTTAATTTTATGAAGAGCTTTCGCCTAACAGTTAGACATCATCAGTGTTAATGAGTACAATGTGCGGGCATATTACACAAACAACTTCGCAAAAAGAACAGGAAGCCATCTTCAAAGCCCGAATTCTTAGGATTACTACAGGAAACATGGCAAGAAATCCCTCAAGATGATATTCGTGAATTAATCACTAGCATGCCTAGAAGGGTCCTTGCATTGAATAAAGAAAGGGGATGTCAACAAAGTATTAGTTATTCACATTGTGACCATTTATAAGCACTTCAATTGCATCAATTGCTTGTTTAATAAATTAAACGAATTCTCTTGGTGTCTATTCAATTCTGCCATGTCTGTATATATGTATACATGTGTATATATGTATATGAATATATATACATACATATATATATATATATATATATATATATATATACATATATATGTATACATATATATATATATATATATATATATCTGTGTGTGTGTATATATATATATATATATATGTATATATATATGTATATATATATATATATACATATGTATATGTATATATGTGTATATATATGTATATATACATATACATATATATATATGTATATATATATATGTATATGTATATATATATATATGTGTATATATATATACATATATATATATATGCTAATAAGAACACGGGTACGTGTGTTCACTTATGCAAAGTAGACCACTTGGAAAAAGAAACTAACGAAGCAGAGTGCTTTCGTATATTACATCTTCAGTGCAACAAGTACATAGTGATAGGAATACATAGACATTATATACATAATACAAAGGAACCAGGACAGTTTTTGAATAAGCATACCGACCAATTACCCCCTAGAGAGCGGAAGGTCATGGTCAATTATCTTACGATGGTCGGGCGACATTAGGTCACATTCGCCAAGGAGAGCGGAAGGTCATCGTCAATTATCTTACGATGGTCGACATCAGGTCACAGTCGCCAAAGAGAGCGGAAGGTCATTGTCAATTATCTTACGATGGTCGGGTGACATCAGGTCACATTCGCCAAGGGTCACTGTTTCTACTACTTATATAGGGCGACATTAAGTCAATTTGTTGAATTACATTTTACATGATATTATCTTACTAATTTCTTAACAAATGAAATTATCAAGTTTGTACAAGCCTTTATGTAGGTTGGTATTTTGATTACTAGTGGTATGAATCAAACTGCACTCTATTAAATTTCTTGCTATTATGTTGTTGGTATAATAGATTGCCTGGGCATTACCCCAATCAACTGGATGATTATTTAATTCAATATGCTTGAATATACCACTAGAATGATAGCCATCCCTGACATTTTTCTTGTGTTGTTCAATTCTAATGTTTAAGGGTTTGGCAGTTTGACCTATGTAAAATTGATTACACATTTTGCAAGGAATTTTATAAATGCATCCTTTTTTTATTTCAATACTATTGTTGATAAGATTATGTTTTACTGTACTATCATGTTTAAAAACTACCTTTACGTTAAATCTTTTTAATAATTCTATGATACTTAACAAATTTTCTTGAAATGGTAAAATTAAAACATTGTGATAATTGAAAGGTGATTTAGGCTGAGGAGTTAAAAATGATTTCCTTGCAAAATTGTAAGCAATATCAAGGAATTGCTTAGGGTATTTTAATTCTAGCCCAATGTTAAAAACATTTCTGATTTCTTCATCAATAAATTCAGGACTACAAATACGAAAAGCTCTTAAATACATTGAGGCAAATACTGTACGTTTAATATTATTTGGATGAGAATAATAATAATGAATATATGAACTTACATTGGTTGGTTTACGATATACTTTAAATTTAAGGCTATTGTCATGACGTAGGATAGTGCAATCTAAGAAAGGTAAGGTACAATTTTTCTCAATTTCTAAAGTAAATTTAATAGAATCAACAAGGGTATTCAACTTAGTTAAAAAATTATGGACATTTTTATCTTCTGGCCAAAGACATAAGATGTCATCAATATACCTAAGCCAAGGGATGTTAGGGGGGAAGATTGAGCGTAATATTTGTGCGGAATTTTTTGAAACTAAAATATTACGCACAATCTTCCCCCCTAACATCCCTTGGCTTAGGTATATTGATGACATCTTATGTCTTTGGCCAGAAGATAAAAATGTCCATAATTTTTTAACTAAGTTGAATACCCTTGTTGATTCTATTAAATTTACTTTAGAAATTGAGAAAAATTGTACCTTACCTTTCTTAGATTGCACTATCCTACGTCATGACAATAGCCTTAAATTTAAAGTATATCGTAAACCAACCAATGTAAGTTCATATATTCATTATTATTCTTCTCATCCAAATAATATTAAACGTACAGTATTTGCCTCAATGTATTTAAGAGCTTTTCGTATTTGTAGTCCTGAATTTATTGATGAAGAAATCAGAAATGTTTTTAACATTGGGCTAGAATTAAAATACCCTAAGCAATTCCTTGATATTGCTTACAATTTTGCAAGGAAATCATTTTTAACTCCTCAGCCTAAATCACCTTTCAATTATCACAATGTTTTAATTTTACCATTTCAAGAAAATTTGTTAAGTATCATAGAATTATTAAAAAGATTTAACGTAAAGGTAGTTTTTAAACATGATAGTACAGTAAAACATAAACTTATCAACAATAGTATTGAAATAAAAAAGGATGCATTTATAAAATTCCTTGCAAAATGTGTAATCAATTTTACATAGGTCAAACTGCCAAACCCTTAAACATTAGAATTGAACAACACAAGAAAAATGTCAGGGATGGCTATCATTCTAGTGGTATATTCAAGCATATTGAATTAAATAATCATCCAGTTGATTGGGGTAATGCCCAGGCAATCTATTATACCAACAACATAATAGCAAGAAATTTAATAGAGTGCAGTTTGATTCATACCACTAGTAATCAAAATACCAACCTACATAAAGGCTTGTACAAACTTGATAATTTCATTTGTCAAGAAATTAGTAAGATAATATCATGTAAAATGTAATTCAACAAATTGACTTAATGTCGCCCTATATAAGTAGTAGAAACAGTGACCCTTGGCGAATGTGACCTGATGTCACCCGACCATCGTAAGATAATTGACAATGACCTTCCGCTCTCTTTGGCGACTGTGACCTGATGTCGACCATCGTAAGATAATTGACGATGACCTTCCGCTCTCCTTGGCGAATGTGACCTAATGTCGCCCGACCATCGTAAGATAATTGACCATGACCTTCCGCTCTCTAGGGGGTAATTGGTCGGTATGCTTATTCAAAAACTGTCCTGGTTCCTTTGTATTATGTATATAATGTCTATGTATTCCTATCACTATGTACTTGTTGCACTGAAGATGTAATATACGAAAGCGCTCTGCTTCGTTAGTTTCTTTTTCCAAGTGGTCTACTTTGCATATATATATATATATATATATATATACATATATATATATATATACATATGTATATGTACATATATGTATAAATGTATATATATATAATTTATATATATATATATATATATATATATATATATATATATATGAAGTAGGATAATGCATGCGTTAAGTCTACAGCTGTGATAGCATTATTCTCTTTATAGACTTTCTTTTCTATGTTGCGCACCAATGTGCGGTCGTCTGGATGCAGATCTCTTAGTAGGGTACTTAAATCTATGGAATATATTCTTCCAGATGGCCATTGAAGGCCAAAAGACGTCTAGAGGAATATATACCATGGAGTTCAGTACCATACTGAGAGATCCAGACGACCGCACATTGGTGCGCAACATCGAAAAGAAATTCTTTAAAGAGAACAATGCTGTTGCAGCTGTAGACTTTAATATATTTTAACAACGTATATATATATATATACAGTGCAAAGTACAACGGCGAGCCACAAAACTGATCCCTAATATAAAAAATAAATCATAAGAAAATCGACTAAAACATATGAATCTATTTTAGTTACAAAATCGTAGACTCAGAGGTGATTTTATACAGGTCTTTAAGATTCTAAAGGGAATTGACAACATCAAAAATGACCAAAATTTTACACAGAATGAGAATCAGACAAGAAGCAATGGTCTCAAACTGTCTGGAAATAGATTTAATTTGGAAGTGGGTAGAAACAACTTCGCCAACGTGTAGTTAATGAATGGAATAAACTTCCTGCAGAGGCAGTGCAATGTAGTTCAATGAAATATTCATGTTGGGCTGATATTCAATGATCGTAGATTCTACCAGAAGTGAGTTCAGGAGAAAAATGGTAGACTCTACGATCATTGAATATCAGCCCAACATGAATATTTCAAAGGGGTAATGGTCCCCGGACATAATGTCCGGACTCTTCATCACCAACCTATTGAAAGTTCATTTGCCTCCTGACCTCACATACGGAGTGAGCCGAGGGTAGAGACATTTTCCCATGTTCCCCTTTCTTTTGTTAAGGGTGCTACTTAAACAGCACGCTCTCTCTTAATTGTATCTACTGAAGAGGATTGCAGTTTGCAATCGAAATATATAGATTCCCCGTTTCCAGTCTTTTCTACTCCAACAGTGGTTTCTACGTTATATATATATATACTTATAAAATTCTGATAATCTTGTCATCTTGCTTGCTTTAAACCGTCACCCAGCCAATCAGAAGAAGAGATATTACGTCACGACTGAGGACCAGCCAATCAGAAGAAGAGATATGACGTCACGACTGAGGACCAGCCAATCAGAAGAAGAGATCAGAAGAAGAGATATGACGTCACGACTGAGGACTAGCCAATCAGAAGAAACATGACGTCACGACATCAGTTCTGTGGGTCCTAAGAAACCCCAACTCTGAGAGCGTGACGTCATGACTGCTAATTTTCCAATTTGCCATTTTTTTTAATTTTCAATTTTCCGATTACATATTTTCTGACCATTAATATTTAAATTTTTCATATTCATTGTTTAAAAGTATAGCCAACTCCTGAATTAGCATCTATGAGGCATAATTAGTTTATTAAAATATTACGAACCGTATGAATCATATGATGCATAGTTTTCCAAGCAACGACGACATGACGTCACAATTTTCCGATTACATATTTTCTGACCATTAATATATAAAATTTACATATTCAGAATTTAAAAGTATAGCCAACTCCTGAATTAGCATCTATGAGGCATAATGAGTTTATTAGAATATTACGAACCGTATGAATCATATGATGCGTAGTTTTCCAAGCAACGACGACATGACGTCACAATCTTCTGCATTTCACTTATCATAACTAATCAAGTCACTGCCTTCGTCTACTCACTCTACTGAATAGAGGTAAGAGCTCTAAATTATACTTAATTTTATATAGAAATTTATTTTCCGTGATTTATACTATACGGTGATAGTGAAATAGTATATCTATCCTAAAGTTTATATTTAAAAACGTTGCTACTCACTCAAGTCCCATGGGACTCCCTGAATGATAATGATAATGAGTGGGATTGGGAGTGGGATGTCGAGACGCGACATAACATAAGCATAATTAAGGAGGCTCTCCTTATTTAATTTCTTGAGAACGCCTGTATCCAGTTTACTTTCCTTCGAGAGAGCACGAGGACCGCACACAACTGGTAAGTCTTAACAGGAAGTCTGAGTGACTAAGAAAGGAAGGCAGTCTTCTCTAATATCAGTCCTCGGCATTGGCACCCAGTGCCTCAGTGGGACTCAGCCTTGACATCAAATTGTTCTCTTACTGTCCTCAAGGTACGACCGATGATGTATTTCGTGTTTACAGGGACCTGTTAGCGTCGTAATCATTTTAGCCAACTCTGACGATGTGTCTGTACGCCAGGCGATGATTACAACGACAAGACCAGCATGAGTGACATTGCAAACGAAAATATAACTGCTGAGAGATTACGGTGAATGATAGATATAATCCTAGACCGGTTACTAGAATTAATTATTGTCTGGAGTAGGTAGCAAGTGCTAGCGAGATTAATGGACCTAGAAAGGATCTAGATCGTCACTAGAGCCCAACATCAAGGACACTTCATCCGTTCTACTTTTATCCATGACCTTATATTTGTTGCGGCTGTCTTTGGTGGGCAGATGAGTCTGGTCCTGCAGAGGTTAATCGAGATTTTTTGTCCTCCAGAGAGTCTGTAGTCCTGAGAGCTCTCACTTTTCTCTCTCTCTCTCTCTCTTGTGACACGGAGTCATCGTGGAGACATCTTGCAGAAACACGCCGTAGATGCAGGCCCATGAGCATTGATTCGCCGAGGCCAAAACGTTACTTTGGCAAACGGCAAATTATTTTATTCCTCCGAGTGGGAGCCCCAAAGAATGAACTTACTAATTCATGTCTTACCTCGAAACCTTCGTGGTTGCATATGAATACTCAAATCATCCTCGGGGCTCCCCTCAGCTGAACAAAATCCTCGTCAGCACCTCCTCCGTTTCCATGAAGACCTTCGTGACATCGGTGCTGGAGTTTGCCTCCACGATATCTCTTGCACCTTATTCGGCCGAAAAAGAGGAGACATGGGATGTACGCCCATTTGATTTCTTTAATTCCCTGGATGTTCCTCTCAGGCCAGAAGAATATTGATAACGATGAGTCGTGACCTTGTGTGGCTAATCAAGACTACTTTTTTATCTTTCGGAGTCTAGAGATCCGAGGGACCTCTTGGAGATCCTCTGGAGTCTAGAGACCCGAGGACCTCTCTTTTTTATGTAGTCTTTGTGTCTAACAATGTCATAGAGGCACATTGTAGGTCCAGAGCTAGCAACATTTATTCCTTCTTCGGCGTCGACGTCGTCTCTTCCAGATGAGTCATCTGGAGCTCCTCAAGTTCGTGTTGGAACTCTTCCGGGTTTGGAAGCAATGAGGACATCTGGAGTCATCTTCATTCCTTCAACAGAGAGGATCTAGTACACGGACCTCCCTGATGGACTCGTTAAGTAACACATGACTTACAGCTTTTTTTTTTTGTCCAAAATCTTCATATAAGTGTCATGAAAAGCGGTCACTTAGGACATACGTCCACTTGATTTCTTTAATTCCCTAGGTGTCCCTTTTCTGATGGTACAAAATCATCTGTTGACAGCCAGAAGGGTATTGATTAAGATGAGAGAGCGTTTTTTTAACGTTGGTAGCGAGATGAGTCGGGTCCTTCAGATTTTTTTTTTCTTTTTTTAAGAAAATAACTGTTGGGGAGATGAACCGGTCCTTTAGAGGCTGCTCGATTTTTTTTTAATCCTCCACAGAGTCTATAGGCCCGAGAGTTTTTTTTTTCTTTCTTTTTTTCTTGTGACACGAACTCATCGTCGAGACGTCTTGCAGAATTACGCTGTTGATCCAGACACAGGAGCATCGACTCGCCGAGGCCTAAACGCTACTTTGGCGAGCGGCAAATGATTTTATTCCTCCGAGTGGGAGCCCCAAACAATGAATGGATTAATTCATATCTTGCCTCGAAACCTTCGAGGTTGCATATGGTTAATCCATTCATCCTCGGGGCTCCCCTCAGCTGAATAAAATCTTCGACTGCCCTCCTCCGTTTCCATGAGGACCTGCAAACGGGCATCGTCGGACTTGGGTGCTGGAGTTTGTCATCCACGATCTCCCTTGCACCTTCTTGAGCGTCCTCTCCGCCCGATGAGTCCTCATGAGCTCCATAAGTTTTTGGAGCTCTTGGGGGTTCTGGACCATACGAGGACCTTGTGGAACTTTGTTAGTTCCTTCCCCGGGGTTTTCCCGCTCAGGGTCGTGAAGTCCTGGTCCTTCTTCAAGAAATTCTCCCCAGTCATCAGAGCTGTGGCTGGCACAGGGATACGCCGAGGCTCTACGAAACGGTCTTCCCAGATAGACTCGCTAAGTACCACAGGGCTAACCACGTTATAAACGTATATGTATATATATATATATATATATATGTATATATGTATATATATATATATATATATATACATCTATATATGTATGTATATATATATATGTATGTATGTATATATATATATATATGTATATATATATATATATATATATATATATATATATATATATATATATGTGTGTGTGTGTGTGTGTGTGTGTGTGTGCGTGTGTGTGTGTGTGTGTGTGTGTGTGTGTGTGTGCGTGTGCGTGTGAGTGTGTGTGTGTGTGTGTGTGTGTGTATTTACCTAGTTGTATTTACCTAGTTGTATTTTACGGGAAGGGGAGCTATGCTCGTGGTGTTCCGTTTTCGTATCTCATTTTATCTCAACTATTTTTAAATTCATGTATTGTTTTTGCACACACCACTTTCTCATCTAACTTGTTCCAACTGTATATTACTCTGTGAGGAAAGCTGTTCTTTTTCACATCTCTTCTATAGCTGTCTTTTTTTATTTTCTTTCCATGTCCTCTTGTATTTCTGTCATCCCATTTTATCAGATTCTCTCTATCAGTAATTTCTATGCCTTTCATGATTCTGTAAATAGCTATCAAATCTCCTCTCTCTCTTCTTTGCTCTAGTGTCTGTAGTTCAAGTTTTGCTAGTCTCTCTTCATATGATAGTTTTGAGAGTGTTGGTGCCAATTTTGTAATTGGTCTTTGTATTCTTTCAAGTTTTTTTATGCATTTTTTTGCACTTGGTGACCGTATCGTTGCTGCATATTCCAATCTTGGTCTTATCAGAGTGATTAGAATTTTCTTCACCATTTCTTCATCCAGGTATGTAAATGCCACTTTGATTGTTCTTATTAAATTATAGGTTTCTCCAAAAATCTTATTTATATGTTTTTCAGGTGACATATTATTCATAACAATGACTCCCAGGTCCTTTTCATTTTCTACTTTTTTTATTCCTTCTTCTCCCAATTTATATGATCCTGTTATTCTGTTTTTGCTTTTTCCAAATTCCATTATACTACACATTTTTGTATTGAACTCCATCTCCCACTTCCTACTCCATTCCTGTACTATATTTAGATCTCTTTGTAGTGATTCACAATCTTCTTCCGTGTTTACTTTTTTCAATAGTTTTGCATCATCTGCAAAAAAGCTCATATAGCTTTCAATTCCTTCATCCATATCATTAATATATATAGCAAACATTATTGGGGCCAGAACTGTTCCTTGTGGAACACCGCTTATTACTTCATCCCATTTTGAGTGTTGATCTCTTATCACTACTCTCATTTTTCTTTCTTGCAAAAAGTCTTCCATCCAATTTAGCAGTTTGTCCTGTATTCCTCCTTCAGTTTCTAATTTCTTAAGCAACTTCTTATGTGGTACTTTGTCAAAAGCTTTTTTTAGGTCTAGAAATGCACAATCAGCCCATCCATCTCTTTCTTGTATTATATCTATTAGCCTTGAATAGAAACATATTAAATTGGTGACGCATGATCGTCCTTGTCTGAATCCAAATTGCCTTGGATTGAGCACATTGTTTTTTTCTAAACATTTTACCCATCTATTTTTGACAATTCTTTCACAAATTTTTGCTATTGTACTTGTTAGAGAGACTGGCCTATAGTTGTTAGGGTCTTCTTTATTTCCTTCTTTATATATAGGTACTATATTTGCTTTTTTCCAATCTTCTGGAACTTTACCTTCTTTCAAGGAACTGTTTATTATGCTATGTATTATGTCTGCTAGTTCATTCCTGCATTCTTTCAAAATCCAGTTTGCTATTTCATCTGGTCCATGTGATTTTCTGACATCAAGATTACTCAAGTGGTTCAATATTTCATTCTTTGTTACTTCTATTTCTTTCATAGGGGGGACTTTCTCTTTCCATTCGATCTCTTCAGGTTGTATGTTCTCCCTTGTAAACACCGATTTAAAATGTTTGTTCATAATTTCCGCCATTTCAATTTCCTCTGTGTATTCAACTCCTCCTTGTCTTAATTTCTCCAAATCTTGTTTGTTTTTCAGTTTGTTGTTTACAAATCTGTAGAATAGTTTTGGTTGATCTTTACACTTTTCTATGATATCTTTTTCATATTTTCTCTTTTCCTCTCTGCACGCTTGTACATATTCATTTCTATAACAAGTATATATTTTCAATTTTTCTGGTCTTTTGTTTTTCTTCCATTTGGTCCAAGCTCTGTCTCTTTTGTCTTTTATCTCCCTACAACTTTTGTTGTACCAGCATTTTACATATTCTTTTTCTTGTTTTTGTCTTGGGACATACTTTTCTACTTTTTTATAGATTTTTGTCAAAATATTCCATTTCTCTTCTACTGTTGTATCTTCTTTGTGTATTCTTTCCCAGTTTTCATTTTGGAAGAATTCTCTTATTTTATCAAAATTTGTTTTTTCATACATCAATCTTCCTTTTCTATATTG